>NW_005871258.1:147032-228952 GCF_000147115.1 Myotis lucifugus
CTCCTGTGTCTCCCCCCCACCCCCCGCCAGCCCGGAACCCACTGTTGCACGAATTTTTGCACCGAGCCTCTAGTTTATTATATTAAGCATACTAAAATAAGTGGGCCAAAACACTTTAATTTTAGTCACAGATTGAAACGAAGTTTATCTTAATCTTCTAGTCTCCGTATTGTGAGGAATGGAAAACAGGTTGGTTTTTAACTTGTTCTCTGACTATATACACATTTACTTGTCTTTTGAAGAATTTTCAGAAAAACTATTCTCTTTGTATAAGATGCATAGATAGAAGTCAGTCCCTGCAAGAGCCTAGTTCATGTCAAAATGTCACATGGGCCCTAGCCGGCTTGGCTCAGTGGATAGAGTGTCAGCCTGCGGACTGAAGGGTCCCAGGTTCGATTCCGGTCAAGGGCACATGCCTGGGTTGCAGGCTCAATCCCCAGAAGGGGGTGTGCAGGAGGCAGCTGATCAATGATTCTCTCTCATCATTGATGTTTCTATTTCTCTCTCCTCCCTTCCACTCTGAAATCAATAAAGAAATATTTTTAAAAAGGCACATGGTTGACGTTTGGCTTGTTTTGTTTGGTCCACACTACCTGTCTTTCTAAAGCTGAATTCACTATCAATATGTAAAAATTAGGGTATCATATAAAAATGAGTATTTCTGACTTTTTGGAAAATTCGAAGAACTGCACATGGACTTACACTCCCACTTATTTATATTGCCTACATGAAGAATCTGTGTTTGGAACTATTGTTCTAGTCTCTGTATTGTGATAGCACCATGAAAAAAGTAAAAACCCTCACCTTTAATAAGGCTGAAGCTTGGATAAGTTTAGAAACAAGACACTGCTTGAATTAGCAAAGACAGTTAACAAGTTAACAATAAATCTGTAGGCAGTTGTGAACTATTTTAAAACTGTTTCTATTTGCACTTCATTATTTTGCCTTTAACCCAACATGTCTGAATGCCTGACAGCTGGGTGATTTCCATATGTGCATCTCTATGTACAAGTTGTAACGTACATGCCACAAACTGTACCTTACCATGATCCAAATCACTGGGTAAGGCCAACAGAACACTCAGACCCTCACCTTGGCTCTTGCCACTAGTCACTAACTGTTTCACCAGGGCAAACCCCTCAATGGTTTAGCTCTTCACTTCTATAATAAGGGTGCTGGACTAGATGAATACACAGGTCTCTCCCAGCACTGGGAGACTATTATTTGAGACCATTAGTTCTTTGATAAAAAAAATTGCAAAATGGTGGGGTGGGAACTGGGAGGAGGAGAGTTATGGGGGGGAAAAAGAGGAACAACTGTAATAATCTGAACAATAAAGATTTAATTATTAAAAAAAAATAAAATAAAATACATTTCATTTTCACAACTGAAAAAAAAATTGCAAAAGCAGCTTATAGGTAAAGATATAGAAAATAACTTGAGAGAACTATTGCATTAAGAAATTTTATAGTTCTGGCTGAGTGGCTCAGTTGGTTAGAGCGACCCTCTGTGCACTGAAGGGTTGCGGGTTCGATTCCCGGTCAGGGCACATGCCTGGGTTGCAGGTTTGATCCCTAATTGGGGCACGTGCAGGAGGCAACCGATTAATGTTTCTCTCTCACATTGGTCTTTTGGTCCTCCCCGCTCTCTCTCTTTCTCTCTTAACCTTCTTCTTCCCTCCCTCTCTCTAATTGCTAAGAATGTCCCTCTGGTGAGGAAAACAATTTTTTTAATCTATATATATAAAAGGCTAAGCAACAGGCTGACTGGCCGACAGGTATAACACGCACTGACCACCAGGGGGTAGATGCTCAACGCAGGAGCTGCCAAGTGACAACAACTTTGCAGAGTGCTCTCTCGCACTTCGGGACCCCTCAGGGGATGCCAGACTGCCAGTTTCAGCCCAGTCCCCACAGGCCAGGCCGAGGGACCCCACCTGTCACTCCACAGATGCCCTTTGAGCCCCAGGGCCGCCCCAGGTTCGGCCAACTGGGAAGGGACCACGGGAGGTTGGCTCCAGGGCGTATCCGGCCCGTCTGGCCCAGTCCTGCCCCACAGACCACCTTCTAATTAATTTCCTTTCAATGTGCAGGAATTCATGCACCAGGCCTCTAGTATAATTATAAAAACTTTGAAAACAGCTTTTAGGTAACAACAAAGAATAACTCGAGGGAAATTCATTTTAAGAAATATTTTAGATAACAGATATTTCCAGAACCAGTTTCACAGATGAATTCTACAAAATATTCAAATAAGAGATAATACTATCCTTCTCAAATCCAAACAAAAACTGAAGAGGAGGGAAAGCTCCCAAAACTTATTCTATGAGGCTAGCTTTAATCCTGATACTAAAACCTTGTAGACAAAGGCACTACAAAGAAAAAGTAAATTACAGGACAAATATCCCTGATGAACACAGATGTAAAAATCCTTAACAAAATATCAGCAAACTAAATTTATCAATACATTAAATATACACCATGATCAAAAGAGATTTATCGCACGAACACAAGGATGGTTCAATATCCACAAATCAATCAATTTGATACACCACATAAACAAAATGAAGGACAAAAAATTATATAATCTTATCAATAGATGCAGAAAAAGCACTTGACAAAATTCAACATCTGTTTATTGAAAAAACTCTTAAAGTGGGTATAGAGGTAACATACCCTAACATAATAAAGGCCATATATGACAAACATACAGCTAATATCATAATCAATGATAAAAAGCTAAAAGTTTCTTCTCTAAAATCAGGAACAAAACAAGGATATCTACTCTTGCCACTTTTATTCAACATTATATTGAAATTTGTAGCCATAGCAATCAGACAAGAAAAAGAAATAAAAAGTATCCAAATTAGAAAGGAAAAAGTAAAACTGTTATTTGCAGATGACATGATACTAAACATAAAGATTCCACCAAAGACTATTAGAACTAATAAGTGAATTCAGTAAAGCTGAATTATAGAAAATTAATATACAGAAATCTGTCATGCTTCTATATACTAATACTGAATGATCACAAAGAGAAAGTAAGAAAACAATCCTATTTACAATTGGCATCAAAAAGAATAAAATACCTAGGAATAAATTTAACCAAGGAGGTAAAAGACCTCTACTCTGAACCTATACATACTGATGAAAGAAACTGAAGAAGACACAAATAAGTGGAGGGATATGTTCATGGGATTGGAAGAATTAATATCATTAAAATGTCCATTCTACCCAAAGTGATCTGCATATTTAATGCAGTCCCTATCAAAATACTAATGGCATTTTTCATAGAACTAAAATAAACAATCCTAAAATTTATATGGAACCACAAAAGACCCTGAATATAACCTGGCTGGTTTGCTAAGTGGTTAGAGTGTTGGGGTAGAGTATCAGCCCATGGACCCAAGGGTCACTGGTTTGATTCCTGGTCAAGGGCATGTACCTTTGTTGCAGGCTGGATCCCCAGCACGGTCAGGGTACGTGCGGGAGGCAGCCAATTGATGTGTCTCTCTCACATCGATATTTCTCTCTCTCTCTCTCTCTCTCTCTCTCTCTCTCTCTCTCTCTCTCTCTTTCTCTCCCTCCCTCCCTCCCTCCCTCCCTCCCTTTCCTCCTCTCTAACGGAATCAATGGAAAAAAATATCCTCATGTGAGGATAAAGCAAAATAGACCCTGAATAGCCAAAGAAATCTTGAGAAAGGACAAAGTTGGAGGTATCATGCTCCCTGATTTCAAACTATTCTACAAAACTATAGTAGTTAAAACACTATGGTACCGGCACAAAAACAGACACATAGATCAATGGAACAGAATAGAAAACTCAGAAATAAACCCAAGCTTACATGACCAATTAAACTATGACAAAAGAGACAAGAATAAAGATAGTCTCTTCAATAAATGGTGTTGTAGCCGAAACCGGTTTGGCTCAGTGGATAGAGCGTCGGCCTGCGGACTGAAAGGTCCCAGGTTTGATTCCGGTCAAGGGCATGTACCTGGGTTGCAGGCACATCCACGGTGGGAGATGTGCAGGAGGCAGCTGATCGATGTTTCTCTCTCATCGATGTTTCTAACTCTCTATCTCTCTCCCTTCCTCTCTGTAAAAAATCAATAAAATATATTAAAAAAAAATAAATGGTGTTGTTGTCAAAACTGGAAAGATACATAAGAAAAAAAAGAAACTAATTTCTTACACTATATACAAAAAAACCTCAAAATGGATTAAAGACTTAAATATGAGACATGAAATTATACAAATAAAGGAAACATAGGTAGTAACTCTTTAACATCAATTTTAGCAATCTAAATATATTCTTCATCCTCGCCCAAGAATATCTTTTATTGATTTTAGAGAGAGGAGGGGGGAGGAGAAGGAGGGAGGGAGGGAGGGAGAGAGAGAGAGAGAGAGAGAGAAGAGAGAAACATGGATAGGTTGCCTCCCACACAAACCCTGGACCAGGAATTGAACCTGCAATGTAGGTATGTGCTCTGACTGGGAATCAAATCTGCAACCTTTTGGTGCACAGGATGACATTCCAACTAACTGAGCCACCCAGCCAGGGCAATCTTAGCAATGTGTGTTGTTGTTGTTTTTTTGTATGTCTCCTAGGGCAAAAACAAAAGTAAAAATAAACAAACTGGATAACATCAAACTAAAAGGCTTTTGCAATGTGAAGGAAACTATTAACAAAACGAAAGGGCGACCAACTGAATGGAAAAAGATATTTGCAAATAAGATATCTGTAAGAGGTTAATATCCAAAATATATCAAGAACTTATACAACTCAACAACAAAAAAGACACCAAAAACTCCAAACTACCCAATTAAAAAATGGACAAAGGACATGAACAGACATTTCTCCAAAGAAGACATGCAGGTGGCCAACAGACACATAAAAAGATGTTCCACATCACTAATCATTAAGGAAATGCAAATCAAAACCACAATGAAATATTACCTCGCACCTATCAGAATGGCTATCACTAATAAATCAACAAACAACTGTGTTGGCAAAGATGTGGAGGAAAGAGAACCCTCATGCACTGTTGGTAGGATTGCATACTGGTGCAGCCACTATGAAAAACAGTAGGAAGATTGATCAAAATATTAAAAATAAAATTACAGTCAGGCAAGTGGGGCTCAGTGGTTGAGCACTGTCGACCTGTGAACCAGAAGGTCACGATTCAATTCCCAATCAGAGCACATGCCCGGGTTGAGGGGCATGCAGGAGGCAGCCGATCAAAGGAGGCAGCTGATCCATGATTCTCTCTCTCTCCCTTCTTGTCTGAAATCAATAAAAATATTTAAATAATAAAAATAAAATAACTCTATGACCGAGCAATCCCACTTCTGGGTGTTTTTCTGAAGAAAATGAAAACATTAATTAAAAAAGATACACGTACCCTATGTTCCTTGCAGCATTATTTATAATAGTGAAGACATCCACCGATAGATGAATGAATAAAGAAGATATACATAGCCCTGGCTGGTGTGATTCGGGAGGTTGAGTGCCATCCTGTGCACCAAACGGTTGATGGTTCGATTCCCGGTCAGGGCACATGCCCAGGTTGCAGGTTCAATTCCCAGTCAGGGTGTGTATGGGAGGCAACCAACTGATGTTTCTCCCTCTCTCTGTCTCTGTCTCTCTCTCTAACCCCCCCCCCCCCTCCAAAAAAAATATGCTTAAAAGTTCTAGACATTTCAAACTCAATAAAAATCTGCTATAAATAAGAAAGACTTACCCTATTTTGAAAAAATGATGCATGAAAATGTGATGTTGTAGCAGATATTGATATTAAAGTAATAGTTTCTTCAGAACTAGGATTATGTAAGTAAACTTTTTCCATTTTTGGCATTCCAACTGGCCTGTACAAAACAAAGAAAAAGAAAAGAAAATTACTGTCACAAATGCTTCAAAGATCATTTCTAGCTGTTGAGTTAATTTCTAGTTGTTAAAAAAATCAAACATTAAAGAGAGTATAAGGGGGTAAATGGTGATGGAAGGAGACTTGACTTGGGGTGATGAACACACAATACAATATACAGATGATGCATTCATTATAGAATTGTTCACTTGAAACCTATATAATTTTATTAAGCAATGTCACCCCAATAAATTCAATAAAAAAATCAAACATTAAAGTTATTAGGCAAATACATTTATAAACGTTTAAAACAATTTATTAAATTAATTTATATTTAAAGTTACACATAAAGATGCATTTAGCCATTCAACAAATATTTGAGTGTCAATTATATGTCACATATTGAGCCAGGTGCTGGAAAATAATGAAGCAAGTCTCTACTTGGATGAAGCTTGCAGTGTTGTAAGGAAGCAGGCAGGAAACAAAATGGTCAGATCCTTTTATCTTTCTGTAAAACCACTCTGCCTTCCTACTAATTTGAATTGTGTCCTCTTCTTCCCCAATTCCACTGATACATGCTCTTCAATTTAGGAGGAGAAATTGGCAGTTATGTGAGATCTGCCTTATGAGCTAGGGGCTATTATCATCCTCACTTTACAGATGGGGATCCTGAGGCACATGAAATTTAATTAATTTGTCCAAAGTCATATCCAGCTTTAGCTCATGTTCTAACCCACTGTCTCCTCTCAAGGGATAAATATAATGCACACTCAGTGGTCTATGTGTGGAACTGGGGCTCCACCTTGGGGATCATCTCCCTTCTTAAATTCACAAGTGATAAAGACCAAGGCCTGGCCTTCTCTCCTTCCTCAATATGCATTTACAAGACAGGAGCTCCTAAGTTCACACCAAAAAATAACAGGATCTGTGAGGAAAACAATCCATTAAAAAACATACTATGTCATCATAGGCTGTAATGTTACCCATTTGCTTCTGAACCTATGAGAGATTACACTTTTCCACCTTAGTAACATTAGGCTTGGCCTTATGGCTTGCTTTGGCCAATGTAATGTGAGCAAAAGTGACATCCATCATTAAGTTTTAAGAGCCTTCTTGCTTCTTTTCCCTCTGCCAAGAAAGTAGCATTTCCCAGAGAGGAGTGCTCTTTCAGTCTGAATCCCAGTGAGATTTTGGGTTTAGTTGTGGTCACAGCATCATCTAATAAAGGCTGAATAATGCAGACCAGAAGATAGAAAAATTGAACCAAGAATTAAAAATAAGAATAATGTAATATACTTAAGGAGATATGGCAAGATATTAGGAAAAAGCAAGAAATCATAGAAAACAAAAGAAAATCTTAGTATAAAAATATAACATATAAAGGCAACAGATAGGACAGGTATGTAAAAATCTATTAATGAGTCAGAAAAGCAGATTGTCAATTTACTTCAGTATTCAGCAAGAAAGAATATTATTTACATATTTAAAATATTTTAAGACAGAGCTATAAAATCAAAAGGAAAATAGGGATATGTAGGCCATAACTAGAAGTGTTAATATTTGAAAACTGAAATGTAGAACTCTTTGAAGAATATGAACAAAAATAATGAGCCAACCCCAAAAAGCTGAAATAATTCTTGATTGTAAGGCTTTATGAAGTGTCAATATCACGTAAACGTCAAATCTAATTCACCAGCACTTTACTCATTTTCTTGTACAGCTTCAACAGACTCATCAATCCCAGGATCATGGGAACTGTCTTGGATTATTTTAAACGTTTTTCTCTTCTAGACTAGAGTAACAATATTTTCTTTCCATATTACCCCCAAAAGTCAGGTTCATAGGCTTAAGGTCCACAAACTATGTAAATAAGAACTTACCACTGTCTTTTGTAAACATTTAATGCATTTTTTTAAGGTTTTCATAACAGTTTGCCCTGCTGTTTATTTTTGCCATCAGTTTAAGAATTTATAATGCTGACATAAAGTTTTGCTGTTGTTAAGGTTAAATGTTTTCTAGTGCTTTTAAGGCCCAAACCAAGTCCTACTGGTCTTCTGAGAACTTATCACTGCAGATGCTACCACCTCTTGCAAAAGTGGGAGCAGATGATTGGCTGCATTTGCTGTCACTGGAAGGCTGTGCCCAGACTGCCCGTGCAAGGTGGGATCCCACAGGAGACATTCTCTGCTCTACCCAGAGAAGCGACATCTAGATTAGTACTTGATTGAATTCAATGGGGAGAAGATGTATGTGCATTTCAAAGGCCAGGAATTTGGGGACTGTCTTAGAATTCTGCCTGTCATAAGCAGCAGATATGACTACTTGCTTAGATAGGTAGATTTAAAAATACAACAAAGATTTTCAAGTGCCTGCCAGAGTTTGTCCAACAGCATCCCATGGCCTATAGCCCAGCCAACATGAGGGCCAATATCGTTCAGCCATTAGGAAAAAGCCCAAAAGTGGAACCAGGGCTTGGGTCCTGAGGGACAGAGGGAATCCAGAGAGAAATTTATGAGCTCCTCCAATCAGGAGCCCCCAATGTGTAAAATCCCTCCTGCTTAGGGTGCAGCCTTTCTCAGGAGCTGGATCCCTAACCCAACAGACTCATCAATCCCAGGATCCTAACACAATTAGGGAAGTGGGTACAGATCCAGCTGGGACTTCAAATCATGGCCATGATGCTGTAGGAAGCTGTATAAAGACAGTATGGAAGATAGATTCTTTCTCCTCAAGCTTTATATAGACAAGTAGAATAACAGTATACAGAAATAAAAATGTCCTCCCTACATCCTGAAAGTTTACCAGTTATGTGCTTTCTTCAACAAATGTTCTCTTTTACAACTCAAATGTCCTGTAGGCTAACTGACAACTAGTCATTCATCTCACTAAGAATTCGTACTTAATGTTTTTCCTCCTGCGACCTCTATGCAATCAACCTTAGTTAAGATAAAAAAGACAGGTATACGACGGACAATCCTTCAAGAAGACAGATGAAAGATAGCCCCCTGCAGGAGAAAATTTTGGGGTTAGGAAACAAGTCTGGAGGCTCTAGGAGCCTCAGAACGCTTGATTTGCAAGGCCATGGAGGCTGCCCTGCCCTTTCTAAGTGACCAGAGGAAAGGCCCTAGGCCCCACCCTACAAAAATTAACCCTTACTCAGATGAGAAGGGTCATCTACTTATGTTGTTCAAAGAAGTTGGAGTAACAAGAACAGAGGGAAGGATGTCAGCAGGCGCCCTGCAGTTCTGGGCAGTCCACACCCCGGGAAGCAGAAGGAGCACTCCTTGGGCCAGACCTACTTAAAGACCTCCTACGATCAGCTTTTCCTGCCACGCTCTCTTCCCAGTTCCCTTGGTGATATGAGCAGAATCCACGATAAAGTGGGAGACTGAAGAGAGAGAAAGGTCACATTACACCATGGAAAACTTTGGTCAAGTGCCAATTAATACATGCACTATAATTAAGTAGTGCATTAGCTCTCTGCTACATAACAAGTTACCACAAACTTAGAAGCTTAAAGTGATACCTATTTCTTATCTTACGATTCTGTAAGGCAAAAGTCCAGCATGCATAAAAGAGCACGCCTTGTTTATCTGCTCAAGGCCTCACTCATCAAAGCTCAAAGTCCTCTTCTAAGCTCATTCAGGTCGTTGACAAGATTTAGGATGCTCTCAGTCTCCTGCCATATGGCCCCCTCCATTTCCAAAACCAGCACAAAGAAAATCCCTTGCGTCAAACACCTCTCACGCTTCAAGTTTCCAACATTTCTGTCTCTGACTGCGACAGCCAGGGCTCAGGTTATCAGGTCAGGCCCCCAGATCACCTCCCTATCTTAAAGGTTAAGTGACTTTGGACCTTAATAATATTATCAAACCAATTACAGCAACATCGAGATTAGTGTTTGATTGAATACAATTGGGAGAAGATGGGGATCATCTTAGAATTCTGCCTCTCACAAGCAGCATGTGTGACTGCTTGGCTAGACAGGTAGATTTAAAAATAAAACAAAGATTTTCAAGTGTCTACCGGTGCTTGTCCTATTTCCATTATGAGCTGCTTCAAAGACAGAAGTTGGGCCAAAGGGGATAGTGTGAATTATTTATAGATAAACCAAGCTGAATCAAATATGCAGCTGTTCCCGGAATGCAGAGCTAGCTACTAACTATTCATATTTTAGACGAGTCTGAGGCTCCAAAGAATTAGGAAGCAGCAGCTATGAATTAGAAACTAGCTTGGAAAGCAAGTTGCAATTCTGTGGTCAATGGCAAGTTTCCTATGCCCCAGAAAGAGGACATGCAATGCCAGGAAACAGCTGAAAAGATGGCTGCGCAACTGCCTTGAGACAAATCTTATGAATGACAGTGACACAGCACTCTTACTAACACAACTTCTGGCAGGAAATTGCACCAAATCAGTATGTACTACTTTGTACCACTCAACTACCACACACCCGACCATCTTCTCAAACACATTTTAGACTGAGGGTTTAGCTAGGGTATTGGTGGAAAAGCTAGAAATGAAAAAGCTAAAGGCACCAAACATGCCTTTAGAAAAAAGGGCCTGCTTGATTTTCTTCGAATACCAAAAAGTGCTAAGGGAGAAATGCCTTTCATAAACGGAATTTAACTTGACAATAAAGACCTCCCTTTTTAGCAAGTCTACTCAATCTGCGTAAGTCTCCATTTTAAGCCTTAGATTTGAAATCAAGATTTTCTGCTCTTAATTATGATATAAACCAAAAGAACTCAGTAAACCAAGTTTCCATCCAAAACATATTTTAGTCTACAATAAATGTTTGAAAGGAAGAGCTGTGGAAAAAGAAAACATTTAACAGCACGGGCATAAATAACTGAAGGGGGGTCGGGAGGAAGGTAAGAGGTCGTGATGCCCAGATTATTCCAGCCAATTGTTAAAGAAAGGAGGAGAAGGGTGGAGGGAAAGAAAAGAAGGCAGAGGAAAAGGGGACAAGAACTAAAGAATAAATTTAAACAAAATGGATGAAGACAGTCAATCATTTTTTTACAAAAATTAGTTTAATTTACTGTGAAAGAAGTTGGAGAGGGCAGTGAGAGAAGCCAATACAGGGGGTCCAGAAAGTGGCCAGGAAACTAGAGCTGCTTCCTGGCTAAAGAGCCTGAAGCCCTCTTGGAGGCCCTGCATGGCAACCAGATGCTACCTGGAGTGTTAAATTCCATCTCACGTAAAGTTCTTCCAGACACTGCAAAGGGCATCTTAAATTAAGAGTGACTTCTGGCCCTGGCCGGTGTGGCTCAGTTTGATTCCCCATTAGGGCACATGCCCAGTTTGTGGGTACGATCCCCCATAGGCAGCATTCAGGAGGCAGGGGACTGAAGTTATGCTCTCACATTGTTGTTTCTCTCTTCTCTCTCTAAAAATTAATGAACTATTCTTTTTTTTAAAAGAGTGACTCTGGTTTAGCAAAAATGACAAGCAGTGGTAAAAGGTTCAGAGAATACTTAAGACAAAACTTCAGTGCATCAGTCAAGGTAGTGAGCAACGACAACTGCACTTAAAATTTTTGGAAAAAATATTACAAAGTGTTCTCTTAAGGATGCTTCTGAAGTTCTAAAATTACTGCTATACATATCAAGCCAATGAAATATTTATAGCATGGCATTAAATCAGTAAATTGCTGGACCAAAAAGTATAGCAAATATTTAGTGTAGTCCAGCAAAAACACTTGAAAATGTGAAACTAATTTAACTGAAGCAAAAGAAATCAGCAGGCAATCTTGTTGGATTTAATGTATTGTATATAAGTGTTAAATGTGAAATATGTGCCAGAGGTACAAAGATAAACAACATGTATTTACTCAGTAGCCTGGCCTGGTAAGGAAGGCAGATACCAAAACAATCAGGGCGATCACCAGTGCACTGACAGAAGCTAGTAGATGTCATGAGTAATGAAGACTCTAACTCAACGGTTCTCAACCTGTGGGTCGCGACCCCTTTGGCAGTCAAACGACCCTTTCACAGGGGTCGCCTAAGACCATCCTGCATATCAGATATTTACATTACGATTCATAACAGTAGCAACATTACAGTTATGAAGTAGCAACGAAAATAATTTTATGGTTGGGTCACAACATGAGGAACTGTATTTAAAGGGCCAGAAGGTTGAGAACCACTGCTCTAACTCCATGTTTGATTATTGACAGTTTCAAGCCCCAAATGTCCCTTCACCTTATGCTCCACACCTGAGCAGCCAGTAAGAAAGCCTGCATACTCTCCCTCTTGGATCTAGTGAAAAGTTCAAACCATGCAAGTCCACCACACACTCAAAGCCAAGTCAGTCTCCTTTCTCCGCTCTCAAGCCATTTTTCAGACCTGCTTGGGAACTCACGCAGCTCTCCCCAGAAAGCCTCACTCATTATGTTAAGACTTTTCATACTCTCTTGGTGTGCGTGCATGTGATGTCATCAGTCTTGACATCTGGAGCTAATTTTGGGTGGGGATCCATCCCAGCTCTGTGAGTGAACACAACCCGTGGAAGCAGAGAGAAAGCAGTTTCTACCTCCGCCAGAGAAGCTGGGGAAGGCCTGCTTCACAGAGGACAGCCATCCTCCATAGCAGTGAAGGTCATTAGGGATTTAATAGGCCAAGGAGTTGTAACTGACCGCAAATGGCTTGAGCAGTTGCCCACACCGTATGGTTTCTCTTCTCTGGGTGAAACATAGGGACAACACCTGGAAGACATGTCCACTACCAAACTGACTGGTGGGGTAGACATCTGATCTAAGTCAAGGTAATCACTGCACTGCCGGGAGCCGGTCCATCCTTGCTGTTTGACACAGTCGCTGCAGGGAAGAAACATCTGCACAGCATATGTTTCAAGGGACCTGGTGTATATGGCATACTGTTCTTAATATGTTTGCTCCCCTTCTTGGCACTATATGTTTTAACCAAGGCCACCTCTCCAAGAAAGGTTGTTTCCCCAGGTAGGGATTTTCCCCTGAAGTTAGGGAGGAAATAAAACCCCTTAACTAAGTGCCAGGTGGGTAGTTAATGACTTTAACTATGAAAAATCACGCTTAAGCTACATAGTCTTTACTCCCTGGAATGGAGATAAGAAATGCCCTAACCTTTGGAATAGAAATTGATAGGATTAAAATCAACTGGTATAAATACAGATGTAACAAGACAACAGAACACAGAACCTAGAGACAGAACCTAGAGACAGGACTTGGCTGGAGATCCTACACAGAACCTAGAAACAGAACCTAGAGAGAGAACCTAGGGAGAGAACATGGCAAAAGATCCTGGACAGAACCTGGCTACAGAACTTGGCTGGAGAACCTAGACAGAACATGGCAAGAGAACCTGGTGACTGAACCTGGCTGGAGAACCTGGAGAACCTAGCGAGAGAACATGGCAACAGAACCTGGCTGGAGATCCTAGACAGAACTTGGCTAGAGATCCTGGCTAGAGATCCTGGTTAGGCTGCTGATCAACTGAAGGCTGTCTCCGTGTCATTCCTTCTTCGCCGACTCCGTCCACACCTTTGGGGACCCCTGGACCTGCTGGGGTTGGACCCCAGCACTGCACTACGCTGAGATTTTTCCAACTAAAAAAAAAAAAGCTCTTCTTACCGGATGGAGGGAGGCTACAGAACGTGCGTCTGCAGAGCAGTCAGTGAATCTGTTATTGTAGGAAAGAAATATTGGTAATGGGAAGAAGCCAATGCAGAGAGGCAGAAATAAGCAGCACAGAGAGGAGCCCTGGAGCCGAGGGATAATGTGGGTCCTTGTCCCCAGGTCCCAGCTACATCTCTGACCTTCCTTAGACATATTCCTGTCCTCAGAGTTCCTTCCAATGTTGCTCATTTTTGCTTCAACTAGTTTCAGTGAGACTTCTATCCTTTAGAACCAACTATAGCACTGACCAAAGCAGAGGAATTAAAGGCACTATGTAATGACTGTTAATTGTCTTACAGTACCAGCAATGGCACTGCAGTTATGGAGAATGTCCTTATATATGCAAATGTCTGCTGAAGAACACAGGAATGAAATGTCATTATGTCTGCCACTTTCAAATGATTCAAAATCAACAAAAGTGAGGTAAAATGTGGCAGAAATGTTCGTTATTGAATTTGGGCTAACAGTACATTCATCATCTGTTCTTTATACTTTTGTGACTACATAAAGGTTTCCATAAACATTATTTTTATATGGAGACTCCTGAAGTATGTATAACATACTTTTAGGGTGGAATGGCATGTAAGAAAGATAAAGGACAGATTTGATGTTAAGACATTTAATATTTATCCTGAAGACATTAGAAAACCATTAAAGGATTTTTTAGGAGGAGGAGTACAAAAAATGACATGATCTGATTTTGATAGTACAGAGATTTCTCTGTTGGTAGTATACATCACAAACTGGAACATGGCAGGCATGTGGTCACAGTCTAGGTAAGAAATGACAAAGGCGTGATTTAAGAGGAGAAGAGTGGGCAATGAAGGTGAGAGAGGAGCAGACATGAAAAACCGACAGGATTCTGGTAAGGATTTGGTGGGAAAAGGGATGGGGCACTCTGAGGGAAAGGAGGAACCAGAAAGCCTCCAGACTCGGGCTTTGCTGACTGGTTGGCACCATTCATAGAGATTGGAAACACAGAAGCAAGAGCAGGACACACTGAGGTTGAGGTGTTGTTGAGGACGAAGGTGAGTGATGGCGGGGCGAAGAGGGCAGTACAGATTGGGAAAGCATCGGCAGAGAACAAAGGTTTGAAAGAGATCACCAAGTAAGAAGTGTGGAGTTGGTTGAAGATGGCTGAGGAAACAGAAGCAGCCAGTTAGGGACAGATAGAAGAACAGAATCCTGAAAGCGACTAAGAAAATAAAGCCTTAGACACAGGAGGAAAACACAGAGAGTGGTTTACAAGGGTAGAGGCGGAGAAGAGTTGAGAGGGAAGAATAGGTCAGCAATGCCATGTACTCCACAATAAAGCAAGAAAGCAAGAATAGTAAGTGCTACCTAACTAAAAGACCTGAAGTCAGGCAGTTCTGGGGTTGATTAATTCAGCAGTTTGACAATATGGTCAAGGGCACAAGTTCTTTCCATTTTTCTCCTCTGTCAGACAAACTTAGCTGACTTTGTCCTCAGGCTAGCACTTCTGACTGATTACAAGAGAGGTGCCATAGCACCTCAGGAATCACATGCAGACAATACTCAGCAAGGAAGAGGGGTATTTCTTTATTGTATCTATCTCCCCTTTAGAGTGAAAAAAAATTCTTCCCCAGAAATCCATTAGTAGACCAGACCTCAATATGTTGGGTAAAATCGAGTCACATCCATCCCTGAATTGATCACAAACAAGAATGGGATTATTACAGCTGACGTAGATTAATCAGGATTTACTACTGAGCTAGGAACAGGGTCACTTATCTTAAGGGCTGGATAACTGGGAAGAAAAAAAACAACCCCAAAATAAACTGGCAATGTATGAACAAAAATGCAGGGTGGGGTGGATGGTGACTAACCTGGCATGGAGATATAAAGATGGGCCATTCTATACTAAGGTCTCCTAATATAATTCTTTTTCCACTTAATATTCATTTAAGAAAGAGCAGGGATTCTTTCAGGCAAAAACAGAAAAGTAGTCCATGAAGGAAAAAATTTCAATCAACTAAGTTTTATGTTTCTGACGGTGAAAAACAAACATATTTAAAAAGAGGATATGTGTTAAAACACATCTCTGATTTCCTTTAGCAATCAGTTACTTTCTGACTCAATGATAATGTACTTTTTGCAAAACAATTCATTTTGTTTGTTCTAAACTACTTTCAAGTTTCATAAAAATGAACCTTAACTCTAAGAATGCCAGACAAAAAAAATTAAAAATAAAAATGCCAGGCAAATTCTTTCATTCACATCTCCTCTGATTTTCTATAGTCAAAAGTTCTAAATTTAGGAAACTGTTTATACTCATGTGGTGGTTTTATAACAAGGATTTATGAAAATTCAGTTTCTCCATTTTGGGGGGCTTAACGTGTTAATAACATGCTATACTTTCCGTCCGGCAGACAAAACAGACAGGGCTTTTGTGTGACCATTTTCATTTGTTTCCAGGAAGTTTTTTATTTCTTTCTTGATCTCATTGGTAACCCATTCATTGTTTAACACATTAAGTGCCCTGTCAGTCACCGGTGACTGACACTATACTTTCCGTCTGGCAGACAAAACAGACAGGGCGCTTAACGTGTTAATAACATGCTATTTAGCCTCCATGTGTTTAAATGCTTTTACTGTAGTTGATTAACATTATTGTTTTGATGGTGTATAAAAGTTTGTACTTTAGACCTGCCCAGTGTGGCTCAGTTAGTTGAGCGTTGTCCCATGCACAGAGAGGTTGCGGGCTCCATCCCTGGTCCAGGTGGATTCAGGAGACAGCTGACTGATTTTCTCTCTCACATCAATGTTTGTTTCTCTCTCTCTCCCTCTCTCCCTCCCCCCACCCCTCTCTCTCCCTATCCCTTTTTCTCTCTCTCTAAAATCAATTTTTTAAAAAGTTTGTACTTTAAAAGCATATGGATCTCTCTGGCCGGGTGGCTCAGTTGGCTGGAGCACAATCCCAAACACCTAAAAAAGGGTGGTGGGTTTCATTCTTGGTCAGGGCACATACCTAGGATGTGGGCTCAATCCCTGGTTGGAGAGCATACGGGAGGCAATGAATCGATGTTTCTCTCTGACATCAATGTTCCTTTCTCTCTCCCTCCCTTCCTCTCTCTCTAAAAAACAATGAAAACATATATTCAGGTGAGGATTAAAAAATAAAAATAAAAACCCATGTATCAAACAAATAGTATATCCTTCTATATCCACAGGAAACATTTAAATAATAAAAAAGGAAATTAAGTGCTAATCAGAAAAGGTAACCTATAAATTTTATGCTGCTTCTGAAGGTAAGAGTCTCTGAAAAGACTGAAATATGTGAGTAGTTTTCAAACTTCAAAAGTTAATATTATATGTTTTGTTCATAATATTGCTTCCCATATGTAAATTGCATTAAACATTATTTGTTTCCCTGGTGACTTGAGCATTAACTTTCTCATATAGATAACACAGGCAAAAGGCAAGACAATGCATGAATAAAATATACGTAATAGTTGAAAGGAATAACTATGGTCTGAACATTTTAAACTTACTGTTCATGGAAATCCAGCATTGGTGGTTCAAATCGTATAGGTCTGCAATTACCCCGGTACAGAGATATACTGTAAGTAAAAAGAAAACAGCTTAAGAAGCAATTCCTCAAATAACCTATTTCCCAAGCCAAAGTCAGACACTTAAATTTTGTCACAAAAAAAGTATCTTTAAGAAAGGTTAAGTCTAATGTTCTATTAGGGATGTGCATTATTTTATTAGAGCATATCAGTAAATGTGTGTTTTAACAAAATTAAAAACAACAACAACACAGGAGTAATTTCCCTATTGAAAGGTAATGCAAAAAACAGAAACTGCTCAGGTAGATGAAATGTTGAAATTTATTTGGTTGATATAGTTGATAATAATATACCTTAACATACTCACTTGGATTTTTTATACATGTACAATGAACTATAAATACATAATACAACTACAACTTACTTAGAAGACATTATACATATTATAACTAAAATGGCAAAGGAGTCCTAGCCGGTTTGGCTCAGTGGATAGAGCATTGGCCTGCAGACTGAAGGATCCTGGGTTCGATTTCAGTCAAGGGCATGTACTTCAGTTGCAGGCTCGATCCCTGGCCCTGGTCAGGGTGCATGCGAAAGGCAACCAATTGATGTGTCTCTCCATCACATTGATGTTTCTCTCCCTCTGTCTCTTCCCCTCCCTTCCACTCTCTCTAAAAATCAATGAAAAAATAAATAAATAAAATGGCAAAGGAACTAAACAAAAATTAATTTTGGGACAGCAATTTCCAAGAACTGAAATACCTTTTTAACCTGAGAGTCTAGAACACACTGATCTATGACATCTTGGCCTAAATATTTGAGTATATGTCTAACTATCCCATTTGATACTGGTACTTCCCACTAGAACAGGTTTCAGAATAGCAAACTTCCTCAACATCACCACGATCTAACAGTGATGCTAAATATAAATGACCTGGAGGTTGAGTCCACATAACTACAGTCATCTGTTTATATACCAAGAAAGTCAGAAATTCAGTCAGCCACTAAAGTTTCTAAATAGTCCATATTTCTCTTTCTGTTGCATTTTAAGAAGTGATATAAAAACAAAACCCATTCTGTGAGATGACTATTTCCATCACCACCACAATTCACAAGAACACAAGCTTCAGATGATACAGTAATTTTATTCAAGAAACAGAGAAAATACATTAGAAATAGACAAGAACATACAAAATATGTAGGAAATTTAGCTTTAACTCAATTTTATAAAGATTAAATAGTCTGAGGAGTGGCATAATTGAGCTAAAAGCTCTAAAGTCAAAGGTGTTTTTAACCCTACCATTAAGAGCAATCCTCAGTGCTGCTTGATAATCCCTCTACATATGGTGAACAGCAAAAATGACACACACAAATAAGAAGAAAAACACCCAACATTAAGATGATTCTGTACTAAAGCACAAAACTAAAGATGTTGGGACAAAGAAGGCACGATTCCTCACAAGACAGCTGCTACATGCAGCAAGAGGTACAGAATCTACTCTTAATTTCTGTCCTTCTAAGTCTTAGAATCTAAGACATGATGTAACTCTGGCTCCTTTGAAACAAGAGATACTACTACTGATAAAGTTCATCAGTTTTAACAGTGTGAAACCCAAACTTGCAAGAACTCTTAATCCAATCAAGGGGAAAGTATACTGCATAAAGTAAATGTGTCTAACTCATTAATTTATATATAAACACTGTTATGAATCGTAATGTAAATATCTGATATGCAGGATGGTCTTAGGCGACCCCTGTGAAAAGGTCGTTCGAACGCCAAAGGGGTCTCGACCCACCGGTTGAGAACCACTAGTAACTCCATCTAGTAACTCCACTTACAATGGCACTAGAGCAGAGAGCCCAGCAGTGGCTCTGTCCATCTGCAGAACCAAGCTGGTTCACCCAACTGGCCAGGGAACTTGATACACAGCTCTGCTGGATTTGGGTTCCCAGCAATCAAGCTGTAAGAGATGTGAAGCCTGTTCTATTGTCTGCCTGGACAAGGAATCAAATATACCCCACCCAACTGCTGATAACTGTACCTAGTCCTGCCCAACTAGGAAGATTGACCAGAGGTAATGGGCACTCTGGAACACATCCTACTGCTCCGCATGGACAGAGAACCAAGCCAGTAGTGTTTTTTAAAAAATATATATTGATTTCAGAGAAGAAGGGAGAGGGAGAGAGATAGAAACTTCAATGATGATGAGAATCACTGAGATCAGCTGCTTCCTGCATGCCTCCCACTGGGGATCAAACTCACAACCCAGGCATGCATCCTTGACTGGAAACGAACCTGGGACCCTTCAATCTGCAGGTTGACACTCTATCCACTGAGCCAAACTGGCTAGAGCAGTGGTTCTCAACCTTCCTAATGCCGCGACCCTCATGTTGTGATAACCCCCAATTTCATTGTTACAAATTGAACATAATTAAAGCATAGTGATTAATCACAAAAACAATATGTAATTATATATGTGTTTTCTGATGGTCTTAGGCGACCCCTGTGAAAGGGTCGTTCGACTGCCAAAGGGGTCGCGACCCACAGGTTGAGAACCGCTGGGCTAGAGCCAGTAGTGTTTTTTAAAAAAATATGTTCTTATTGATTTTTCTTTTTTAGAGAGAGAGGAAGAAAGAGACAGAGAGAGAAATATCAATGTGAGAGAGAAACACTAATTGGTTACCTCCAACACACACCCTGACTGGGGACAAACCCACAACCCAGGTATGTGCCTTGACCAGGAATCCAACCAGCAACCCCTCAGTGCACGGAACAATACCCAACTAACTGAGCCACACTGGCCAGGGTACAAGCCAGTAGTTTTACCTAACTGTTCTCAGATAAAGCACCCCTGAACTCAGAGCTCAGGAAGTGACCTTGGCAAAACTGAGACCCTAGCTATGGACAGATACTACCAGCTGACCCATCAAGCATCCTGAGCTGAGTGGTGAAGGACTGTTTCTGCTGAAGTGGGCGATAAAATATGAAAGAGGACACCCCTTACTCTAATGTGTAGATACCAAGGAAAGGAATAAAGAATTATGAACAACCAGGTAAACACAATACCACCAGAGGAAACTAATAAAGCTCCAATAACTGACCCTAAAGAAAGAGATATTCGAACTGTCTGACCAGGAATTAAGAATGATATTCTTAAATACATTTAGTGAACTATAAGACATAGACAAATTAGGAAAACAATGCATGAACAAAATGAGAAGAAATAGAAATTACTAAAAAAGAAACCAAACAAATCCTAGTGCTGAAAAATACAATGCAATGAAGAATTCCAGAGAGCTTCAACAATCGACTGGACAAAGGAGAAGAGAGAATCAGTGGACTGGAAGATAGTTAATTTGAAAATATCTATTTAGAGGAGCAAAAAGAAGAAAGCACAAAAAAAAGTGAAGAAAGCATGTGGAGCCTACAGCAGTAATGGCGAACCTATGACACGCGTGTCAGAGGTGACACGCGAACTTATTTTTTTGGTTGATTTTTCTTTGTTAAATGGCATTTAAATATATAAAATAAATATCAAAAATATAAGTCTTTGTTTTACTATGGTTGCAAATATCAAAAAATTTCTATATGTGACACAGCACCAGAGTTAAGTTATGGTTTTTCAAAATGCTCACACACCGAGTTCAAAAGGTTCGCCATCACTGGCCTACAGGATACCATCAAGAAAAATAATAAAAATATTATGGGAATCACAGAAGGAGCAGAGAAAGGGAAAGAAAGTATATTTAAAGGAATAATGAATGAAAACTTCACAAACATGGGGAGAGAAATGAACATTAAGATTCATGAGGCCCGCCCTGCCAGCGTGGCTCAGTGGTTGAGCATCGACCTATGAACCAGGAGGTCACAGTTCGATTCCCGGTCAGAGCACATGCCCGAGTTGTGAGCTTAATACCCAGTGTAGGGCATACAGGAGGCAGCCAATCAATGATTCTCTCTCATCATTGATGTTTCTATCTCTTTCTCCTCTCCCTTTCTCTCTGAAATCAATCTATATATATAAAAGCCAAGTGACCAAATGACGGAACGACTGGTCGATATGACGCGCATTGTGGCGGCCAACGGGCCTGATGGGGGCCCCGATCGACCCCCCCCAACTGCCCATGGCCTCTTCCCCTGGGCGGCCCCGCCCCCAACCGCCCCCCCCCTCCAATGACTGGGGGCAGGGCCAGCTGGCCAACCTCCCACATCCCGTACTCCCCGCTGGCCCCCCAGCCCGATAGGCCCCCATCAGGGCGGGCCAGCCGGACCCCACCCGTGCACGAATTCATGCACCAGGCCTCTAGTAAAAATATATTTAAAAAAAAAAGCAAACTAAACAAAGACTCATGAAGCCCAAATGACCCCAAATAGGTTGGATCTGAAACAGGTTATACTAAAACACATTATAATTAAACTGTCAAAAATCAAAGACAGAGCCCAGCCAGTGTGGCTCAGTGGTTGTCAACCTATGAACCAGGAATTCACAGTTTGATTCCTGGTTAGGGCACATGCCCGGGTTGTGGCTCGATCCCCAATAAGGGGCATGCAAGAGGCAGCTGATCAATGATTCCCTCTCAACACTGATGTTTCTCTCTCTCTTTACTTCCCCCTTCCTCTCTGAAATCAACAAAAATATATTTTAAAAAAATCAAAGACAGAGAATTTTGAAAGCAGCAAGGGAAAAGAGATACATTACATATAAGGCTATAGATGGATTTCTAAACAACAACAAACAAACAAACAAACCCACAAAAAAACAACTTTGCAGGCCAGGAAAGAGTGGGAAAATATATTCAAAATACTAAAGGAAAAATAACTACCAATCAACAATACTATACCTGGCAAAACTGTCTTTTAGAAATGCTGGACAGATAAACACTTCCCCAACAAACAAAATCTAAGGAAGTTCACTTTCACTGGACCTTTCCTACAAACAATGCTAAAGAGCATTCTTCAAGTAGAAATAAAAGGATGTTAACAAACATTTAAAAACATGAATTATGTGCAATGATAAACATACAGTCACCAAGTCCCATTTTCTAATACTGTGATTATGGTGTTAATTCATTTACAGCTCCAGTTTAAAAGTTTTTAAAAAGTACCAAAATAACAAACACTAAAATAACCTGTTACTGAATACACAATATAAAGTATATGTAAAATTTGATATCATTAAAGTGTGGGGAGGGGAGTAAAAGTGAAAAGTTTATGTATGCTATCAAAGTTAAGTTGTTATTATCTTAAAAAAGAGTGTTAAGAATGTGATTTTTTAGTATAATGGTAACCACAAAAAGGAAAACCTGTAGTAGTTACACAACAAATTATGATAAAGAAGTCAAACCATACTACTGCAAAGGGTCATCAAATCAGAGAAGACAGTAAGGTAAGAAAGAAGTAAGGAACAAAGGATTTAAAAAAAGAAAGAAATTAACAAAATGACAATAGTAAGTCCTTACTTTATCAATCATTACTTTAAACAAAAATTGATCAAAAGACTTAGAATGGCAGAATGAATGAAAAAAGAAAAAACAAGATCCAAAGGTATGCTGCCTGCAGGAGACTAACTTTAGCTTTAAAGACACACATAGATTGAGAGTGGCAGGATAGAAAAAAATATTTCAAAAAAATAACTAAAATAAAGCAGGAATAGCTATAATTATATCAGACAAAAAAGACTTTAACAATAGAGGGGTCAATCTATCAAGACAACCTAAAAAGTATAAATATTTACACACCCCAACATCAGGGCACCTAAATATTTTAAGCAAATATCAACATTTAACTAAAAAAAGGAAATAAACAGAAACACAATAATAGCTGGAGACTTTAATACTCCACTATCAACAATGGATAGATCATCCTGACAGAGAATCAATAGGAAGCCGTGGAACTGAACAATATTATAGACCAAATAGAGCTAAGAGAAGTACACAGAACATTTTGTTCAACAATAGCAGAATGCATATTCTTCTCAAGTTCACATGCAACATTCTAGGACAGATCATATGTTAGGCCACAAAACAAGTCTTAGCAAATTTAAGAAGGTTGAAATTATAGCAAGTATTTTTTCTAACCATCCTAATATATAAAAAGCTAGGGGCCGTCATGACCTAAATGACCAGATGGCTGACCGAACAGCAAGCTGTGTGGGGTGACCAGGCCAGCAGGGGGGTTAGTGAGGGACGACCAAACGACTGAACAGCAGGCTGCGTGGGGTGACCAGTCCGGCAGGGGGCAGTTAGGGGCAACCAGGCAGGCAGGCAGGTGAACAGTTAGGAGTCAGCGGTCCCGGATTATGAGAGGGATGTCCGACTGCCGGTTTAGGCCCAGGGATCGGGCCTAAACCGGAAGTCAGACATCCCCCGAGGGGTCCCGGATTGGAGAGGGTGCAGGCTGGGCTGAGGGGTCCCCCCCCCCCGCACGAATTTCATGCACCAGGCTTCTAGTCCTATTTAATAATAGAAAAACATGGTAATTGACCATACCTTCGCTACGCCTCCCATTGGCTAATCAGCGTGATATGCAAATTAACCGCCAACAAAGATGGCGGCTAATTCATACTGCCGGCAGGGCGGGACACCAGGAGCCGCCATCCAGGCCCCCATGTGCGACCCCAGGAGCCGCCGGAAAGCCAGGCTGCAGGCAAGGCAAGCCCCCGGGACCCAGGAGCCGCCTTGCCTGCGGCCCGTGATCGTGATCGGAAAGCCGGGCCACAGGCAAAGCGGCCCCCTGGAACCCAGGAGCCCGTCGGCGAGGTTTGCAGGCGAAGCAGCGATCAAGCTATGAGGGGGAGGGTGGGGGGCAGAAGGAGCTACAGGAGCAGCTCTGGCCGGAGACTGAAGACTCCCGCCGGAGGGAGGAGCAAAGACTGAAGGCTCCAGCCATAGCGAAGACTGTGTCCAGAGCGAAGATGGAAGGTGGTGGCCAGAGTGAAGGTCTGGGTCCCGGGTGCCAGAGGAAAACTGGTGCTGGCAGCCAGGGGAAAGAGTGCCTATTGCACGAATCTTCGTGCAACGGGCCTCTAGTCCTATATAATAAAAGCCTAATATGCTAAGTGTCCAGTCGTCCAGTCAGCCATTCAACCAATCAAAGCATAATATGCTAATGATATTGTAAGGCTGCTCAACTGCTCACTATGACGTGCACTGACCACCAGGGGGCAGGTGCTCCAAATGGTAAGTGAGCTTGCTGGTGGGGTCCAGCCAATCGGACTGGGTGAGATGGGCAGGACACGCCTGGAGGCCTCCTGTAATCCCTCCCCACCTGGCCAACCTCCCGCGTCCCTCCCTGGCCCCAATCATGCACCATTGGGTCCCTTGGCCTGGCCTGCTCCCTCTTGCAACCCCTTGGGGGATGTCGAAGAGCTGGTTCCGGCCTGACAGTGGAACGACTGGTCGCTATGACATGCACTGACCACCAGGGGGCAGACGCTCAATGCAGAAGCTGCCCCCTGGTGGTCAATGCACTCCCACAGGAGGAGCGCTGCTCAGCCAGAAGCCAGGCTCACAGCTGGCGAGTGCAGTGGCAGTGGCGGGAGCCTCTCCCACCTCTGTGGCAGTGCTAACAATGTCCGACTGACGGCTGAGGCCCGCTCCCCACCAGGAGCGGGACTAAGCCATCAGTCGGACATCCCCCAAGGGCTCCCGTACTGCAGGACCACGCCCCCCGAGTGCACGAATTTCGTACACTGGGCCTCTAGTAATGGTATAAAACTAGACTCACTTATAAGAGGAAAACATGAAAACTTACAAGTACTAGGACATGGAAATTAAACAACACACTCCTGAGTAACTAATGGATCAAAGAAGAAATCAAAAGGGAAATGAAACAGTATCATGAGACAAACGAAAATGGAAACACAACACATCAATCCTGTGTTAAGGATAAAGGATAAAGGAAAGCAGTTCTAAGAGAAAAATTTAGAGCAATAAAAGCATACATCAAGAAAAAAGGCAGATCACAAATAAACAAAGTAACTTTATACAGCAAGGAACTAGAAAAAGAACAAATTAAACCCAAAGTTAGCAGAAGAATTAGAGCAGAAATAAATGTAACAAAGAACAGGAAAACAATAAAAACAGGTAAATAAAACTAAGTGTTAGTCCTTGACAGGATAAACAAAATTGACAAATTGTTAGCTAGATTAACCAAGAAAAAAACAGAACCCAAAAATAAAAATTATATATGTAAGAGGATACCACAAAAATACAAAGGATCCTAAGAGACCACGTACTATGAATAAGTATACGCCAACAAATTGGAAAACTAGAAGAAATGGATAAATTCCTAGAAACATACTACTTACCCAAACTAAATCATAAAGAAATAGAAAACCTAAACAGACAAATAACAAGCAGACAAAAATAACAAGCAAGGAGACAAAAACCTCCGAACAGGAAGAAAGTACAGGGTCAGATGGTTTCAACAGTGAATTTTACCAAATATTTAAAGAAGAATTAATTCCAATGCTTCTCAAACACTTTCAAAAAAACTGAAGAGGAGGGAACACTTCCAAACTCATTATATGAGGCCAGCATTACCCTGATACCAAGGACACTACAAGAAAGGAAAACTACAAGCCAATATCCCGATGGATATAGATACAAAAAACGGCACATTAAAAGGCTCATACACCATGATTTATCTCTAGGATGCAAAAATGGTTCAATATATGCAAATTAATACATGCGATACATCACATTAATAGAATAAAAGATAAGAATCATACAGTACATCTCAATAGATGTAGAAAGTGAATTTGACAAAATTCAATATCCATTCATGATAAATACAACAAACTGGGTATAGAAAGAATGTACCTCAACATAATAAAGGCCACACATGACAAGCACTCAGCTAACTTCATACACAAACATGAAAGGTTAAAGTTTTCTTCTAAGATCAGAAGACGACACCATTTCTACTGAACATAATACTGGAAGTCCTAACCAGAGTATTCAGGCAAGAAAAAGAAACAAAAGGCAACAAAACTGGAAAGAAAGAATGAAATTATCTCTATTTGCAGATGACATGATTTTCCCATATAATAAAAGGCTAATATGCAAATCAACTGAACAGCAGAATGACCAGTCACTATGATGCACACTGACCACCAGGGGCTGATGCTCAACACAGGAGATGCCCCCTCATGGTCAGTGTGCTCCCACAGGGGGAGCGCTGCTCAGCCAGAAGCCGGCCTCACAGTTGGTGAGTGCAGCAGCAGTGGCGGGAGCCTCTCTTGCCTCTGCTGCAGTGCTAAGGACCCCTTGAGGGATGTCCGCCTGCTGGCTTAGGCCCACTCCCTGCATGCCATTTTGCATATATATACAAATAGAATCATCATATTATATGTTTTAAACTTATACAATGTTATATATCAATTCTATCTTAATATAATTGGGGGAAATGGTGCCTTCTGAGGAGCTGAAGTTTTTAATTTTGATAAGTCCAATTTATCATTTTTCTTTTATGATATGTGTTTTTGGTATCCTAAAAAAAAGCTTGTCCAGGTTGCAAACATTTCTACTAAACTTACTGTAAATGTTTTATGCTTTTAGCTCTTACATATAGGCCTACTGTCCTTTTTAAGTTAATTGTGGTTTATGTTGTGAGGTAATTTAAAGTTCATTTTTTCCCCTTATAAATATGACACAAAATGTCAAAAAGCTTTTAAATAGGTATTTTAAGCCACTTGTCTTAGATACCTTGATCCCCTAAACTAAAACCTGAGGTTTTCACGATTGATTCTAATACCCTCTCCAAGTGTGCTGCTTCCTTCCACAGGTATCCTGTCCCTTCAACAACACATATGCTTGATGACCTCATCTGAAGTGGTGTCTCCACGACCCTTCCAGACCCCTGAAGCAGGGGGTATATCCAGAGCCCCCGCACAGAGCAGATACTGTAAGAAGCTGAAAGCAGAACCTACTCCCACCTCTCTTCAACACTCTTCCCTGCGTTGTACTCTCAAGTCCTGATGCATGCCTTCTGCATGCCTCCACTGGCATCCCTGCTCTTTCATCGACTTTCCCCCTCTAATTCCTATTAATTCTCTATATTCCTCTTCTAGGAATGTTGGCTGAAAGAACATATAGTGAATATTGAAGAATTCCATATTTGGTATAAGAATAGTCAAAGAGAAGGCAACACTGAGCTGGCAATCAGAAGAGAATGAATTCTGCCCTGGCCAGGTGGCTCAGCTGGCTGGAGTGTCGTCCCATATACCAAAAAGGTTGTGGGTTCGATTCTCAGTCAGGGCACATACCTAGGTTGAGGTTCGATCCCCAGTTGGCCACAGACATGAGGCAACCAATTGATGTTACTCTTTCACACCAATGTCCCCCCTCCTCCTCTAAAAACCAATGAACATGTATCCTCAGGTGAGGATTAAAAAAAAAGAAGATAATGAATTCTAACTAAACTTGGGCACATCCCTTGGTTCGATGAGTCTCAGCTTCTTCATGTGTCAAACAAAGGGGCTCAACAAGACAATCCACTGGGGTCTCTTGTTAGAATAATCTCTGATTATATGATAACTTTCATCTTAGTGAAATTTTCAAACCCAAACTCTGACACTTTTATAGAAGTTTGTATTTGAACTGAAAAAAACACACACAATTTCTATTCTGATACAACTATACATTTACAATTTCTGTTGTTACACGACTGCACATTTTACTTTATATTTCCATTTCATATTTTATTTTACATATACATTTCCATTAAAGTTATTCATATTTAAATGAGAGTTCAGGCACTGTTTAATTTGACTGTGCAGCACTGAGCCACATATAAAAAGAACTGGCTAAATTCTTCCAGTGTGAAGCTATGTTCTGATCATTACTGCTAGGGAAATACAGAGACTATATTTTCTCCAAGTCACATGTTTTAAACAAATGACTTATTAAATGTAATTCATAAATACAGCTCTTTAGTTTTTTTTGCTTTGCTGGTTTAATTTCATTGATTTTTAGAGACAATGGAAGGAAGAGGAAAAAGGGAGGGAGGGAGGAAAGGAGAGAGAGAGAGAGAGAGAAACATCAGTGTAAGAGAGACACAATGATTGGTGGCCTCCCACAGGTGTCCAAATTCAGGCCAGGGAGTGAACCCACAATCCAGGTACGTGCCCTTGACTGAGAATCAAACCAGCGATCCTTCGGTGCACAGGCCAACACTGTAACCACTGACCTACACCAGCCAGGGCCAGCTCTTTAGTTTTTAGTTGGTTGGTATGAGCTAAATCTAAATTTAAACTTGTATATGACCATAGATTGAACTGCATCCTCCCAAAATTCATATGTTGAAATCCTAACCACCAATGTGATGGCATTTGGAGATGGGGCTTTTGGGAGGTAATTAGGGTTAGATGAGGTCATCAGGGTTAGGCCCTTAAAAGAAGAGACACCAGAAAGCTTGCTTCCTCTTTCTCTCTTTGCCATGTGAGGACAAAAGGGAAAAGGCAGATCTCTGCATGCCAAGAAGAGAGCCCCACTGGTGAGCCAAATCTGCTGGCAACTTGATCTTGAACTCCCTACCTCTAGAACTGTGAGAAATAAATGTCTGTTGCTTAGCCGCCCAATCTGTGTGGTATTCTGTTGTAGCAGCCTGTGTTGACTAAACACACGTTTACTGCCTAATCCAGTCCATACTATATGGTATTACTGCATACCAATTTGAACCTAATATTTATCTAATTCATTGTCTTGTTGAGAGAAAAGAGGTATGATTGTTTTAAAATGTACCTACAAATTCTCCAATATTCCTGCTATCAATAGGTGTAAATCTCTGCCCCCACCCCACCAATGCCTTAATTCCATGCCAACCTAAGTGATCAAAAACTATATGAGGATAGGTCATAAAAGGTGATCCAGCTCCCACTGGCTCTCTTTGGGATGTTCACTCTTGGAATGCAGCCACATGCTGTAAAGAAGACCAAAGCTTTGTGAAAGACCACACAGAGGGGCCTACATGCAGATGTTCTAGGTGACAGCTCAGCTGAAGTCCCAGGTAACAAGCTAGCATCGACGTGAGACCAATCCTATCTCCAGCCCCTTGCCATTGAGTCATTCCCAGCTCTGGCGTCTCCCCAGCTGAGGCCCCGATCACCATGGAGCAGAGGCAAGCTGTCTCTGATAAACTCTGCCTGAATTCCTGCCCTATAGAATCTGACAGCATAGCAAGATGATTGTTTTTTTGCCAGTAAGTTTCGGGGTAGTTCATTAGACAGATCTAGATAATAGATAAGTGGAATGTGAGATCAGAATATCATGTTTTCATGTAAATTCTTCAATATACTAGGAAAATAACTCAAAGCCCAGATCTTGATCATGATCATGATCATGATCATGATGAATAAGATCATTTTCATAAATGTAGCCCAGTATAATTCCATAGCTAATTTCCTAAGTGCTGGAATAAAGGATTGAGGAAGAAGCACAAGATATCAGGCATGCTTTTCTCAACACTAATTTTGCTTCAAATGGGTCAGAGTTCTACGGTTCTTAGACGGTCCAGCCAAGGTCACATCAAGCTAGACTCTCAGTGGTCTGGAAATAATCCAACCAGAGTCAAAAACATTTGGGGAGGGGTGAAGGACACAAGGCGGCATTACAATTTATAATCATAATAGCAGAGAAGTCTACACCTCACTGTTGGCAGTTGGCATGTCCTTAGGGCACGGGTCACAGCAGATCAGGTCCCAAGAGGCATAAGTAAAACATTAGGGAGAAGGACAGAGCAATAGGGGAGCAGGGACATTTAACTGCAGATATGAAAGAGCAAAAAACAGTGATTACTGAAGGAGTTTCATTATACATATTTTGGAAATAAAGTTTGTAGCTGCCCTAGTCTTAATTGGAATATTTAATACTTCTGTCTCAAAATAAAATGTTCTGTTGATGCCATCTGAATTTCACTGGTGTGAGGATACTCCTGGATGTACTTTAGTATCAAGGATCTCTCATTCACAGAAAGCTCTTCTTCCCCTCCAGAAACCAGCTGCAGGCCCTCACTGGATATGGAAGGGGATCAGGCAGTATCATTCTTTATATTGTCTCCATAATAGATGTGAGAAGCTACCAAAAGACCAAAAAATTTGGAGGTGTGAAAGGCATCTTCAATTCACATGCGTGTATACAGTCTCCTAACACCCGAGGGTAAAACCACTCTCCTGTAGTCATGAGAATCTGTGTTTTAAAGGCATCCTTTCCAGGGGATGGGTCTCACTACTCCCAGTTCCCCCTCTAGGAGCCTGCAGACAAAATGACCTCTGGCGATACTGAAGGCAGCAATGGTCAGTCCATAAAAGGCAGCGAGAGCCTCAAGAGAAGTCTCTAGGGAGTTACAAAGGTGATCCTCTGACAAAGCCAAGAAGTTTCAGCTCTGAGTAAAAGCCTTTCATAGATGATATACTACACAACACATCACATGCAAATTCAGATTTTAAAACCTGGTTTTCCTTACACAAGACTTGAAATACATGATATAATATGATTTATAATATACTTTTCCCTCTTCATCAAAAAAAGTATGGGGAAGAAATGGGGAACATTGCAGGAATCCCCCAGAAGGAACTGAAAGTATGTTAGTATTTTACTAAATCTACTGAATTTTATATATTGTAAAATATATATATATTCCTTCTTTACCTTTTTTGTTGATAGGAACTGAATCCAAGTGTTGTCTCAGTCTGTGAAAGGAAGAAAACAATGGTAAAAATACTAAAACAAAATCTTTATACTAGAGACATACGAAATATCCAAAATATTTTATTGTAATTTCAATCCTGATCTTATGCTCACTTGAATTTCCAGGTTAAACCTGATGCCCAAATCATATGAAGTGACTTGTCACACTACTAGTATGTACAGGTGTACACTGCTTTTTGTAGTTCACATTATGCCACTTCCTTCACAGAACACCTACGTTAGTACCTGCTTTCAGTAACCAAAACAATCCAGAGCATCTGAGCCGTATCTCCCTTGATTTTGTGTGTCCCTTTGCAAGCCGTGTCCTTCGGGTATCAGAAAAGGCTAAGAGAACTCGCAAGGATGTTAAGTTTTAGCATGAAACTGGACATAATTACGTATATTGATCATGATGAACAAAATAAAGACACTGTGCCTGTGTTGAATTTTGGGTCTGGGAACACTTAAATTTTTTCCATAGATATGACTGTGCTTCTCTGCTTTACACCATTTCGGCTTATGAGAAGTTTCACAGAAACCTTTGCTTTCAGATAGAAGGGGAAACCTATAATTTAAGTGTGAGAATAATTTGGATTACATTTTTTAACACACAAGAAAATAATACAAGGCAATGTAATTGATTTTTACAAGTTTGCCAGACCACCTCCAATGAGAAGAGTCCTCTTCACAATCACTTTGTGCGGCTCCATGTGCCTCTCACTGCTCACTGTGACCGCTGTGTGCCACGTGCTGGTGTGTAACATTCCTGCCATTACAGACCTCAGGGTATTGGAGGGGGAGCGAGGTGGGTAGAGGTGGAAGAGGGTTTAGGGGGGATAAACAGTGATGGGAAAAAAATTAAAGAAAAATGTGTTTAAACATTGAATAAAGGACTATGAAAATCCTGGGAAGGTGCTGTGTCAGAGAATAAGTGACATGCTTAAACATGTGATGAGGGAAGGCCTGTCTGCAGAGATAACATTTACACTAAAGCCTAAAGGGTAAAAAGAGCTGTATGCAGAAGTAAGATTGAGTGGTGGAAGCAAGACTGGGTGGTGGTGGAGAAAACAGCATGTGCACAGGTCCTCAGACAGGAAAGAGCCTGCATGTTCGTAAAAAAGACAGCAGGTCTATCTGGCTGGAGTTTAGAGAGAAGGGAAAGAAGAGAGGAAAATGAGGCTGGAAGGCAAGGCAGGGGGCAGATTCAGATTATGTTGTGCTGTGGTGAGAAGCCATGGTAAGAAGTTGAATTGTGTATATTCTAAATGCAATACAAGAGGTCTGGGGGAGTAAGAGACAGAGGCAGACATGGTTTTAAAGATATTATTCTGGCTACTGTAGAGGATAGATTTGAGGAGGATATGAGAGAAAGCAAGAAGTTGGGAGGCAAACAATGAAGAACATAAAACATTTAATTATGTGTGAGCAAACGCCCAAACTCTAAGAAATACCATCAGTGTCCTGGCCAGTGTGGCTCAATTGGTTGAGCATTGTCCCATGCAGCGAAAGGTCACTGGTTTGATTCCCAGTCAGGGCACATGCCCAGGTTGCAGGTTTGATTCCCAATCGGGGTGTGTACGGAAGGCAACCTGTCAATGTTTCTCTCTCACATTGATGTTTCTCTCTCCCCCTTTCTTTCTCTCTCAAATCAATAAAAACATTTTAAAAAAGAAAATAAATACCATCAGTGAACTTATCCCAAAAGGTTAGCTTCTACATTATAATTAGAAATGACAGTAGAGTTGTGGCACGATTTTTCCCTATTAATATATATTATTTTGAAATGGTATTTTGGAGAATGTACATAGAGAATATATGGCAGATGTGGGAAATGTCCTTATTTTTGAAAGTGAATGTTTGAGTGAAGGTAAAATGTCTCGATGTCCGTAATTTTCTTTAAAATATTTCAGCAACATATATATATACACACACACACACACACACACACACACACACACACACATACATACACACATATACATATACATATATTTTTATTTGAAAGAAAGAGAGAGGGAGAGATAGAAACATCAATGAAGAGAGAGCTCACTGACTGGCTGCCTCCTGCATGTGGGATATATATTACTATGAGTGATCCAGTTTGTCTCCATCCTGGCTAGCACTTAGTGTTGTCACTATTTTGTGTGTGTGGTTTTGATTTGCATTTTCCTGATGGATAATGATGTTGAATAGCTTCCCATGTCCTTTTTGTTATTTATACATCCTTTTCAGTAAAATGTCTGCTCATGTCTTTTGCTAGCTCCTAATTAGATTTTTAAAATTATTATGGAGTTTTGAGAGTTCTTTATATATTCTAAGAACTAGGTTCTTTGTCCCTTAGACCACAGCCTGACTTTTTACCTACTTCAGATGGTGTTTTGCAGAGCAAATTTTTAATTCATCAATTTTTCCTTTATGGAGATTGTACTTCTCTGTCAAGTCTTTGGTGTCAAGAACTCTGCCTTTATCACAACTACAGAAAATACTTTTTCAGCACTATTTGTCATGTTTTTAGTTATAAACAAGTAAACAAATACGTTATAGGCAGCACAACATAATACAGAGACTAATAATCACACCTAGAGTGAGAAGACCAGAATTCTAATACCAATCGCACTACCACAAAGTCCCAAGATCTTGGGCAACTTTCTTAATCTAAAACTTGGTTTCCTTTAAATATAAAATGAACATAAAATTATCAGTTATGCTGCCAAATAACATGGTATTAAAAACAAATGCTATCATTACAAGGTGGTAAGACAAGCGCAGAATATAAATAAAGTTTGGGGGGGGGGGCAGGAAACACACCAGCCACAAAAACCAGAGGACTGGTTAAGACAGCTTTTATTGTTCCTTTCAGCTCTGAAATTCTAGAACTGATTTTAGCTGAGAAGACTAAAACAGGTTTCATGGTAATATCTGAAAGACAGGATTTTATCAGATTACATTTTCTAATTTTATGTAAAATATACTTAAAGATGGGCTTAAGATGGCAAGTGGAAGGATGATATAGATGTAAATCTATAGAACTTATACTCTCTAGAGAAGTTCTTGTCCAGATAAATATTTGGAGGGCCAACATCGAGTTCAGTGTTTCACTCACTGGCTCCATCCTCATGGAGGTCACAAAGATTCCACTGCTCCTGATCTGACTCACTCCCTACCCCTTACGGAAATATTTAATTTAAAAGATAATTCCTACAACTAAGGAGGTTTTTATTATTACCAACTAGAGGCCTGGTGCACGAATTCATGCACGGGTGGGGGGGGGGGTCCCTTGGCCTGGCCGGTGATGGAGGCCTATGGGGGGGGGGGGGGCTCGCTTGCCGCGGGGGAAGGGCCATGGGAGGTTGGCAGCCCAGGGGTGGAGGGGAAGGGGGAGGAGCCATGGGTGGATGGCCGGCCAGCCAGGGGGGGATGGGCCACGGGAGGTTGGCTGGCTGGGGGGGGAGGGGGGGGAGAGGGACCACAGGTTAGCCGGCTGGGGGGAGGGGCCATGGGAGGTTGGCTGTGGGAGCGCACTGACTACCAGGGGGCAGCTCCTGCGTTGAGCATCTGCCCCCAGGTGGTCAGTGTGTGTCATAGTGACTGGTTGACTGGTTGTTCGGTTGTAATGGTCACTTAGGCTTTTATGTATATAGATGATTCTACTGACCTTTCCCCACATAAAGCTCATAAAATATATTTCAAAGAAGGCAGCTACATAGTTAAAAGAAAAATAATAATCGGGTATCATTTAAGGCTTGACACTGAATTAATTCTTGAATTTAAAATAAAATTACCTGTAGCAGCCCTCCATCATCAAAACGCAGTACTTCTATTATGCTCTCCGACTGAATAAATGCTGTGAAGGAAACAAAACATGCTATCATTTAAAGAAACATAAATTTTATTTAAAATATTTTTACCTTGAAATTAATTGCTACAATTTTTATATTTTAAAAATATACTGCTTGATAGTGATAGTTAAAGAGGAAAATATGACTAGTATTTCAGGGTTTTAGCAACAATGGAATGCTTTAAAATAAAACAACACAACTCAATTAGAAACTAGTTTTAAATAAACTACAGGCTGTGTAAACCACTTGCAAAATATCTATTCCTACTATACAGCCAGAAAGAACAAAACAGTCATATTCAACTAATATAGCTGATTATTTACACTGATAGATTACTAGAAATAACACAAACACATAGCAAAGATCACTAGAGGATTGTATTTCCCCAAAAAATGATAAGCTGACATTTTATATCATCTGCTCTTTTAGAAGGATGATATGACTTGAGATCAAAAGTCAAAACAGGCTTGATAGGGATGGGCGAGGAAAGTGGCAAAAAGAGGTTATTCTGGCCGAAACCGGTTTACAATGCAAAGCCAAGATACAAAGCTAACACACTTTTACCACATAATCCAGCAATTATGTTCCTACCTGGGTTGCGGGCACATCCCCAGTAGGAGATGTGCAGGAGGCAGCTGATCGATGTTTCTCTCTCATCAATGTTTCTGGCTCTCTATCTCTCTCCCTTCCTCTCTATAAAAAATCAATAAAATATATTTAAAAAAAAAAAAAAAAAAAAAGAGGTTATTCTGTTCCAAGAAAAGGCTACATAGATACTGTATGATTCCAAGCTAACACACTTTTACCACATAATCCAGCAATTATGTTCCTAGATAGTCACCCAACCGAGTTGAAAATATATGTCCATAAAAATCTGCATGCAATTCCTTAAAGCAGCTTTATTCATCATCACAACTGGACACCATCAAGATGTCCTTCTACAGGTAACTAGACAAACTATAGTACATCCATACAATGAACTACTAGTTGGTGATAAGAAGTAAAAGAAAAGGCTACATAGATACTGTATGATTCCAAGTATATGACATTCTGGAAAAGGAAATACTGTAGAGATGGTAAAAAGGTCAGTGGTTGCTCGGGGTTTGGAGAGAGAAAGAAAAGGCTGAAAAAGTGAAGCACAGCACATTTTCCTGGGCAGTGGAATTGCAGTCTCTATGTGACACTGTAACGTAGACACATGACACTGCATTTGTCAAACCAGAACTCCACAGCACAAATAGTGAACCTAATGTGTGCAATTTAAAAAAATATTTAGGAGATGGCTTGTGTGGCTCAGTTGATTGGAGTGTTGTCCCGTACACCAAAAGGTGGCAGGTTCGATTCCTGATCAGGGCACATACCCAGGATTCGGGTTCAGTTCCCAGTTGTACAGGAGGCAACTGATCGATGTTCTCTTACATGATGTTTCTTTCTCTCTTCCCCTCTCTCAAATCAATAAAAACATATTCTTGGGTGAGGATTTTTAAAAATTCATTTAGGAGATCAAGGGATCCCATAATGGAATGCAGAAGGTAACAAAACAATTTAACGATATTACAAATGTATGAAACCAACTCACTAGAGGGGGGCAGGATGAGGAAAGATGCTAATATAAATAATTTGGAAATTAGTGGAATCTGTAAGACTACAAGCAAAAGAAACTACATAAGCACTGTATTCTAGCTGACAAAGTTATTTCCCACAGGGGTTTGGGTTAATAATTCTGATGCTGATACATGTATACTGAAATTGAACCATTAAGTACGTGGAAGATAGTGGGAGTTAAATTTCTCACTGTTGGGATAAGAGTTTACACAAAAGCAAAGGAAGGAGACTAGAATAATCTATGTGGTAATGGATTAGAGTTGGCAACATCAGTATGTTCAGCATAATACAGATATAGATGATTACATACAGAAATTTATGGATGTGTATATACACAGGTTAGTATACACACATAAATTTCCTTGCTCTGTCCGTTGAGAAGGCCTAGAAGTAATTGCATCCTAGGAGCAAAGAGCACACTTAGCACCCAGGTCTTGGTTTCTAATACCATCCTCCACTAAAAGGACCCAGGGCTTCCTGGAGAGGTGGCTGAATCAAGGGCTAGGGCAGGAAAAATACAGGATGAAACTGGAGCATCTTGTGCCAGAAAGTGAGAAAGTGCTAAAAACCAAAAAACCTACATTGATTGGAATATGTCATAGGAACAGAAAGAGTTCCCAAATGGCCAAAGCTAAAACAACTTGAGCAGTAATATAAAGTTATAACCCAAAGTATAAAATATCCATGAGTCCATACTGATATAAATAAATAAGTGAATAAATAAATAAGTGGGGGAGAAGAGACAAAACTCCTAGACTGAAGAATTCTAAATAATTTATACAGAAACTCTTGGTGGAGTGTAACTCCCTATTCTTTAAGCCTGGGATACACACTGTGATTTCCTTCCAAAGGAAACAATATAGAAAGGAAGGAAAAAATAGTAAATTCACAATGGAGAACATTACCTTAGTTAGATGATCAAGGTCAGTTTCCACAGTGAAAGGTCATGTTGATATGTGTACCCTTGAAATGCTTTATAATAAAAATGGCACTTTTATGTCTGTGGTCTTCCTCCCAAAATCACTTAGTCCCAGTCTCATTGTGAGAAAAACACCAGACAAATCTCACTGAGAGACATTCTACAAAGTACCTGACCAGTACTCCAGAAAACTGTCAAGGTCATAAAAAAACAAGAAATGTCTGAGAAACTGTCCCAGACCAGAGGAGCCTCAGGGGACATAACTACTAAATGTAATGAGTTATCTTAGATAGGATCCTAGAAAAGAAAAAGGAAATTAGGTAAAAGCTAAGGAAATCTGAATAAAACATGGGCACTTCACTTAATAATAATGTATTAATACTGGTTCATTAATTGTAATAAGAAGTACACATTAAGGGAAGATGTTAATTATAGGGAAAACTGGATAAGAGTGTATACAGGAACTCTGTACTATCTCTAAAATATTTATATAAAACTTGGATTGTTCTAAAATAAAAAGTTAATTTTTAAAAAGCACAAAACAATGGTATTTCAATTGGCTCCTCATTGGTAGTCTTTGGGCATTCAGGGAAGAAACTTGCTGTCTAATCCCATATACCTGGTATATGGCTAAAGCTGAAAGTCAAGCAGCAGAATGAGATACAGTGGGGCCTTGACTTACGAGTTTAATTTTCCGAGACCGAGCTCGTTAAGGAGCTCGTTAACTCAAATTACTCTGTCAACTCAATGCAAAAAATCCACCGAGAGACAGCTGGTATCTCAAAAAACTCGTTAGTCGGGACACTCTAAGTCAAGGCCCCACTGTATTAGCTAATTAGATCACTTTACATAATTAAGTGGTGTTTTCCTGCCTTCGAGCACCACTTTCCTCTTATTCTAGTAATCCCATACTGGTTTTACTTTGGGAAACCCACCTCCTCCATTGCTGTGTTTCTCTTTAACCACATTGCCAACCTGTTGGTAAAATTTCCCAGAGCTGAGAGACCAGAGAAAGAGGCTGACAAGTCCATCATTAAATCAAGAGTTTATTAAGGTAACTTACATATGAGGAGTGTCTTGAGCGGACAAGAGAACATGGATATCCTCTGCCTCTGTAGCAGGTGCTAACGAGTTATATAGAACAGAACAGGATGCATAGGGGCACAGGAGCTAGATCAGCTCCAGGTAAGGAAAATCCACCTTAGGAGCTTGCCTTGGGCAGAAGGGAGGGATCAGTTTCTGAGGGGATTTAGGGAAAGTGATGTCTGTTCTGGGTCCAGCAGTTGTCACATCATAGAAGAGTCTCTTCTCCATACAACCTGTTCTACTCCTGCTCATTCCCCACCAGTTCTTGGTATACAGAGAACATTCAATGAATATTAAGTGCATGAATGAAATCCCACCTTTTTGCTCAGGTATAAGTTGGTATTTGCATTAACTGGTGCAAATGATCTCTTTCTGGTTGTTGTCTCTAGTCCTAGCTTGTAGATGAATTTCAAACTTAGGTCAGAGCTAATGACTCCAAAGGAATTACTGACATCGAGTACATTTGGAGTACAAAGAACATCTCTACAGTGATAAGCTGTTCAGAAGAAAGGACTGTGAGTATAGAAGATTCTGCCCAGCTCCCCCATTTCTCATCCCTTTCCTCACCTGTTAACATAAACTGAAATTTCAAATGATCCAGAAAGTGTATTTTTGTTAATACTCCTATTGAAGACAGATTTATTGATGTAAGAAGAACACAAGAAACTATTAAGAATTAATTGGCTAGCCAGATGCCCTCAATGTAGGCAACAAAAAGTAGGAGTTCCTAGTTAGAAACTTTCCATTTATTTAATAGAGAAAACCAAGAAGAAAGTACTGGAAACATACTGTATTTGGTGGCTGCTATCATCGCATAAATTCCCATCATCAAACTAGAAGATCAGACTTACCTGGTCTTTATCTAACTGATCTTTTTAAAAACCAGATTAAAGAAAAGCCATGACTTGGAAGGGCCCCCAAATCCTGTGTCAAAGAGCCACTTTGCCTGAAATCCTTTTCTCATGGCTGGTGTATTCTCCGTCAAGTATCAGTCTTAAAGCCACCCCAGAGAGACCCTCTGTGACTGTTTCAAGCAGTTCCCTGTTATCCTCTCTCATATGCCCTATTTTATCACAATCTGTAACTAGTTCCTGGTTTGCTTATTTTGCCATCTATGCCTAGGACAAAGTCTGAAAGATGAAAGATAAGAAATATTGGATAAAATAATGGCATTACTACTTCAAAATTAATCATCACTAATAACATTAATATATCTTTCATAGTTATACTTGCTCAGGATTTTGTTTCAGCAAAATGCTCAATAATAAATTTTTTAAACATTCTGAACTAGTTTTGTATGAACCTCTCTATAAAGATACTTTATGATTGAAATTTTATTCCTTCCTTGCTAGTTTTCTTATCTGAAAGATGTAAGATACATCTAATTTATCTACTTCCCACATTAAAAGTACAAAGGGATTTATGAAAGAAACCCAATAAAAAAGTATAATTACTGAAATTCCCCAACTTTTAATGAAGTAGTATAAGAAACATAAAGAAATGACAAAATATGGCCCATACACAGGAAAAAATGCAATAAACAGAAACTGTCCCTGCAGAAGTCCAGATATAACTCTTACTAAATAAAAATATTAAATAAGCTTTTTAAAGTATGTTAGTAAATAAATAATAAAAGAAAAAAAATAAAGAGAATGATGTCTCACCAAATAGAAAATACCAATAAAGAGGAAGCAATTAGAAAAAAAAAATACAAATAGAAATTTGGGCCCTAACCTGTTTGGCTCAGTGGATAGAGCGTTGGCCTGCGGACTGAAGGGTCCCAGGTTCGATTCCAGTCAAGGGCATGTACCTTGGTTTCGAGCACATCCCCAGTGGGGGGTGTGCAGGAGGCAGCTGATCGATGTTTCTCTCTCATCGATGTTTCCAACTCTCTATCCCTCTCCCTTCCTCTCTGTAAAAAATCAATAAAATATATTTTAAAAAAAAGAAATTTGGAAATTAAAAGTACGATAACTGAAGTAAAAAATGCACCAAAGGAACTCAATAGCATATTTCAATAATGTGGAAGAAAGAACAAGCAAACATGAAAATAGGTTGAGTTTATCTAGTCTGAGAAATAAAAATGAAGAAAAAAATGAACAAAGCCTCAATGACCTATATGAGATACTATCAAGAATACCACCAACCGTTGCACAATTGGTGTCCCAGAAGAAAAGGAAAGGAGAAGGGGTAGGAAAAATATTTGAATAGGCGGTGTTAATCTGAACAAAACAAAACTGATATAAATTAAGGTGTTAATTGTTATGCCCAGGACAATCATTAAAAAAAAGACAACAAAAATGTTACTAGAGACAAAAGACATTTCATAATGATAAAGACATCAATCTATCAAAAAGATATAACAATTATAAACATATATGTACCTAACAAGAGAACTCAAAAATACAAGAAGCAAAAACTGACAGAAATGTTAAGGAGAAACAAGAAATTCAACAAAAATACTTGGAGAATTCAATATCCGACCTTCAAAAATGGATAGAAAAACTAGGCAAAATATCAACAATGAAATTACAATAAACCCGAACAACACTAGGAACCAATTAGATCTAACATCATCAATAGAACACTCCAACAACAGAATATATATTCTACTAAGTGTACATGAAACGTTCTCCAAGACAGACAATGTGTTAGGCTATAAAACAAGTCCCAAAAACTTTAAAGGGAATGGGGTCATACAAAGCATGTTCTCCAACCACAATGGAGTAAAATTACGAATCAATAGAGAGAAATAAAAAATATGTGGAAATTAAAAACAGGCCTAAATAATCAATGTGTCAAATAAGAAATCAAAAGGAAAATTAGAAAATATTTTGTAGTAAAAACAAAACCACAAGTTACCATAACTTATAAGATATAGGTAAAGAAGTGCTCAGGAGGAAATTTACAGCTGTACGTGCTTATATTAAAAAGAAACAAATATCTCAAATTAATAACCTAACCTACCATTTTAAGAAACTAGAAAAAGAAGAGCAATCTAAACCCAAAATAAGTAGAAAAAAGGATATAATACAAATTAGAGTAGGAATAAAATTGAGAACAGAAAATAAAAAAAAATTTGGTTCCTTGAAAACATCAACAAAATTAAAAAAACTTTTTAGGTATGCTGAAAATAATTCATGAATGAAACAGGGAACCAATCTTACAGAGATAAAAAGGGTTTACCAGCCTTATAGGAGTAAAAGGGTAAGAGGATAACTAGGAAAAATGTGCACCAATAAATCAGATAGACTAGATGAAATGGACAAATAACTAGAAACACAGGAACTACTGAAATTAACTCAAGAATAGAAAATCTAAATAGACCTATAACATGATTAAATTAGTAATCAAATATCTGCCCATAAAGCAGGGGTGGGGAATGTCTGGCCGTCGGGCCAAATAGGCCCGTGAAATCATTTGATCTGACCCTGCCAAGGCATTAGGGGTGAGTTAAATGTTTGACCAAATACAGCAGGCTAATTTTTAGGTTGATAATTTTGTATGGCCCGTGAATGATGCTATAGATATCCAAATGATCCTTGGCAGAAAAAAGGTTCCCCACCCCTGCCATAAAGAAAAGCCTAGGGACAGATGGCTTCATTGGTGAATTCTACAAAATATTTAAAAAAGGACTAACACCAATGCTTTATAAACTCTTGCAAAAAGTAATGGAGAAGGAAACACTTCCCAGCTTATTCTATGAGGCCCTAATAATGATACCAAACTCAGATAAATTTATCACAAGAAAAGGAAATTACTGATTATGTATCCCATATAATAAAAGCCTAATATGCAAATTGTTCGACTGGGAGTTCGACCGCTCGCTATGACGTGCGCTGACCACCAGGGGGTGGCGCAGAACATGGCGGGCATCGGCAACACGGTGCTGGCAGCAGACGGCAGTGGAGGCACTGCCAGCCCCAATGAGAGTGGGACCACGGCGGGATGGTGGAGCAGGTGAGCGGGCGGTGCCAGGCCAAGGCAGGTGCGAGCTGGGGCCCGACTGCCCTGCTGATCGCCCCAGCGGTGGTGGCGGGGCTGCCACCTGGCCCCCAGGAGCTGAGGAAGCCAGGCGGGGGGCCTGGCCCCAACCGATCACCCCGCAGATGGCGACCAGCGGCGGCGGGGGACAGGGCTGCCGACCGGCTCCCAGGCACTGAGGGAGCCGGGCAGGGGGGCCTAGCCCCGATCAATCACCCCGCAGGCAGGATGATGGAGCAGGTGAGGGGGCGGTGCCAGGCTACGGCTGGGTGCCAAGCGGTGCTGCGGGCTGTGAGGCTGAGGACACAAGCTGGGGCTGTGAGCCTGGAGGCGCGAGCTGGGGCCCAATCCCCACAGGCCACCCCGAGGGACCCCACCCATGCATGAATTTGTGCACCGGGCCTCTAGTCTCTTATTAATATGGTTATCAAGTATTCAACAGTATACAAGCAAACTATATCCAGCAAAATATGCAGAGGATTATATACCACTAGAGGCCCAGAGCACGATTAAATCGTGCGCGTGTAGGGTCCCCTAGGCCTAGCCTGCCATCAGGACCATGTTCGCCACCCCGTGACGCCTCGCACGCTCCGTGGATGCTGCCGATGCCGCTATTTTCTGAATCTTTTCTTAAAAGGTTGCCTGAATGGCACTTTAAATACTTTGTAACTGAAACAAAATGTAACTTGACTCCAGAAGAACTTTAGGCTTAATAGTTCTTTCACTACAGAAAGTCACTTGTTAGTGTGCACCTGTGTGTGGGCAAGAAGAACCAACAGCAAATGATAAAGCAAATGGGGCAAACTGCCAACAATAAGTCAATCTGAGCAAAAACATTTTTTTATTCTATTTTGATTCTTAGAAATTTTCTGAAAGTTCAAAAATATTTCTAGTATAAAGTTTACAAGAAAGAAAATCACCTTGCAACTTCTAAAAATGTGATTGTTTAAACACCCTCTTTTAAAAAGTCTTCTGTCAAGCAATAGTAAACTCCTTACTTATGTTACATTGTAAGTACTGGATATATAGATGTTTGGTATCCAAACTGCTGCCACAAATTAATTGTGATTATAATAAAAAATCAGCAAATTGACTAGCCTCTAGCAAGACTGATAACCCAAAAAAAGAAAAGACAAAAATCACCAACACCAGGAAAGACAAAAATCACCAATACCAGGGGGTAGCACTACAGCATTACAAGATCAACAAAAGAATACCATGAACAACTTTGTGATCATAAATTCGACAACTTGCAAAACAATGGACCAATTCACCAAAATCCCCAAATACCAAAGCTCAACCAAGACGAAACAGATGGACAGCATGCACCTATAGTCACGAAAAACACTGAATTTGTCCATCGAAAGATCTCCCAAAAGAGAAATTTTCATGAATAAATTACTGAAGAATTTTATCAAACATTTAAAGAAGAATTAGCACCAATTTTACATAATCTATTCCAGAAAATACAAGATGGAATACTTCCAATTTACTTTGAGGCTAATATTACCCTAATACCAAAGCCAGACAAAAACACAAATTAAAAAACAAAACAAAAACAAAAACTACAGGCCAACATCCCTCACTAACTTAGATATAAAAATCCTTAACAAATAACTAGCAAACTGAATCTAGCAGTGTATAAAATAGAGAACTATATACCACTAGAGGCCCTATGCATGAAATTCATGCAAGGGGCTCAGCCCTTGCAGCTGTGGCGGCTGCCTCGGCCCTCGCAGCCCCGGCTTCATCCAGAAGGTCATTTGGCTGTCTGGTCTAATTAGCATATTATGCTTTTATTATTATAGATAGCTGATTGGGATTAATTTCGTATATGCAAGACAAATATTTGGAAATCAGTCAATGGAATCCACCATACCAAAATTACATGATAAAAATTACTGATGAAGAAAAAACTTTTGGCAAAATCTGGCACCCATTAATGATATAAATTCTCAGCAAACCTAGAGAACAGAATGGAACTTCCTCCACCTGATACAGTGCATCTGCAAAACAAAACAAAAACACCAACCAACCAACCAAACACCAAAAAACCTACTGCTACATCATCTGTAACAGTGAAAGAATGAATCCTTTGCTCCTAACTGGGGGAAAGGTGAAGGTACTGCTTTCACAAATCCTATCAGCATAGTATTAGAAGTTCTAGCCACTGCAATAAGAAAAACAAATAAAATGCATACAGATCAATTAGGAAGGAAGAATGAAACCGTCCCTATTTACAGATGACATGAAAACCCAAAGGAATCTATGGAAAACACCAAAACTAGAATAAGTGAGTTCAGCAAGGTAGCAGGATATAAGATCAACACACAAGAATCAGTAACAGTTTTATATACTAACATGTGGAAGCCAAAATTAAACCCAAACACCATTTACAATCAACACACAATAGAATAAAATATTTAGGTATACACTTAACAAAAATATGTACAGAATCTGTATGCCAAAAATTATAAAATGCTGATTTAAAAAACAAGACCTAAATAAATAAACACACATACTGGAGCAATCAACATAGTATAAATGTCAATACTACCCAAATTAATATACAGATTTAATGCAAGTCCTATCGATGTCTCAGACATAGGACAAGCTATTCTAAAATTTACAGAGAAAGGCACACTAGTAGCTGAAATAATCTTGCGAAATAATAAAGTGGAAAAACATAATCTTGCCCTGACTGGTTTGGCTCAGTGGATGGAGCGTTGGCCTGCGGACTGAAAGGTCCCAGGTTCGATTCCGGTCAAGGGCATCTACCTTGGTTGCGAGCACATCCCCAGTAGGAGGTGTGCAGAAGGCAGCTGATTGATGTTTCTCTCTCATCAATGTTTCTAACTCTCTATCCCTCTCCCTTCCTCTCTGTAAAAAAATCAATAAAATATATTTTAAAAAAAAAAAAAGAAAAACGTAATCTACCTCATGATATGGCTAGAGTACTCCAGGCAGTTTAGTACAGGGGAGGCATATACACACAGATCAATGAGATAGAGCCCGAGATAGAACTGAACCACACAGATAAGCCTGGCTGATTTCAAAGGTGCAGAAGCCCAGGAAGGGCAGACAGCCTTGTCAACGAACGGTGCTAGAGCAACTGGACATCCACGAGCAAAAAAATGCCAAACATTTTAGTATCTTACAACAATTTGTTTTGCTTGTGATAGGTAGAAGTATGAAATAGTTACAATGTCCCATCAGATAATTTGTTGATTATAAAGATAACACTTTTTGTTGCTAATCCTCACCCCAGGATATTTTTTCCACTGATTTTTAGAGAGAGGGACGGCAAGGAGGGGAGGGAGGAAGAGAGAAAAGAGAAGAGAGAAGAGAGAAAGGGGGAGAGAAGAGATAAAAGGAGAGGGGAGAGGAGAGAGAAGGGGAGAGGGAAGAGGAGGAGGGGAGAGGGCTGAAGAATTTCTCTAAACAGAGTCCACCACTAAGTGGACTGCAAAGGATAAAGGCTGTAAAGAAACATCATTTGAGAAAGACACAAAGATTGGTCGCCTCCCGCACATACCCTGACCGTGACTGGGGTTAGAACTTGCAACCCAAGTATGTGCTCTTGATGGGGAATGGAACCCAAGATCCTTTGGTGGAGGGGTCCACGCTATAACCACTGGGCGTGCCGGCCAGGGCAAGAGAACACTTTTTTAAAAAAAAATTCCAATCTTTGTTTTAACTCATGTGGTTGTGATTTCCTATATTCTGATCAAACAGTTTCTGAGTACAAATTAAAATTTCAAATTTCTTTCAAGGAGCTCCTACAGATAACACTTAAGTCATACTCCATAAGTGGTTAAAGGAAAAAGAAAGAATTAAAATCTGGAAAATTTTCTCGGGCATAGTAATTGTGGTGAAAACATAAATTATATTAAATTGAGAAAATGTTATAATTAGAAGAGTTAAAGAACATTTCTTCAGTAATAATGTAAACTAGATTGTTTTTACTATTAAACATGACTTTTGTCAATGCATAATTAATTTTATTCACTATCAGTCTTTAATAGCTTATTCCCTAAGTTTATAAAAATAAAATTGTCCAACAACATTAATTTAAAAATGAAATTAGATGTTCAAACAAATGTGAGATGTTTACAAAGAGAAAATAAAAGACTCCAAATTTGACAGATTCCAAACAACAAAAAACACAAAAATCCTAGTATGCCTAAGTACTCAATGTTTTACTTAAATATAAATTTTAGCATTACTATAAATTTTTAAGTTTATTTATTTATATATTTCATTATTACATGAACATAAAAATGTAGTTATACATATTTTTCTCTCTAGTACAGCAATTTCCAACCTTTTTCATCTCATGGCACATAAACTAATTACTAAAATTGTGAGGCACACCAAAAAGTATATTATATTTTTTGCCAATTTGACAAAAAAAAGTATAATTTTGATTCACACCGACAGCTATTGTTGTATTGATTGTTGTCATTTTTTTAATTTGAGAATCTAAGGAAAAGAGGTCAGTGCCCCTGACTAAACAGTCAGGTACTGCATGTTTGAAAAATGTTTGTGGCACCCCAGTTGAAAATCACTCCTCTAGTGCCTATGCATAAATCTTAATTATACCTCATCTGTCCTGGTTTGCTTCAAAGCTCTAGGGATACCATTTTTGGCATTAACCTCTGACTATAAATAGAATGTACCAGCTACTCATTCGTAGCGAGGCGTAGGGTTACTTTACCATCGCATTGTGGGGTGAGTCAATTACAAACCTAAAGTTAAGACAAGAAGCAAGGTGCCTCTTCAGACATCAGAAAAAATGTGAAGTGCTAAAACTTCTACTCCAAATGGACATACATTTATCCTGCCGACTGGTATGGCTATCAAGTATGCTGACAAGTGAGGAAGAAATTTTCAAAATTAAACCTCCAAAATACGGTTAGCTAATGCCAGAGTAGGTACTCTGGCAGTTTATTTTTAAAAAACAAAAGAAAACTTTTACAGGAAGCTACTGCACATAGGCACTGTGCTTGGGGTTAAGTCTGGCACGGCCTGTCCTCGAGGAGCTCACAAAACTAAGATGGGACACAGACAAATGAAGTACTGGGGCTCCAGGCGCACTGACTCCACCAAATCCAGCTCCAACAGGCTGCGAATGCTTCCAAGGGCAACCATGATTTTCCATTTCAATGAGGTGACCAAGGCTATATATTCTGCATTCTTTCAAGGATACAGCAACTCCATTTTCTTAGAGTATATAAATTCCTACGTTTTTTACTTCTTATCTAGCTTTTTTTTTTTTTTTTTTTTTTTTTTTTTTTTTTTTAACAGCTTATAGCAGCCTGCTCCAGGAGAGAAGAGCTGCTTGGCACCAGCTGGGTCAGGTGTCCCCTGTAAATCTACAGATTTCCCTTCTGCTCCCCTTCCCTTTACTGCCCACAACCCCTCCCCCTGATCTCTCTGTTCTGCTTTTCCTCTCCATCCTTCTAAAAACCTCTGCCTGCACTGAGATATTAAGATGGGTTTTTAAGGACTGGGAAAAGTCCATCTTCTTGAGATGCCAGCATGCAAATAAACCTCATTCCTTAGTACCAGCACCTGTCTCACTAGATTGGCTTTCGAGTTTGCCTGTCGTTGCAGCAGGCAGCAGAACCTGGGTTCGGTTACACAAGCAGTGGTTACATGAGAAAGGCAAGCAAGAGTCAGATAGATGTGCATTACCAGAAAGCCCAAGGCAAAAGAATTAGAGGTGTGAGAAATGATGGTACTCTCAGAAAATAACGGTCATGTAGTAGGTCTGAAATTTAGGGAGCACTGGGAGGAATTAAAGAAGCTGAAGAGGGAGATAGAGGCTGAGCCATACCCCATGCTAGGCTATCTTATATAAGTTATGTGCTATTTTTCCCATTTTGTAGTAACATGACCCAGGTCACATCAGCTGGTAAATGGCAGGTCAAGATGAAAGCTCAGGTCTGTTTTTCTACAAAGTTCAAGCTTAGGCTGCCTCTCAACAATCCTCCATACTTTGGTAGTGGGAGAAGTGTCATGCAACAAGATTGGCTGCTTGAAGGAAGAAAAATCCCATGCTGAACTAGTATAATAACTAACCCTTAAACAGGTCATTAAAACAGCAATTCTCAACGTAGTGTCCTTGGATTCCTGCACTGAATCACCTGAATACTCAGTACAATGGAGGTTCTGGGCCTCCTCCTAAACCTTCTGAATCACATTCTTTGGGACTCAGCCTGGGCGTTCGTACATATGCTGGAGGTCAGTGATGTAAATGTCTTTTCCACTGAAGCTAGGTGGATGCCAGATTTGAAGGGGAGTATGAAGGCAAAGGCTTAATTCAACTTTGGACATACAGGACTTGAGATGGACAATGGAATATGCAAGTGAAAATGCTGATGCAGACAGTCCCAGGGCAATATCTGAACTTGGGGAGAGGTCACATCTAACTAGAGATACCCCCAGAGATGAAAAATGAAGAAAAAGTTACCAAGGAAAGTCTATACTGTTTTCCATAGTGGCTGCACCAGCTTGCATTCCCACTAGCAGTGTACTAGGGCTCCCTTTTCTCTACATCCTTGCACTTGTCATTTGCTGATTTGCTGATGGCAGCCATTCTGGCAGGTATGAAGTGATACTTCATTGTCATTTTATTTGCATCTCTCTGATGATTAGTGACTTTCAGCAGTTTTTCTCGTCTCTTGGCCATCTGTATGTTCACTTTGGAGAAGTGTCTACTTAGGTCCTCTGCCCATTTTTAAATTGGATTGTTTGTCTTCCTTCTAAGCCAGTGGTTCTCAACCTTGGCTGCACATTAGAATCACCTGAGGCCCAGAAATAAGGATTTTAAAAAGATTCCCAGGTGATTCTAATGTGCAGCCAAGGTTGAGAACTACTGTTCTAAGCTGTATGAGTTCTTTATATATTTTGGAAATTAACATCTTTTCAAATGTATCATTGGCAAATATGTTTTCCCATACAATTGGCTCCCTTTTCATTTTGTTGATGATTTCTTTTGCTGTGTAAATGCTTTTTATTTTGATGTAGCCCCATTTGTTTATTTTCTCTTTTGTTTCCCTTGCCATTTGACCAGTGATCCCACTTCTAGGAATATATCCTAAGAAACCGGAAACACATATCAGAAAGAATATATGCACCCCTATGTTCATAGCAGCACAATTACAATAGCTAAGATCTGGAAACAGGCAAAGTGCCCATTAGTAGATGGATAAAAAAGTGGTGGTATATTTACACCATGGAATACTATGCAGTTGTAAAAAAGGATCTCTTACCCTTTGAAATAGCATGGAAGGACCTGGAGTACATTGTGCTAAGCCAGTGGTTCTCAACCTTCCTAATGCCGCGACCCTTTAATACAGTTCCTCATGTTGTGGTGATCCCCAACCATACAATTATTTTCGTTGCTACTTCATAACTGTAATTTTGCTACTGTTATGAATCGTAATGTAAATATCTGATATGTAGGATGTATTTTCATTGTTACAAATTGAACATAATTAAAGCATAGTGATTAATCACAAAAACAATATGTAATTATATATGTGTTTTCTGATGGTCTTAGGCGACCCCTGTGAAAGGGTCGTTCGACCCCCAAGGGGTCGCGACCCACAGTTTGAGAACCGCTGTGCTAAGCGAAATTAGCCAGTCAGAGAAAGACAATTATCATATGATCTCACTCGTATGTGGAATCTAATGAACAAAATAAACTGATGAACAAAATAGATCCATAGACATAGAAACATGGAACAGACTGACAAATCAAAGAGAGGTGGGGATGGGTGGGTGAATGGGTGGGGAGAGTCCTAAGGCTGTATGTGTGTGCAAGGTGGAGGGGGTCAATAGGGAAAAAAGGGGGACATCTGTAATATGTTCAACAATAAAGATAATTTTTTTAAAAAAGAACTGAAATTCAAATTAAAAAAACAAAACAAAAAGTTACCAAGGAAGAAATAGTAGAGCTGAATTCTATAGTTTAATTTAATACAAGGCAGAATCTCCCTCAGGCAGCAGTGGAGTTACTGATGGTAGAATATCTGAGAAAGAGAAACAGAAAAGCAGAGCAGGTGTCATGGAAGCCAAGAGGGAGGAGGGTTCAACAGTGTCCAAGGTTATCATACAGAGAGGATGAGGGAAGGGGAGGCAAAGTCTTTAAAATAAGTCACCAGATTCGGTCAATTGGAAGACACTGGTCAGTCCTGAGACAGGTTTCTGAGTGTCAGAGCAGAAGCCAGACTTTTTAACATGGTTGCCTCAGAGGATTAAGAGAAGGGGGAAAGGTTTGCCATGGAAATGCTCTTTCTAAAGACTGAAGTAAAGACACATGTGGGTGAAGAGACATAAACTGAAGTCAGCAGGTCTGGCTTCAATAAGTTAAGATTTAAGGTCATGTCTTGGGGGTAAGGAAGGGGTGAGGGAGAGAGGGACAAGCCTGTACAACCACTGCTTCAGCCACAGGGTAAAGACTGCACAGCCTCAACTCTCAAACAGGAAAACATTTTCTGCCAAAGCTTTTACTGTAGAACACTTTAAACCTACAGAAAAATGATACTGTCAAACTTGTTTTAATACATTCTCCTTCTCTCTATATATATTTATTTGTTTACTAGCCATTTAAAAGTAGGCTACAGTTACCACAGCATTTCCCAGTAAATACTTCAGCATGTATTCTCTAAGAATGACATTCAACACAATCACAATTCTATTATCACATACATGTAGACTCACACTGATATAGTATTAAAAATACGTAATCCAGCCCGGCATAGCTCAGTGGTTGAGCATTGACCTATGAACCAGGAGGTCACGGTTCAATAACGAGTCAGAACACAAGCCTGGGTTTCGGGCTCGATCACCAGTAGGGCACATGCAGGAGACAGTCAATCAATGATTCTCTTTCATCATTGATGTTTCTATCTCTCCCTTTTCCTTCCTCTCTGAAATTTAAGTTTTAATTATCCACCCAATTTGAAGTCCAGATCTAATCAAGGATCATGCATTACAATTGGCTGTAATGTTTCTTTAGTCTCCTTTAAATCAAAAGTCTCTTCATTTTTTTTTTGTCTTTCATGACATATTTTTGAAGAACCAAGACCAGTATTTTACAGAATGTCCCGCAATTTTGATTTGCTTTTACTGTGTCCTCATGATTTAGATCAGAGGTCCTCAAACTTTTTAAACAGGGGGCCAGTTCACTGTCCCTCAGACATTCCACACATGCGCACTGCGGGCCCGGGACGAGTCGGCTGCTAAGCAGGACAGGCAGCGGCGGCAAAAACACCCGGCGGGCCGGATAAATGTTTTCGGCGGGCCGCATGTGGCCCGAAGGCCGTAGTTTGAGGACCCCTGATTTAGATTCATTAAACATTTTTGGCAAGAATAATATATAGACATGAGAGGCCCGGTGCATGAAATTTTGTGCACTGGGGGAGAGGGGTGTCCCCTCAAACCGGCCTGCGTCCTCTCACAGTCGGGACCCCTCACTCCTTACCGTCTGCCGGCAGTGGAGGCAGAAGAAGCTCCTGCCACCGCCACTGCGCTCGCCAGCCATGAGCCGGGCTCTGGCTGAGCGGCGCTCCCCCTGTGGGAGCGCACTGATCACCAGAGGGCAGCTCCTGCGTTGAGCATCTGTCCCCTGGTGGTCAGTGTGCATCATAGCAACTGGTTGGTCCACCATTTGGTCGATTTGCATATTAAGGTTTTATTATATAGGAGGATTGTGCATCCCATCATCAGGCAGATGTCGATTTGTCTGATATTACTGGAGATGCTAAATTAAATCCCTTGGTTAATGTAGTATCCACAAGATCTTTCTTTCATAAAAATGTCTCTTTCCCTCTGTCATTAATAAGTTGAGAATATTGAGATAATGTGCATCTATCCAACAAGCTTTCACCAATGATTTTAGCATTCATTGATGATTCTTGCCTGAATCAATTATTACACTGGTAGCTGTAAATGGTGATTTTTCTAATGTAATCATTCCTTGTACATTTTATTTGTACATGACATTTTTTGGTAATGCCATTTTAATTTCCTTCCACTCTTCATTTTTGAGAGTCACTATGGACTCATGAACTTTTCCTCCTAATATAACGGATTACCTTTTTTTTCCTGCTCAAAATGTCCCAAACGTGGCCAACTGGAGTCCCTTCAAGCCAGCGCTTACGTCCTTCTGATATCTATCTATATATATATATATAAGGCTAATATGCAACGTGTCCCCTCGGGAGTTTGACCAGGAGTTCGATCGCTCACTATGACGTGTGCTGACCACCAGGGGGCGGCGTGGAATGAAGGCCGGCAGCTGGGGGAGGGAGGTCCCAGCCAGCAGCTGGAAGGCCCCAATGGGCCCTGATCACCAGCCAGGCCTAGGGACTCTACCCATTCACGAATTTTGTGCACCAGGCCTCTAGTGTTCCCATAAGTCCTTGAGCACACCTCTGGTTTCTGGCACAATAAAATGTTCCAGAATTACCTATAGTTTTCCTGTCTACGTTCTAGATGGTTTCCTGAAACACTTTAAAAGAAGTAAAATCAATTCTATACAAATATTTCAATATTAAAGAAGAAAATACCTCCCAATTTATTTTATGAGGCCAACATTATTCTGGCACCAGAAAAAGACAAAAATATATTTAAGAAAAAAACAAAATAATATTGAAACCAATATCCCTTAATATAGATACAAAAATGCTTAACAATGCTTTACCAAATTGAGTTCAGCAATAAATAACAAATGAATTAGTATGTGGAAATGAGAATACAAGAATGCAAGGTTGATTTAATTTTAAAAATGTATTGCACTATACTGGTACATACTAAAAAATATACTAACCATACTGAAAGAGAAAAGAACTATATATAAGTATCTCAACAGATAAAGAAAAAGCATTTGACAAATTCCAAATTCATGATGGAAACTTATCAGTGAGCTAAGAATAAAAAGGAACTTCTTCAACTTGAGTATGATCCTATATAATAAAAATAAAAGCCTCGGTGGCATCACGCGAAGTCGTCACAAGATGGCCACCACAAGAAGGTCACCACAAGATGGCTGGCAGGGGAGGGCAGTTGGGGTCGATCGGGCTGGCAGGGGAGCAGTTAGGTGTCAATCAGGCTGGCAGGGGAGCGGTTAAGGGGCAATCAGGCTAGCAGGCAGAAGCAGTTAGGGGCATCAGGCAGGCAGGCAGGCAAGCCGTTAGGAGCCAGCAGTCCCGGATTATGAGAGGGTTGTCTGACTGCCAGTTTAGGCCCGATCCCTAGGGTGTCCCAGATTGGAGAGGGTGCAGCCCAGATTGAGGGACATCCCCCCCCCCCGCACGAATTTTGTGCACCGAGCCTCTAGTCATCTATAAAAATCCTACAACTAATAATAATGAAATACTGAAAGCTTTCCCCCTAAAATTGAGAACAAGGCAAGGATTACCATTGTTGCCACTTTTATTCAACACTAGAGGCCCGATGCACGAAATTCGTGCAAGGGGCTCAGCCCCTGCTGCCACAGCAGCTGCCTATGCCTCGGCCCCCACCACCGCGTCTTTGTCCAGAAGGTCATCCAGAAAGTCGTCCAGTCTAATTAGCATATTGCGTTTTTATTATTATAGACTAGTGGCCCGGTGCACGAAATTCATGCACACTAAAAGGGAATTAATTAGAGGAAATATTTTAACATTGCTATTTGCCCTTTCTCTATAATAGAAGTGTCAGAGATGAAAGAAAATTAGTAAAATATATATGAAAATTTCCCTCCTGTCAGAGTCTGGGGTGCACCGCAGGACCCAGAGTCAAGTCCCCGCCCACCCACGCGCACCTTGAAATCGCACGAGACCCAAACCCAGCCGGCCCCACCCACGTCAAGCCCTGCAGGGCGGGGGGCACAACCTCAAGTCCCCCCGCTCGGCCTCAGGTCCCCTGGCCCCGGTGCGAGGGCGTGATGACCATTTGCATATTAGCTCTTTATTATATAGGATTATTCCAAAAGTTTTAGCCACTGAGGCAAGTAATAAATATTTACTCCTACCTCATACCATGTACAAAAATAAGATGAATTACAGACCTAAATATAACAGCTAAAACCACAATATTCTAGAGAAACACACTGGAGGAATCTTTGTGACTGTGGTAGGCAAAAATTATTTTAATTAGGCAAAAGCAAATGAAAACCATAATGAAACACCAGTACACATCCACAAAAATGCAAGGATGTGCAGCAAGAACAACTAGAACACTCACACACTGCTGGTGATGTTTTGGCAGTTGTTTATAAAGGTAATCTTAGCAAACTCTCATCAGCCCCACTCCTAGGTAATTTACTTACAAGAAATGAAAAAGACTTTTACTTGAATGTTCATTAATCCTTAATCGTAACAGATCATACATAACTTGACACAACCCAAACATCCATCAACAGGTGAATACAGAAACTGTAGTATCCTATATAATAAAAGGGTAATATGCAAATCGACTGAATGGTGGAACAACTAGTTGCTATGACATGCACTGACCCCCAGGGGCAGACGTTCAAAGCAGGAGCTGCCCCCTGGTGGTCAGTGCGCTCCCACAGGGGGAGCACCACTCAGCCAGAAGCCAGGCTGATGGCTGGTGAGCACGGTGGCTGATGAGCTCAGCAGCGGTGGTGGGAGCCTACCCCGCCTCCGCAGCAGCGCTAAGGATGTCCGACTGCCGGGGCCTAAGCCAGTCGGACATCCCCCGAGGGCTCCCGGACTGCAGTAGGGTGCAGGCCAGGCTGAGGAACCCCACTCCCCTCCCCCCAGGTGCACGAATGTCATGCACTGAGCACTAGTATCCATATAAAAGATCACTACTCAACAATACTAGTAAAAAGAAACAAAATTCTATATATGCAACATGGATGAATCCCAAAAGCATTGTGCAAAGTAAAACAAACCAGGCATAAAAGACTGCACACAGTATGACTCCATTTATTTTTAATTTTATAAAAGGCAAAATTATAGTGACAGAAAGTAGACCAGTGGCAACCTAGAGCTAGTATGAGGGGAAGGCATTGACTATAAAGAGGCACAAGGGAACTTTCTAAGACTGAAAATGTCCTTTTATATTATGACGGTGGTGGTTTAGTAACTGGGTATGTTTGTGAGCCTAATCAAAATATACACTTAAAACTGGTCAATTTATTTTATGCAAATTACACTTCAATAAAGCTGGTTAAAACATAAAGCTGGCACAAGTTCAGTGAAGTTCACTCACCAAACAGGGCTGTTTTAGGTGCATATTACTATAGCTACATATGTTCTAAATACCCCTTAAGGCATATACCTGTCACCTAGTTTGTGTCTTTTATTAATTTCCTTTGTATTAAGGGGAGAAAAAGGAGTTATGTTGCTTCTTTATGTTTTTTTAAAGGTCACAGGGAGTAGTCAGCTTAAAAAATTTTAAAGATTGCTAGAATAATTTGATTTTTCTCTTTAAAACCAGAAAATGTTTGTACTACATTATGTTGATAAAGACTAACTGGAACTGTTAAAAAAACACAATCAGTACAGAGGATCTCTGGAAGGAGCTAGGGCTTATGGAAGTCTCCTAGGCAATCACGAGAGTACATGAGAACTCTACAAAAGAACTCTCTATGCTTATAATAAAGCTCTGTGGTTCTAACTTCCCCTTCTGTTAACTTCCTCTTCCCTTGTATAAAAATACCTCTCCAAATTGGCACATCAGGCCGAGTGTGCACCTGGCTGGCCATGTCTGCACAAGCTGGGCTGCCACTCTTTCCTTTTTCCTGCATAAATCCTTTTTGGTGACAAAATGCCTAGTCCATATTAATTTTCAGCCAATAATGTATTTAAAAGAGTGTTTCCTCTATGCAAATATATTGTGGTAAATTTCTGTTAAAAGTTCAAAATATTTGGGTATGGAATGAATGTTTGAAAAAATGATAAGTGCTAGAGGGAGTTAATGGGGGGGGGGAGGGAACATATGTAATACTTTCAACAAGCAAGAATTATTTAAAAAAATAAAAAAATTAAATTTTAAAAAAGAATGATAAAAAATCTTTTCAAATATAAACATTTTTCTCAATCCAGTTTTCTGATCCATAAGCTTACATAAAAGTGACACAGGTATAGTAATGTTCCACAACACTCCCACCTGCTTCCAAGAAAACCCACAAACTTTCTTGAATGTTCTGCCAATAGGATGATAGCAATTCCGACACACCCATTACCACACACAACTGCAGTCAAAGGTCTCTTTTTCTTTCTCAATCAGAACTCCTATGTCTCCAGACAAAAGAAAATAAAGGACACCATCATCTATAAGTTCAAAAATACTGCTATTAAATTTAGGAAATTAGGAGAATTGTTATAGATTCTATTTTTATACTAGGTTTATTCAAGGTCGATCTATGACTTCCATTTCCTTGCAATTTTGCTTACTTCCTATTACTGAAATTGGTATGCATGTCACATACCTCCCTTTGAGTAAATTCAGTCCCACTACAAACAAATCACAGGAATACAGTTAGGGAAGAAGTCGAATACTACTGAGGGAAGCAAAAATCACATGTAACTAAGAACAGAGCTTGTTAAATGCATACTTAAGATATAATGTCCTTGACTAAATCGAATCCTGCAATCAGATTGTTCTTCCTTATACTACACTAGAGGCCTGGTGCACGAAATTCGTGCATGGGAGGGGGGGGTAGTCCCTCAGCCCAGTCTGCACCTTCTCCAATCTGGGATCCCTCGGGGGATGTCTGATTGCCGGTTCGGTTCGGGCCTAAACCGGCAGTCGGACATCCCTCTCACAATCCAGGACCACTGGCTCCTAACTACTCACCTGCCTGCCTACGTGATCGCCCCTAACTGCCCCCCCCTACTGGCCTGGTTACCCCCAACTGCCTCCCCCCTGCCAGCCTGGTTGCCCCCAACTACCTCCCCCTGCCAGCCTGGTCGCCCTACGCAGCCTGCTGCTCGGTCGTTTGGTCGCCCCTCACTGACCCCCCTGCTGGCCTGGTTGCCCCACGCAGCCTGCTGCTCAGTTGTTTGGTCACCCCATGCAGCCTGCTTCTCGGTTGTTTGGTCGCTCCTCACTGACCCACCTGTGGGCCTGGTTGCCCCACACAGCCTGTTCGGTAGCCCGTTCAGTTGTGATAGTCACTTAGGCTGATATAGATATAGATATAGATATAGATATAGATATAGATATAGATATAGACATAGACATAGACATAGATATAGATATAGAGATAGAGAAAAACACGTTAAAAAACAGTAGCAAACAGTAGCCAGAATAAAATGTCTAACACCAGCCCTAGCTGATTTGGCTGGCTCAGTGGATAAAGCGTCAGCCTGCAGACAGAAGGGTCCCAAGTTTGATTCCCGGTCAAGGGCACATGCCTGGGTTGCGGGCTCGATCCCCATAGGGGGTGTGCAGGAGGCAGCCAATCAATGATTCCCTCTCATCACTGATGTTTCTCTCTCTCTCTCTCTCTCTCTCTCTCTCTCTCTCTCTCTCTCCCTTCTTTCCTGAACTCAATAAAAAAATATTTTAAAAAAAATGTCTAACACCATCCAGTGAATGTCTTCTACATGCTGAGCACTGAGCTAAGCAATCTGCATGCACTATTTGCATTCAAACCCAATAAATCCTGGGTAGGAAGGTATTCATCTCTAAAATAGGGTGACATTATCAAATGGTAAAATTATTAAATATACTAGAGGCCCAATGCACGAATTCATGCACAGGTGGGGTCCGGTCGGCCCAGCACCAATTGGGGCAGATCAGGCCTGGGCCTGTCGGGGGGAGGGGCCGTGGGCCAATTGGGGTGGTGGGGGCCCATCAGGGGCAGGGCCGGCCAGGGGGAGGGGCCACAGGTTGACCATTTGGTCCCGCCCCCTATTGGGGTGGGGGGGGGGCGATCGGGGGTGAGGCAGGCCAGGGGGGGTTGGCTAGCTGCCCCACCCTTGATTGGGATAGGGGAGGCCAACTGGGGGCTGGGCTGGCTGGGGGGAGAGGCCGCAAGAGGGCCCTGATCGGGGTGGGGGCACCGATCGGGGTGGGGCTACGGGAGGTTGGCCAGCAGGCCCCACCCCTGATCGAGCCAGTTCGCTGGCTGCAGTGGGCATCATAGCAACCAGTGATTCTGTCGTTTCGGTTGTTGTGTGTTCTGGTTGCTGGCTTTTTATGTATATACTAGAGGCCCGATGCACGACGATTCGTGCAAGAATGGGCCTTCCTTCCCCTGGCTGCCAGCACCGCCTTTGCTCCGGCTGGAGCCCCCTTTCCACCTTCCCATGCTGCCCAGAGGCACAAAGCAGCTGGGGCAGTGCAGAGTGCAAGCGTCCTGCCCTGCCCCCGGCCACTCAGCGCCTGTGTATGCAAATTAACCCACCATCTTTGTTGGGTTAATTTGCATACTCACTCCTGATTGACTGGTGGGCGTCGCGAAGTTATGGTCAATTTGCATCTTTCTCTTTTATTAGTGTAGATAGATACTATTAACCATTATCAGAAAAGTCTGGAAAAACCCTGACTCATGGTCTTTAAACCTATCATCTGTAAAATACTGACAAACTGGTTAAAACAGGCACTACTGTAGAGTACCTGGCACATAACAGCCACCACTTACTAAGCACCTACTGTCAGTGCCACTAATAGAGTCACTGGGCTAAGCACCTAGTGCAGCGGTTCTCAACCTGTGGGTCGCGACCCCTTTGGGGGTCGAACGATCCTTTCACAGGGGTCGCCTAAGACCATTGGAAAACACATATATAATTACATATTGTTTTTGTGATTATTCACTATGCTTTAATTATGTTCAATTTGTAACAATGAAATTGAGGGTCACCACAACATGAGGAACTGTATTAAAGGATTGCGGCATTAGGAAGGTTGAGAACCACTGACCTAGTGGAAACCAGGGATGATAAATCTGGATGGTGTGACAAACCCTATGACTGGGCACCAACTTACTTGATCTCATAAACTGCACAGGGCAGCGATTTTCAACTGGTGTGCCTAAAGAATTTTTAAAACATGCAATACCTATTTAGCCAGGGGAACTGACCTCTTTTCCTTCAGAATATCTAATTTAAAAAATGACAATAGCCAACACAACAACAGCCATTCAGTGTGAATAAATAAAAATTATACCTATTTTTGTCAAATTAGCAAAATATATATGTATGTTTTTGGTGTGCCTCAGAATTTTAGTAATTAGTTTATGTGTGCCATGAGATGACAAAGGTTGAAAATCACTGCCCCATTATAATGAAAATTACTCTTCTGGAAATCTAAAGAAATTCTCCAGTGAATTTACATTGTGTAAGCTGGCCTACCCCTATACAGGCTAACTTTGAAAGCTAGCTTCTACCTTTCTTTAGTCTGCCCATGAAGAAATGATGCAAATACAATTTGAAATTCACATAAAGGTAGATGGCAATAACCAAGTTTCCCAGTATGGCTCTCAACTAGATCTAAAAACATAAATGTAGGGAAAGAGCAGTAATGTAAGAATAATTCAGTAAAAGAAAGAGTGAAGAGACCTAAAGAAAAAAATTAATCAAAAGCAGAATTAGAAATTAACGAAAAACTGACATGCGATTATCCATTTTAACTTTTAATTTAAATTGTCATCATTAATTTGACAGGAGTGTCTATAGTTGTTTTTGTCATAAAACAAATTTCAGTCATGGATATGTTGTTAAACTTCTGATTACTAGGGCTGACAGTGCATACATTGAACATGTAAACTTTGTATATTGACTTTTCTGCTAAACCTGCACAGGATCTGGGGTGGTTAATAAGGTCTGGAGGGGTAAATTTTACTAAACTACCTAATATTTTACTTTAAAAGAGAATCCTTTTCTAATTTTCTTATTTCTTCATTTTTTCAAATTATGTAAGTGTCCTGATCGTGAATGTAAAGAATAAATACAAATAAAAAGCACAAACTATTTGAGGACAGGATCACTATCTATTCATCTTTGAGGCCTCAATGACCAACCTAGTGTATGACAGGCTACTTGTCCCTCAGTAAATGTCTGGGAGCTGAATACATGGAATTCCTTCCGACCAAGGAGTTGGTCTGAGAGTAACCTCAATCTGGCTACCTGGGTGTTACACTAGTGGTCAGGGTTGAAACATAACATGAATATGTAACAACAACAAGAGCTAGCACTCATATAACACTTAATACATGCCAAACCCTACAGATGAGTAATTTTGTCCTCACAGCCACCTTAGAAGGGAGGTACTCCTACTATCCCCATTAAAGCATATCAGGAAGCTGAGGCATGAAGGTTAGCTAACCTACTCAAGGTCACAATCAAGGTGGTATTCCACATCAGCTGTATGTTTCACCTCCACAGGAGATAGGCAGCCAGGCTTCTTATGCAAGATGACAAGACTGGTCACTCATCAGGAAGATGTGAGATCGCTCTGACCAAACTTTTTCCAGGGTTCACAGGTTTTAATTCAGCCACACCTATCTCTCCCCCCTCCGTCCCCCGCCTTGAAACTATTAAAAAAGGGCACATTTATTACATGGGTAGCAGGAGTGGGTCAAATGAAACTACTAGGTGTACCAGTTAATAATGCAGATTTTTTTTCAATAGATGGATTTACACATGTTGATATATATGCAATTTGATATGTATGCTATTTTGTTGTATTGACAAGCTTCAAAACTTCATATGTCAAATTTGCTGAAGGTGTTAACATCATAGATATTTTTACACTTAAACATGTCGAATTTCATGCAAAAAAGAGCATTTGCGGGAAGTTATAGTTGATTATTTTGAAGAAAAGTGCTGAATACTTCGGGAAGCTTATGGTGAACATGCTCCATCTCAAGATACTTGTGAACGCTGGTTTAAATGCTTTAAAAGTGATGATTTCTATGTGAAAGACAAAGAATGTCCAGGTCAACCGAAAAAGTTTGAAGACCAACAATTACAAGCATTATTGGATGAAGATGCGTGTCAAACTCAAAAACAACTTGCAGAAAGATTAAACATTGCTCAGCAAACAATTTCCGATCATTTACAAGCAATGGGAAAGATTTTAAAGGAGGGAAAATGGGTGCCACATCAACTGAATGGAAGACAAATGGGAAACCAAAAAGTCATCAGTAAAATGTTGCTTCAATGGCACAAAAGAAAGTCTTTTTTGCATCATATTGTGACTGACGATGAAAAGTGGATTTATTTTGAGAATCCCAAACACACAAAATCATGGGTTGATCCAGGTCTACCATTAATATCGACTGCAAGGCCAAATCGCTTCAGAAAGAAGACAATGCTCTTCGTTTGGTGGGATCAGAAAGGTGTGGTGTATTATGCGCTTCTAAAACCAGGTGAAACCATTAATACTGATCGCTACTGACAACAAATAATCAATTTGAACCCTGCTTTGATCGTGAAACAACCAGAATGTGCCAGAAGACACGGCAAAGTAATTTTGCTTCATGAAGACGCACCATCACACACTTCCAAACCAGTTAAAGACACGTTAAAAGATCTTGCCTGGGAAGTATTAACCCACCCGCCGTATTCACCAGACCTTGCTCCTTCAGATTCCCACTTGTTCCGATCGATGGCACACGCACTTTCTGAGCAGCACTTCAAAACATACGAAGAGGTGGAAAATTGGGTCTCTGAATGGTGTGCCTCAAAACAAGAAAAGTTCTATTGGGACGGTATCCACAAATTACCTAAATATGGGGGAAATGTGTAGCTAGCAATGGACATTACTTTGAATAAAGCACTTTGATGTTTCTCTTGAAATTATCATGTTTTCTTTGATTACAAAATCTGCATTATTAACTGGTACACCTAGTATAAGGCAGTGTTTTGACTCACTACAGATCTGGATTATGTGGATCCAGGCCTAACATCCTCACTAGTGTTGTTCTCTCCTTTATATAAGCTGATCAATACAGATTTATTTATACAGTCAACCTCACTCCCACCTGTGGCACACACAACCTTGATATGCATGTTTAACTCAACATTGTAATTATTTGTTTACTAATGGCCCAGTGCACAAAATTTGTGCACATTAAAAGGAAATTAATTAGTGGAAATATTTTAATATTGCTATTTGCCCTTTCTCTATAATAGAAGTGTGAGAGATGAAAGGAAATTAGTAAAATGTATATGAAAATAATATATAAATTTATTAATAAACAGTAACAAAAGGATATAACAGAGGCATGATATAAAAACAACAAAAACATATGAAAACAACAAAAACATGATATAAAAACAACAGTGATGCAAATAATGACTGATAAAGTGATTAAACTTATTCTAATATCTGCCTGTACACCACATTAAGAGTGAAAACACTTTCAGAGTGCTTGACTAATTTCCCTTGTGATGAAGTATTTAGAACTTTAACTTTAACGTACATGCTCTTCAAACTTGAGAGAAAGCAACATATAACTGACCATGTGCGAAAACGGGTTCAGGTACGAATATTCCTACTCTGTCTAGAGTTTGTCCTTGTGATTTATTAATAGTCATCACAAATGCTGGCTTCATGGAAAACTGTCGTTGAATCAATTTAAATGGGAGGCCAGTGTCAGATGGGGACAAATTAATTCTTGGAATCAGAACAACCTCTCCCTCTGCAGATCCTGTTATTACTTCAGCTTCGATTAATGTTAGGTCGTAATCTTTTGATAATAAATCTGGTACCATTATAAAGACCCCATTTACTATTAAGATTTCTCAATAGCATGATGATTGCACCCACTTTCAATTTTAATTTATGACACGGCATTCCTGAAGGAGTAATACTATTAAGAAATTCAATGGGAAAATTTTCCTTTTCAGCATCATCTGTTGAATCAATGGAAACATCACTCAAATATGTGTGAAAATCTCCATCGAGTATATCCAAATGTCTTCATTTAATTTTTGAACGCACTCATTTTTTGGACAAAGAATTGCACGTTTAGATATATTTTTAATATTATCTATAGAAATAGTATTTTCAAAGGTAGCTTCAATAATAGATCCATTACAAATCATTTCACAGGGGATTTCAATAATATCCATTCCTAAATGAAAAATGCTATCAAGTTTGCCATCTCCAAGTTTTACTAACCATTCACTATAAGCAGATTCCTCTGATCTCATATTTGTTGTAAGAGACAACTTTCTGAAACATCCCCAAACATTACAGTACTTTAAACTCGTTTGTACTATGGCCGATCACATGTATGCTGTACAATACTGAGACATTGTTAAAAATCCCCTCCAAGCAGGAGAACTTTCCCACCAAATACAACATTCAAATTCATAATTTCTCTTAGTAATCTGTCTATGGCGTTTACAGCATGACTGGATGCCATGGTGCATTCATCAATAATGAGAAGTTGGGCCTTTTTAATAGTTTTACCAACTTCACTGTTTATATCGAGTCTAGAAATTGAAGTTTCATTTAATGGAATGGGTAATTTATATTGGGAATGAAAGGTGCTTCCACCGAGAAGTAAATTTGCAGCAATTCCTGTAGACGCTGTGGGTAAAACAGTACTACCACGACCTCTAATATAACGTATTAAAACTTTATAAAGATATGCCTCCACGCTCCGAGGGCCGGTCCCTGCCTCAAACCTCGCCCTCTCGGAAAACAGCTCGGGGAGGGCACAGCCGTTTCCAAGACGACCCCTGCAGGAATGACTTCCTTCCGGTTGGTCGAGCCTCGGTCGTGACAAGTTACACCCAGGGTTTTTATATAAATAGATGTCTGTCCCTCTAACAAGAAATTCTTGGAAGCTATTGACTATGTCTTATTCAAACATGTTCCCAGAGCCCAGCAAAGTGCTCAATAAATACGGGCTGCATGAGAGACGCACACTGATAGAGAACAGGATGTGTAACTTAAAACAGTACAGCATTAAATTTACTCATATGTGACTACAAAATGGAAGGTTTGAGAGGGTTCCATTTAATTTAAATTCCTTGGGTACAAACCAACCAGCAGAAAGAAGGAAATAAAATCAACATATAAAGATCACATGGAAATTAGGAATTTTAATAGGTAATTAACAAATTACCTGTAATTAAAAACTGTATACTTGCTAATCCAAAGCTTACAATGGGGAATTTTTCAAGAGGGTTAATGCTAGAAGAGAAAAGGTAGTGTAGATTAAGTACTCTGGAAGCAAAAGTTTAAACGCCACAACTCTCCCTTTATTCTCCTTTGGTAGGAGCACTCTCTCAGCCTAAGTAACTTATTCAAGGCCACAGAGATAGCAAGTGCTGGCGCCTCAATGCTTTTCATTTTATCAAAACACTGTCTTCTCACATACACAGCTATTGGTTTGTTTTTAAGGTAGGAGGAAGCGAGTAGGAAAAAGAACCCAAACCCCCTCTTTGAGACACAGACACATCATAACATAGTAGAACATCAAGCCTAAGACCCCCAAAATGGGTTCCTTACTCTGAGCTAGGTCAGTTTACAATGTGCTTGCTTACTTATGGACCCCAAAGGCTTTATTCAAAGCTAAACATTTTGCTTGTAAAAAGAAATGCATACATTGGATCATAGTGAATGTTTTTTTCTCATGTTTCCCAAGCCCCTAGTGCACTAGAGTCCTGTCCACAGCCCTGGTCTCTCCTGGCAACCACTGTAACCTGTAGCTCAGTGTCTGTCTCCCCCAACTGTACTGGAGACTCCTGCTGGGCCAGAACTGGGCCTTTATCTTTGTAGACGCAGGCTAAGACATAGCGCCCAGTGAATAACAATGAATTAGCTTGCCAGTGTTCAGCCTTCTCTGGTGACCAAATAAGAATTGAGATGTGACTATGAGATAAGGGCTCAGAGGGCCTATGCTTTTAAAAAAACACAACTACGTGGTGTTTTAATGTTTTAAGTACAAACAGTTTAAGACACCAACATGAAGTTCTGAGGTAAACACTGAGATGGTCATGCACCAGCCCGATGGTGTATCATTCAATTTCCCACTGAGTCAAGATTTACTGAGCATTTGCTGTCACCAGGCATAATGCAGGTAACCGTGCGTGCTCCTATCTCCCCCTAACGAGGCCTCTGAGAATGGATTCCATCCTCAGAAGGGAGATACTGAGACAAAAACATAGATCTTCAGAAAGCATGCCAAGCAGTGTTGGTGTGTGCTCACAGGGCAACCTGTACAAAGCAACGGTGACTCCCAACACCTTCCACTAGTCTTTGTGTGGTGAAGACAGAGACCTGACAGCTCCCTGGCTGCCAGCATCAGGGGATGAGACCCACCTCCCAGCTCACCACCCAAGCCAGTTTTCTAAGGCAAGGCTTCCCATCAGAACAAAAAGGATATAACAACACTTGGTAATTAATTAGCTAACTTCACTCACTAAAATACAACTTGTTGATGTGTTATGACTACCAACTGTACAAAGACTCTGAAGTCACCTGTACACATGCATATCTTCAGGCCAGCCCCCGATAGATACCCTAGAGGTCCAGGTGGGGGTGAAGGTTTAGACACAACCATTTTTTCACCAGTTTCCTCCAGGCCTCAGGCCAAGCTCATGGGGCTTAGGTCTTTCTGCCTCCCCCTCCTCCCATTCCATCCAACTCCTCCAGTACAGACTCCCTCTACTAGCCCATTATCTCTTTCCTCCCCTGTTGGCAGACACCCAAATGCCTATCTTATGTTTTTGAACATTCCCTTTTCAGAATCTAATAATGACAATTTAAGCCTTCTTTGATATCCTCGAATGTACCTTATTGTGCTGGTACTCCTTTACCCAGGCTGTTATTCCTGATCTTGCAGCATATATCCACACACCCACCTGGTGACGATTATTCATATATTGAGGCAGGAGGGTAAAAAGCTAGGAAAATTCCTTGGCAAGTGGAATGGGGAAACTAAGATGAATAGTTGAACAAAATGCCCCAGAAATTTACAGTCTGATACAGAAGGTTGCCTCCCTAAAGATAACATCTAGGCCTCAGCTGTATTTCAGCTCCAGAAAAACAGTAAAACCAGGTGATGCCAGAACCAGATGCAATGACTAAGGACCCCCCGCCCAGGCGCTGACCAATCAATCAGCAGTGACCATGACCCTGAAAGGGCACACCTGGAAAACTAATGAATAATTTGCTGAAACCCTCCCCCTGAAAACTCACCTAAGATTCCTGCCTGCAAAAGAGAAATAAAAGCCTCAAGGCAAAGGACCCTGCAGTACTCTCCCTCTGGAAACACACATATACCTTTCCCTGCACCCACTGGAAGTCATCTCCTAAAATCTAAGGGACCCCATGAGACTTGCAACCAGGGAAGCAATGGGCAACAGCAGCTCCTTCCAGGCTAATCCACAGAACCTGTCCCCAAGGCCCCCTTTGTTCTGATTTCCCAGTGAGCTAAAGCAGTCACCTTGACTCATTTCCTATGACATTTCTAGAGAAGCAAAGCAGCCCAGCCTAGGTCTCTCATGTTGCTTCTTCTATGTTAAGCCCTTCCCTGTTTCACTGTCCCCAAGTTTAATGAACGTACCCTAATGAACACCTGGACTCGTGTTGTGAAATCTTTCCTGCACAAAGTCAAGAATCAACACACACGACCTGGCCCTAGGACAGTCATAGCGAACCTTTTGAGCTCGGCGTGTCAGCATTTTGAAAAACCCTAACTTAACTCTGGTGCCGTGTCACATATAGAAATTTTTTGATATTTGCAACCATAGTAAAACAAAGACTTATATTTTTGATATTTATTTTATATATTTAAATGCCATTTAACAAAGAAAAATGAACCAAAAAAATGAGTTCATGTGTCACCTCTGACACGCGTGTCATAGGTTCGCCATTACTGCCCTAGGAAGACCCACTTAGGGCCAGGCCCCTGTTCGGTAACATCATCACTGTAGACAACCTGCTCAAATAAAATAAAAAATAAAACTGATGCAGTAGGAATCTACAGAAACTGAACCATGAAATCAAAGCCTCACACTTTCTCCTGAGCGTTCACTTCCAAAGGGGATCATGGACTATACTGGACTACCTGGTGTTCCATAAGTAATGCAAAATCAACCAGTTCTCGAACTTTTCCTCATAGTCTTTCACAACTTCTCTAATGCTGAGCAGTGCAGGGACCCCTCTGCAAACAAAGACTGGCATCATTCCATTGTACCCTCCGTGCTGACTGAAAATGACTTGAATAAGGCTGCTGAAGGCAGTAAAAAATAGTTTCCAGGATTGTGTGCTGTGAACTAAAAGTAGAAAACCTGAGACATCTTCCAGGAGGATCCACCTTAGGAAATATTGGTTTTCTATTGAAATCAGCATGAAATAAAATGCAATACTTGTATTCATTATTCAAATAAAACACATAACACGTTAAAGGAGTGACTACCTCTTTGGGTGTGCCCCTAGGCTGTCCTTGCCCCCAAGCAACTGCTTAGTAGGGAGCATGAGGGTGTTAAGGACTGATCCAACAGACAAAAAGCTCCAGGCACTTTTTCTCCCTGGGTGAAAAGGGTGGGAAGATGTAAGTAGAGACAGAGCCAAAGAAAATAGCTCAGAGACATATAGACCAGTGAAACAAAACAGAGAACCCAGAAATCGCCCCAAGCCATTACACTCAATTAATACTTGACAAAGGAGGCAAGAGCATACAATGGAGTCAAGACAGTCTCTTCAATAAATGGTGCTGGGAAGATTGGTCAGATACATGCAAAAGAATGAAACTAGACCACCAACTTACACCATACACAAAAACAAACTCAAAATGGATAAAGAATTCAAACGTAAGACAGGAAACCATAAAAATCTTAGAAGAAGCCATAGGCTACAGAATAGCAATATCTTTACTGATACAGCCCTAAGGCAATGGAAACGAAGGAGAAAATAAACAAATGGGATTACATCAAAATAAAAAGCTTCTGCACAGCAAAAGAAACCATCAATGTTATCTCCGATAAGGTTTTAATCTCCAACATTTACAGGGAACTCATACAACTTAACAAAAGGAAGATAAACAACCCAATAAAAAATATGGGCAAAGGACCTAAACAGACACTTTTCAAAAGAGGACATACAGAAGGCCAAGAGACATATGAAAACATGCTCAAAGTCACTAATCATCTGAGAGATGCAAATCAAAACAACAATGAGGTACCATCTCACACCTGTCAGAATGGCTATCATCAACAAGTGCTGGTGAGGATTCGAAGAAAAAAGAACCCTTGTGCACTGCTGATGGGAATGCAGACCAGTGCAACCACTGTGGAGAACAGTATGCAGTTTCCTCAAAAAACTAAAAATGGAACTCCCATTTGACCCAGTGATCCCACTTCTAGGAATATATCCCAAGAAACTAGAAACACCAATCAGAAAGGATCTAAGCACCCCTATGTTCATAGTAGCACAATTTACAATAGCTAAGATTTGGAAACAGCCTAAGTGCCCATCAGCAGATGAGTAGATTAGAAAACTGTGGTACATCTACACAATGGAATACTACATTGCTGTAAAAAAGAAGGAATTCTTACCATTTGCAACAGCATGGATGGATCTAGAAAGCATTATGCTAAGCGATATAAACCAGTCAGAGAAAGATAAATATCACATGATCTCACTCATTTGTGGAATAAAATGATCATAAACGGATGAACAAAAATAGATACAGAGACAAAGAAGCATCAAACAGACTGTCAAACTTCAGCAGGAAGGCAGGGGAGAGTTAGGGGGGAGGGGTGGTATTAGATCAACCAAAGGACTTGTATGCATGCATATAAGCATAACCAATGGACACAGACACTAGGGGGGTGAGGGCATGTGCCGGGAGGTGGGGGAGCGTGGGGGGAGGTCAATGGGGGAAAAAGGAGACATATGTACTACTATTTGTAATACTTAAACAATAAAAAAATAGATAGGATATAAATAATATTAGGACATTATTTAGTTAAACTGAACCTGAATTCATGTGGCAGAATATTAAGAAATGAAATCTCTTTCAAAAAAAAGAAAATAGCTCAGAGAAAGAAGGAAAAAAATTAGTGGTAGAAAGTCTTCTCTAAAGATATCAAAAACTAACATTTGAGTACACATGTAAAATGTCAAACAACTCTATTAAGCACATGTATGCCCATTTTATAGCTAGAGAAGTCCACAATTAATTAATTTGTCCCAAGGACACACAGAGCTAGTAAATGATAAACTAATATGTGAAGAAAAGTCATCCATCTGCAAAGCCTTGACCTTATCTATTTACCAGGCACCAGACCCCAGGCAGAGACCAGCCAGGTGGAAAAACAGGTGCTCAGCCAATCAGGGACCAGGTCCCAGAACTGTGGCCAGAGAAGGGTGACAACCCCAGGCTTCTTCCTGCAACAGGGACAAAGTGCTGAGTGCTTTGGCCAACTTCTTACTGGTCTCCATGCTGGGCACATCTAATGCACTTTCACCCAGGGGTGTGTGCCAGTGGCAGCAAAGCAGGAGGATTCATAAACAAATGTCACTGGCTTGACAACCTGCTCAAAACTGACCCTACTGACCTTCAACTATGCTTACACATGCAAAAGCCTGCTTTGTTTTGTGTTTAATGTGATTGTCTGTGTGGTGGTGGGGGGGAGGGGGGATTAAAATCTGCATTATCATTCTGTATTATCATTCCTTTCATGCATTGACTTTTAGCTGAACTAGTATGAAGAAATACTGTATTAAACAAATTCTGTATTCAGAATTCCATGAATACTTATTTAGACATATGAGGAAGATGGGAGTTAAATACAACAGAAGTGAAAGTGAGCACTCAGAGCTGTTGTATATAAGTTTTTCTATCAATATTAAGTACATACAACCCTTCCCAAAGAATTGTGGGTAAAGGACAGGAAGAAAATCACAGGTCTACAACACTGACACTTGTCAAAGAGCACTGAAATTATTGGCATGTGGGAGTTGACACTGCTGAAGGCCTGACAGGAAAGGACACACAAGGAGTGACCAGCTGCTCTGCCTGATAAAAAGTGACAAAGCACACAAGAGGGTAACTGTGATAAGTGAGAGAGGGGAAGATACTATTATATGATTTTAAGAAAAAAAGCATACTGGCCCAGTTTGACTCAGTAGATAGAGCGTCGGCCTGCTGACTGAAGGGTCCCAGGTTCGATTCTGGTCAGGGACAAGTACCTTGGTTGTGGGCATATCCCCAGTAGGGGGTGTGCAGGAGGCAGCTGACTGATGTTTCTCTCTCATCAATGTTTCTAACTCTTTATCCCTCTCCCTGTCTCTCTGTAAAAAATCAATAAAATATATTTTTTAAAAAAGAAAAAAAATACTGAAAAATAAGGCAGATTGACACCTGCCTAAAATTACATTTGTAGCAACTTGAGAAGTTTCTATAGATTGCCAGGTAATAATGGGCTGAAAATTCTCAAATCACAATTTTGTGACGTAATCAATAAAAATTAAGATCAGAATTGTATCTGAAATAAAAATAAATTACCTCCATATATTATGTATGATAGACAAACTATAACACATTTTTGAAAAGTGTAGGTCTTCAGAGTATCATTGGGATTTTGGATAGAGTATTCAGACGGTCTTACCGCAGCTGTGGTTAATAATTAGTCCTAGACTGAGCACTGCTCTATACCCACCTAACAAATCTTAAAAGCAAAACCCAAAAAAGGTCAAACTTAACAGTATCTTAGAACAAAGCTCAACAATATTTTTGGAATACAAAAATATAGCACCTAACAAAATAAAATTCATAATGTCTGGCATCCAATTAAAGACTACCAGACATACTAAAAGGTAAGAAAATATGAGGAGAATCCATTGAAACCAACCTAGAACTGGCACAGATGTAAAAATTAGCTGACATGACAATAAAAAGGTATAACTATGTTTCATATGTTCAAAAAGTTAACTGAGAAATGAAAGAAATAAAAGAGACTGAAATCATACTTCTAGACATGAAAAATACCCCAAATAGGATTAATGGTAGATTAGAAATCGAAAAAGAAAAGATTAAGAAACTTGAAGGCAAAGCAATAAAACCAAAATGCAGCCCGGTCAGTGTGACTCAGTGGTTGAGGATCAACCTATAAATCAGGAGGTCATGGTCTGATTCCTGGTCAGGGCACATGAGTGGGTTGCAGGCTTGATCCCCAGTAGGCAGCCAACAATAATTCTTTCTCATCATTGATGTTTCTCTCTCTCTCTCTCTCTCTCTCTCTCTCTCTCTCTCTCTTTTCCTTCCTCTCTCTGAAATCAGTAAAAACATTTTTTAATGCAAAAACTAAATAGTACAGTGAGTTGTGACAGCAATTTTAATACCTAATACATGGATAATTGGAGTCCCCAAACTGTAGTTGGACAGAGAACAACTGGAAAAATATTTAAAGAAATAATAGTTGAAAATTTCCCAAACTTAATGAAAACTATAGATCCATAGATCCAAGAAATTCAATAAACCCTAAGTACAAGAAACATGAAAAAAATAAGAGTCATCAAATTGCTCAAAACAAGTGAAAAACAGAAAATCTTAAAAGCATCAAGAGAAAAAAAGATACATGACATACAAAGGAACAAAGATAAAGATGACATCAAATTTTTCATGAGAAACAATGCAAGGGAGAAAACAGTGAAGATAACATCTAGAAAGTGCTAAAAGAAATTTAAGACATTTAAGACATGTCAAACTATAATTCTATACCCAGCAAAAATACATTTTAAAAACCAAAGGCAAAATAAAGACAATTTCAGACATATAAAAGCTAAAATAATTCATTCTTGGAAGATACACACTACAAGAAACATTAAAGGAAATCCTCCAAGCAAAAGAACTATGGATATAAAAAAGAATATCTCCAGAAACGGTAACTACATGTTAATAATACACACACACACACACACACACACACACACACACACACAATGTAAATCTCTTTTAAAAAATCATTGAAGTTTAAACAAAAATCATGATGTACAAAACATATAATCACAGTGGTCTTTATAAGGAGGCAGGTGATGAGAGGAACAGAATGTGACAAATGAGAGAAGTAGTTGAAATAAAGCAAGACAGTGGAGTGAGGCGAAGAAGGGGCCACGAGGCAAGAAATGCAGCAGTCCTCAAAGCCCACAAAGCAAGAATGCAAATCCTCCCCTGAAGTCTCTGGAACACAGATCTGCCAACACTTCGATTTTAGAATTCTGCCTTCGGAACTATAAGAGAATAAATTTGTGTTGTTTTAAGCCACTGAAGTTGTAGTAATTTGTTACGGCAGCAATAGGAAACTAGTATTGAGTCTAAGAATTTAAATTGGGGGCTGATCCCATAGGCACCCTCTGTCCAGCACATTCCAGACTCCCAGAAGGAAAGCAAGTGATTAGCATAAGCCACATGTACTTAGGCTTATTTATGGAATTTCTATTCTATTCCACTTACCTATTTACACACCAATACCTTACTTTTTCAATTATATAATGGCTGAGGAGTATGTTTTAACAAGTTGCTTGTGCTGCTCACCCCTCATAACTTTTCTTTTTCAGCCTTTCCCCAACATTCCTACATGTTTATTTTTCCATGTGAACTTTAACATCAACTTTTCTAACTCTATAAAAAGTTTTGTTGGTATTTTTAAATTACATTGTGTTAAATTAATGTTAACTTAGAACTGACATCTTTATAATGTTGAATTCTCCTATCCATGTACAAGGAATGTCTTTTCACTGTTCAAATCTTCTCTGCCTTCAAGAATGTTTTAAAGTTTTCCTCAGTTCTGAACATTTCTTGTTTTTAAATTTATTCTTAAAACTACTTTTTTGTTGATGTTAAAACTTTTTTAAAAAAAATATATTTCTTTATTGATTTCAGAGAGAAAGGGAGAAGGGGAGAGAGAGAGAAACATCAATGATGAGAATCATTGATTGGCTGCCTCCAGCAGGTCCCCTACTGGGGATTGAGCCCGCAACCCAGGCATGTGCCCTTGGCCGGAATCAAACCTGGGACCCTTCAGTCCGCAGGCCAACGCTCTATCCACTGAGCCAAACCAGCTAGGGCGTTGTTAAAACTTTTAATAGCTTTTGACTATGTCTAAAGTATATTTTTTAAAACTTTAAAAAGAGTTTTGGGTTAAAAAAACACACACCCCACAATATAAAAATATAAACACATCAACTACAGGGAGGAAATGTGTCAAAGTATGAGAGAGTGGTCTGTTAGCAGCTAGCAGCCCCTGTCCAGTGAATCAATGGGCAGGTTTGCTAGATGGGATAGAGAAATGGATTAATTCACCAAAAGAGTTCAGTGGTGCTGACTTAAGATAACTGCTGCTGTAATCCAAACAGCCTAAATCAATAACTTAAAAGAGCATAAGATATTTCATCTGATAAATGTCATATCTATTCTAGTAACTCTTAAAACTAAAACAAATATACAAGAAATTTCCTATTACCAAGAATGTTTAATTTCAACCAACTACATCCAACAATCATACATCACAATGAAACACTTAAGGTTTTACCCTATAAAGATCAGAAAAAGATAAGGATAGTTCATTTTTGAACCACTCTTACTTAACTTTGTTCTCAAGATCTAGGCAATACAATGCATTACTATATATACACTCAGTTGTCATTCAATCATTTTATTTCTACAAAAACGGCCAATTTCATACAGTCCAACTGTGTGTGTGTGTGTGTGTGTGTGTGTGCGCGTGTGTAAGGAAAATAAATAGAAAGTTGTATAAGGATGTCAACAAGTTCCAAATTTGTAACATTTTAATGCAATGCTAATTGAAAAGCAAATAGTAATTTAAAATTTTCTTCAAAAATTTTCTTCAGCCTTTCAGGGTTCACAGGGAATAAAATATTTGTTATATATTATAGTATCTCATTTTACTAGAGATTAAAATTGAGTATTATACTATCATAAACAAGCACCCCCCAGCAGTACTGACAGCCACAGAGGAATTACAGCCAAGAACAAGCTGATCTGCGGAGTGAGGGAAGGAGGATTGTGGCACACATAGGGCTAATGTGAGGATTTAATGAGATATAATGCAAAGCAATTAGAACAGTGTTGAATCAATACAAAGACAGTACTTGATAAACATTGGCCATCATGATCAAGTAATTACAGGTGTTACCAATATAGGCAATAACTGCATACATAATGTATTCCTGAAATGGTAAAAACATCAAACTTAGATAAATATTATCATTTCAGAAATACTTTATCATTCTGGATCATCTTTAATTGCTTATGGTTCATTGCTTCTCCTACCAAGACAGACCTCAATGTGCTGAACCCCTTAAAATGGTAGGGACAGGAAGAACATGACCCAGTCCTTAACCTCCAGAAGCAACTGAAAAGGGACTGACAATATTCAGAAAATATTTTCTATTTACAAGAATCTGTAGGATTCCAATAAAATTAAATCTAAACTGCTTCTTTCTTCTTACGCTTTCTCTCTTCAGCAGAATTCTCAGTAATCCATTTTCTCCTCCAGCCATAGCCCAAGAAAAGCCCCTAATAAGTGAGGTAAACCTCTAAATACAAAATAACTCCCCTACATGGGAAATATAGCTACAGCTGCACTGGCTCTGAAAACAGAAGTTACTTCTTGGTATTGCTAACCACTAGTTCATGCCCCATTTGCAAATCAAGAAGCAGTACTTCAGCCGGCTTGGTATGGGGGTCAGTGGTTACCCATGAACCAGGAGTTCATGGTTTGATTCCCAGTCAGGGCACATGGTCTGGTAGGGGGCTTGATCCCCAGTAGGGGGTGTGCAGGAGGTAGCCGACCAATTATTCTCTCTCATCATTGACGTTTCTATCTCTCCCTCTCCCTTCCTCTCTCTGAAATCAAGAAAAAACATTAAAAAAAAAAAAGAAGCAATACTTGAGATGAGCCCAAGTCACCAATTCAGATAAGCATGATTCCACTTATATGGGAATCTAAATTAGCCAAATTCATAAAAACAAAAAGTAGAATGGAAGTTTCCAGGGGCTAGGTGAGGGAAAGAGAAATGGGGAGTTACTGTTTAATGGGTACAGAGTTTAAGTTATGCAAAATAAAAAAGTTCTCGGGACCTGTACCACAGCCATCTGAGTACACTTAACACTATGAAACTGTACAATTAAAAATGGTTAAAATGGCAAGTTTTATGTCAAGTATTTTTAAAATTATATGGAAATAACCAAATAAATATAGCAGATTTGACCCTGTATCATGACAGACCATGTAAAAGACCCTCTTAGACCTTAGGCATTTTTCAGACCTTTGGCCTAAGTGATATATACAATATAAATCAAAGAGTTACGGCTTTCTAAAAATCTTTCTAAAGCACTCACACAGGAATGAAAGAAAAACTCATCTACTACTACAGATGAAACTAATTACTACTTACTCCAGCACTTTTCAATCTTTTTCATCTCATGACACATAAACTAATTACTAAAATTCTTCAGCACACCAAAAAATATATTTTTTGTTGCTCTGACAAAAATATAAGTATAAATTTGATTCATTCACATAGGATGGTTATTGTCCTCTTTTTTTTTTTTTTTAAATCTGACCGTCTAAAAGAAAAGAAGTCAGTGCCCCCGACTACATAGTCAGTATTGCATGTTTTAAAAATTCTTGCAGCATACCAATGTCGCAGCACACTGGTTGAAAACCACTGACTTAATCCAAAAATGCCTTCATTAAGAACAAAGAAACAGAAAATGAACTTCTAGAGCTCCTGGGCCTCTCATGGAAGTCTATCAGAGATTTTGAGAAGCTAATAATGTCAATGCTGGCTTTCAGAAGTATCTCCAATTCCTTTCAATCCAAGGCCAGTTTCTGAGAATATTCTACATTTCTAGACAAACTTGCCACATCAACCTAGAATTAAGAAGTATTCACAGAATGCAATATAGCCTAATCTAACCTAAGTAATGGTACCTAAATCATCAATATCAAGTGTGTTCCCTGGCTTATCTGTTCATGGGGTCCCTTGGTTTCCTTTTAAGAATGTGCATGATCCAGAATGGCCTGTGATCATCATAATGGTTAAGAAGTTGATAGGAAGTAATATGAATGTTCACAGCATACACTGGTTTTGCCCAAACTGGCAGGTCTGCTCTCTCCAGCTGGAGTATAACACAACAAAATCTACTGCTACCTTAAGTACTCACTCAGGATTAGATAGCTTAGTTTATGACCAGATGGCCTGGAATGGAATCCTGGCTCAACTACCTACCAGATCTGTTGCCTTGGGAATACATTTTATTCACAGATGTTTTGGTGTTTTATAAATGAAGGCAAGACCCTCTACCAGCAAAAAAAATCTCGCTTCATTGTGGTCGTCTGGAACCCAACTGCAGTATTTCTGAGGTGTGCCTGTATTACTTCATTTCTCTGTGCCTGATTCATGATCTATAAATTGGAGTTTTATGAGAATCTGAAATCTTAAAATCCAAAAGTTACAAAGTAATGACTCAGGTGGTGTTTACTACTCATTTAGGGAAGAAAAAGTGGTGTCACCTTATGTCCAATTATAGCAGAATTCCTAACATCTACATCTTAAGTTTGGAGTTTTACATGTACTCTTGGCCCTCAATCGAGGTCTCGGATTCGAGAAGGGGAGAAGGTCATTCTAGGTAAACCTCTACTAAAACTGAAGGCCTGCTGTGCATAAACTGTAGATGCTAACAGAGGTTCTGCCCCACAGAAATGCCAATCTGGGCAAAGAATGACACTCATAAAATAATTTAAGTAGCTAAATAAGGCAGTACATAATTAAGTTAGAAATGAATGATAGATGAGTAACAAAGATGATGCAAATTCAGAGGGGATTGCAGGACTGAAGAGAAATGGAGAAAGGTGGGAGGTGAGAGCCCACTGCAGTGCTCCAGGCAGGGGGGGCTGAAAGAGCTCACCAGGAGAATTAATAGGCATTGGCGCTGCCTGGGAAGGAGTCAAAAATGAGATCAATGTGGCAGACAGAATAATCATGGCATTAATAAAAACCGGGAAACTGGAGGTGGCTCAAGATAATTCTGCTCTGGACATGTGCAATGTGTTGGCGCCTAGACATGCACATGAAGGAAGACACCCTCAGGGCAGCTAGAGGACAGGGATAGACAACCAGAGCAGGATGATAACCAAGAAGTACAAAGTCACAGAAACCAAGGCAGAAAGTTCCAAGAAGCAGCTATCAACAATGCCTGACGCTGCGACAACAGATAGCAAGAGAAAATGCAGCCATAGACAACAGGCCTCGTGGCAGTCTCGCAAAGACAATCAGAAAGCTCAAGCCACATGCAGATGAAGGAGCATTTCTAAAATAACGAGCACCAGCAATAATTTAATTTTCCCCAAGAGTAGTGTGGCTTATTACTACTCTAGATGATAACAAATTAGATGACTTTATATCTACCTCCCCAAAGGTGATCTTTTTGGCAGGTGTCTCTGAGTCCTGCAAGGACTATAAAGAGGAGGAAACAGTCATTAACAAGAGGAAGAGAGGACACTTTCCAACTACAGGATTCCAAGGCTCCTGGTAGCAGTGAACAGCTTTAAACAATATTAATTCTACTTACTAGGCCCTAGATTAGAGTAGCTACTTTACCCCTATACAAAGGATTAAAACACCTCTGTTAAGAAATCACTTTTTAAAATACTTTTACATTTATATAAAGCAGGGGTCCTCAAACTTTTTAAACAGGGGGCCAGTTCACTGTCCCTCAGACCGCTGGAGGGCCAGACTATAGTTTAAAAAAAAAACTATGAACAAATTCCTATGCACATAGCACATATCTTATTTTGAAGTAAAAAAACAAAACGGGAACAAATACAATATTTGTATTTGCATGAGGCCCGCGGGCCGTAGTTTGAGGACCCCTAATATAAAGTAATAAATTGATTAGAAGAAAGTAAATACGTTTTGAAGAACCAAGATGGCGGTGTAGGTAAACGCAGGTACTCGCCACCTCTCACAACCACATCAAAATTACTAAAATACAGAACTACCATCACTCAGAACCACCTGAAATCTGGCTGAATGGAAGTCCTACAAATAGAGAAGTAAAGAAAGCACATTGAGACTGGTTGGGGATGGGGGATCGGAAGCCAAGGAGGGGTGGAGGCGCAGAACAGGCTGGTCAGACACCCAAGTGTGATGTTTTTTTCATCAGAAGAGAGAGATGTGGCTGCAAAGGCCTCCCATGAGAAGCAAGGGGTCCCAGACCCACACCAGACCCCTGAGCACAGAGTCCCAGTGCTGGGAAGAGAAGTCCCCACCACTAGGGGCTGTAAAAACAAGCGGGGATTGTGGCTGAGTGACAGAGGCTGCTGGAGACCCAGGGAGTTCCTTTTAAAGGCCAGTGCACAGACTTACTCAGGCTCAATCCCTCTGGACTCCAATGCTGGGGGTGGTGGCTGGAAAGGAACCTGGGACATTCAAGGAGGAACTGGATTGTCTGGCATTGGAGCAGGAATTTGGGGGTGGCTTTCTCCCAGATTTGGGGATGTGGGGGTCATTGTTCCTGTCCTAGGACCTCCCCCATCGCAGAGCTGACTGGAAGCCATATCTGAGTTTCCATAAGCTTGGCTCACACTTTTTGCTCTGCCCCGGTGATTCCCTGAGAACCTGCCCTTTGCAATTTGCAGCCCCACCCAAGGTGTTTGCAGCAGCTTTTCCATATGAATGGTCTGTCCTGTTCAAGCTTCAGTCTTCCCTAAAATCTCTTAAACAAGCAGTAGCTGATGTCAGCATGCCCCATACCTATCTATAAGAAGGGAGTGGCAAGAAATATTCAAAGTGATGAACAGCAAGGACCTACAACCAAGATTACTCTACCCAGCAAAGTTATCATTTAGAATTGAAGGTCAGATAAAGAGCTTCACAGGCAAGGAAAAAACTAAAGGAGTTCATCACCACCAAACCAGTATTAGATGAAATGTTAAAGGGTATTCTTTTAGAAGAGGAAAAAGAACAAGATAAAAAATATGAATAATAAAATGGCAATAAATACATTTCTATCAACAATTGAATCTAAAATCAAAATAAAAGAAAAAAATCTAATGAAAAAAATACACTGATGAATAAAATAGAATCAGAGGCATGAAATATGGAACAGACTGATGAATCTCAGAGGGAAGGGGGGCGAGGGGGCAGGAAGAGATTCAGCAAAGATCTTATATGCATGGCATTACCTATGGACTCAGACAATAGGGTAGTGAAGGCCTGGGGCTGGATGGGAATTGGATAGGGGGGGGGGGGATAATGGAGGTGAATGGGGGACATCTGTAATACTCTCAACAATAGAGTTTTTTTAAAAAGTAAATACCACTCCTAATCAATTCTACTTCCTAAAACAAATTACCTAATCAAATTAGGTTTTTAACTCCTTTTGGCCTTTATTCCTAAACACTTTGCTCGTATGCTTTGTAGGTAAAACATTTTTATATCCTCCTACACATCTGTCACATATACAGATTAAAACAAAATTGAAATACAAATTATCATCTACTAAAACAGTCATATTTCTGGAATTTTATCCAAATTTATATTTACTAGACATAAAATGACCGTTTTATTTATAATAAGTTAAAAGAAGCCTTGGTTGGTGTGGCTCTGTTGGGCGTCATCTACTGCACTGAAATGTTGCCGGTTCCATTCCCAGTCAGTGCACATGCCTGGGTTGTGGGCTGAATCCCTGGCAGAGGGCTTGCAGGAGGCAGCCGATTGATGTCTTGCTCTTCTCTCTCTCTCTATCTCTATCTGCCCCCCCCCTTCCTCTCTCTTTAAAAATCAATAAAAATATATTTTTTGAAATGTGGCATGTTCAATTCCCAGTTGGATACATTCCCAGGTTGCAGTTCAATCCCTGGTCGGGGTTTGTAGAGGAGGCCACCAATCAATGTTTCTCTCTCACACATCAATGTTTTTTTGTGTATTTGTATTTTTTTTCTCTCTCTCTTTCTCTAAATCAATTTTAAGAATAAAATAAATAAATAAAAAGACAACCATGCCTTCCATAAACCCATTTCAGAAGTACAAAATAGTCACAGGATATTAAGTACAGCATAGGGGATATAGTAAATAATATTGTAATAACTAAGCATGGTGTCAGGTGGGTACCTGAAATATAGGGGGATCACTGTGTAAATTGTATGATTGTCTAACCACTGTTCTGAACACCTGAAGTAAATATAAAATAACATTGAGTGTCAACTTTAATTGAAAAATAAAATTTTTTATAAAGAGTATTGAGGCCAGAAGACAGCGGAACAACAATTTTTACCATAAAACAAGCAGGCCAAACTCTGGCAGGAGTTACAAGACTAGCATGCACTGGTGGCTTCTGTATCAGAAATAGAGTTCTTACTATGCCAGAAAAAAACCACACAAGAGTATATATTACATGACATGACGCTTTTAAATATATATATACACATACAGTATTGATTTCAGAGAGGAAGGGAGAGACAGAAACAACAATGATGAGAGAGAACCACTGGTCAGCTGCCTCCCGCATGTCCCCAACATGATGCTTTTTTTTAAAAAGCTCCCATTTGCTGGTCATAATGGGCTGACTGGTAAACCAAAATACTACTAAAATTATACATTTAGTATATACACACATATATTTTTAATATATTTTCACTATACACACACACCCACACACCTGCTTTCACGATTCTCAATAGCTAGATCTTAGCGTCAAGAAAAATCTTGACACATCCAGAAAAACGAGTTATTTGTAGTAATTATAGTAACTTCTACATCTGGCAACTCTTGCAATGTCCTTACAAACTGTAGAGCACAACTAAAACATTCTCAAAGTCCCTTTTCTCTGGACTATTCATACTACAGCCTCATAGGTCAGTAAAGATGATGTTAAGATATAGTAATGTTAAGACATATAGGATGGTAAGACAAGGAATGGCTCACTGACTTTAGAAAATTAACAACATCTAATCCAAGTATGAAAATCTGCATTAGGTAATCTAGCTATTTCTGCTAGTTTTCTTCAGGAGACAATGGAATTTTATTTTGCTTTTAAGGTTTTTTGGTGAAATTCTACTGCAATGGAGAAAAACTACAAACTTACAAAATACACAGAGGACCATCATTACAATTACAGGTAAATCTTAACTTTGAAAAAGAAAACTAGTTTACATTACTAAAATGAGCACAAAAATCCCTAGGGTGTCTGTCAATGGACAAAGAGAACTCAGTTACCTTCAGAAATCTGCCCAGACTTGCTGAAAAAAATCAACAGCATCCTTTTGGGGCAAATGCTGCGTTTGTGCCCTGTCAGATGTCAAACTCGCAGTATCACAATCATGTGAGAAAATCAATCTCATTTCTTCTACTTAAAAGAAAACAATACTAGAATTTGATCAGCAGGAAGGCTGAAAATAAAAGCCATTTTTGGAACTACATTCAGGAATATTTGGTAAGACAGACCCATTCATGATGGACAGAGGCCTATGTGCTATGTAAGTGTAATTACCATCAAGATATTAAACAGCTCACTTGTACATTTAATTGTTCACACAGACACAACATGGCCACAAGATGTCTGACTCTGCCAGGACCACTGGCTGATTCAATGACTTCTTTTCATACTTTACATCCTGGCAGGCATTCTCCTCACCTGGCCCTTACATTTATGGGGATCAGAGAGGTGCACTAAAACTTATAAACTATACAAATGGGAAATTAGCAAATATAATTTAGGCTGATATTCTCAAACAAGGGATTTGTTCCTATCTATACACAAAGAATAATGTATAATATGGC
>NW_005871258.1:229291-230351 GCF_000147115.1 Myotis lucifugus
AAACAGTAAACCGAAGCACATTTGCACTTTAACAATAATTTGGTTTGCATTTGCTGGTGCTTTCGCTAACAATAAAAAGCAAGTCACTTTGGTCGTACATAACGTGGAACATGAAATTTTCTTGCCATGGCAGTTCAGTGTGAAACAAAAGCTAAGCTAACAAGTTTTGCTTCGCTTTTTAAAAACCATTCACTTTCAGTAATTTCTCCAGGAAGACTCTGTGACTCAGTTCCCCAGGCTCAAAAACAGGCAGTATCGACAAATGACAGATGTGGCCTTCTAGGTGACAAAGCAATGTTCAACCCTGTCAAAGTGCCGGTTTCTGGTCACACAGTACTCACGGGAGTTTTTAAAACGGGGGCCAGCCCTGGATTGCAAATCATGAAGGTTTGCAAACTAGAAAAATTTCATGTTGAAGATAATGACACCCAATCGCGTATCTTAAAATAAAAAATGTAAACAGCCTCTCCATGGCTTCCTGGAGCACTAAACAGAATTGCACTGTGGAGGGAGGACTGTTAGCGAAGGGTTCGACCGTCCACCCTGCAAAGCGACAGACACTGCAGGGAAAAGTGAAGAAACCAGACTCCCACCCGAGCAACGTTCGAACAAAGTCAAAGGAAAAGGCTGTCGGCTGTGCTTCCAAGACTTCCCACCCGTCTCGCTATTGTCACTACTACATTTTAAAGTGAACAGTTTGCACGCCGTTATTAAAACCGCGACCAAGGGGAAAAGTGTCCTGAAATTTGCCTACAAACAGCAATCAAGTCTAAAATATACCCCCCCCCCCCCCCCGGGGGGCCAGGGGCCAGGAATTCAATGGGGCCCGAAATTCCGACTATGGCGGGACAACCGATCATCAGGAAACAGGGAAAAGAATCGCGGAACGGAGCCGCTCGGAGCGGGCACATCAGATGGAGTCTCCCGACGGAACGGGTCGGTCGGGACCGGGTTTCCTGTTTCTGCCCCCTGAACCTCTCGAATTCAGGCCTAGCAGATGGATAAGGAATAGCCAATAAAGACCCTTAGCCACTCGTTGATGGGCTCTATTTTTAGTTTT
>NW_005871258.1:231510-235579 GCF_000147115.1 Myotis lucifugus
AGGGCCTGGGGGGGGGGGGGGGCCCCACGCCCCGCTTCCGTCCCGAAAGAGTGTCTCGAAAGTTCGTTCGGCTCTCCGTTCTATTAACATATATACACTTTTATTATAGACTAGTGGCCTTGGTGCATGAAATTCATGTGGGGGGGCGGGGGCATGTCTCCTGAAGCCAGCCTCCACCCTCTCCAATCTGGGCCCCCTCCGGAGGGTTGTTCAACTGGCCGTTTAGAAACTGGCAGTCGGTCATCTTCTCCTGCCATCCGGGGTCTCTGGCTGCTAACCACTCACCTGCCTGATTGCCCCCTAAACACTCTTCCTGCCGGCCTGCTTGCCCCCAACTGCCCCCCCTGCCGGCCTGATCTCCCCCCAACTGCCCACCCTTTGCTGGCCTGCTTGCCCCCAACTGCCCCCCTGCCGGCCTGATATCCCCCAACTGCCCACCCCCTGCTGGCCTGATCACCCCCAACTGCCCTCCCCTCCTGGCCTCATCACCCCTAACCGCCTCTGCCTCAGCCCCACCACAGTGGCTTTGTCCGGAAGGACATCCAGAAGGTCTCCCGGTCTAATTAGCATATTACCCTTTTATTAGTATAGATTTCCTTCAAGGCCTAAATCAAATGCCATCCCCTGGAGTCGCCTTCATTCATGCCTCTTAGATGCCCTTAGGTTGAGGTGTTTGGTGAACGTGGCTCTTCTCTCCAAACTTAAGCTCCTTGAGGGAGTTCCTCTTTACTCATCCTAGTAACTTTCCCAAACTCCTAACTTAGTGACTATTTTAGTAATTCCCTCCACTCCAGAGCCATTTATTTATGCTGAGAAGTATTTGTTGAGTGAATCGCTGTAATTTTAAGGCTAAGTCCACCCTTAATACAGCTTAGAACAAATTACATAGGAAAATAAGATTTCAGAAAGACAAAAGAACCTCCAAGTGCTACCCTAAGGCAAGCCCTTAAATTTATTTTATTTACAAATTATTTTAGTGGCTTTACCCTAAATGACTTTGAAAAGCAATTTTACTTTTCTGAATATTAGTGTTAAAATTGAGTAATCTTTTTGTTCTTGATGTAGTGAAATAGGAATAATCATTATCTCTTAAGTTGGCTTTTTCATATTTGTATAACCTAAAGCAACAGAGACAAGAAAACTGCGCAAGGCAGCTAAGGTAACTGAGGGCCTGAGCTGGGTCCCAGCTTACCTGCTAATGTGCTATACAAGGAGTCAGCAGCCCTTTGCCATGTTCAGGGCAGACAAACCTCCCAACCATGAAATACTCAGGTTCTCTTACACAGAAATAAACCACGTCCTCTGATTAGCCCCGGGCTCATGAGCCCCATGGGAAATAACTTGGATATGTGTATAATTGGAGTTAGACATATACAGACATGTTTGATGGGAGGCTGATTTCCCATAAAGCTAAAGAAGTTTAAACTTTAGGGCCCCTCCTTCGAAGGCCCTGCACTTAATTGTGTATTTATAGTCTGGTATTCTTGTTCTTAAAGGGGCCCCCTCAATAGTTTTGTAAGTTTTTAGGGCCCACTATACCGGAACCTCCCTTGTGCCTGATGGACAATGGCAGCCAGATGGGTGATGATGAAGTCAGTTCCCAGGAAAGGACGATGAGGCTGCTCGGGGAATAATGCTAAAAGAAGAAGGACTCTTACTAGACAGATTGGAAAATTGTGTGTCGGAAGACACCCGGAGTCGAACCACTGTCACCCCTTCATTCCCTCTCCACCAACACCCATGTGCCTTGGGAATAAAAGAGTTCGGAGTCAACACTGAAATAACTATCACCAAGGGCCCTTATGACGACGTCCTGACTAGCTCCGGAACCCCCCCTCCCCTTTTGGGACTTAGACCTGGGCATTTGGCAGATGGAGGCAGACTGTTGAGCTGGCAAAATCAGGAAAAACCTGCCAAACCCGGGGTTCTCAGTGTCATCCCAGACCAGCAGCCTCAGCATCACCTGGGGCCTCGTTAGAGATACAGATCAGCAGGCTGCTTCCCAGGCCTGTGCAATGGGAAACAGCTGCGGTCCAGCAGTCTGTGTTTTCACAAGCGGGCGGTTCTGATAGTCAAGTTTGAAGACTGTTGTGCTAGATTGATATGTGCAGGAATGACAAGCTGTTGGAACTTCTCATCTCCTGCTCACTTTGTCCTCGACCCAGATTAGTAAACTGCTATTGAAAGCAGAGTTTAAAGGGACTCAGACGAATTTGGACTTAAATCTTAGCCCTGCCTTTCTTACCTATTTATATAATCCTAGGCAAATTACTAGCTCTTTTGGCCTCAGTTTCCTTATCTGTAAAATGACTTCTAATAAATTTGTAAACATAAAATAGTGTTTGGCAAATAGTAGGAGATTGTAAAAGGTAGCTATTATTGAGTACCCACTTTTCTCAAAACACCGTATTAGGCACAGTGAAACTTTCAAAGATCATTCCACAGAATATTTGAGAAGGCTTACAAGAATACTTTCATTATAATTAAATATATATGAATTAACATTGGGGACGAGGTGGGGAAAACACTATTGGAGTCCCCAGAGCTCTCTCACTGGCTCCCCAGGTGAATGCATGTGGTCTTCTAGTATTCAACACCATCTTATACTCCTTCAAGTCCCAACTTTATTTTACCAGCCAACCAGTCTTGTTATGCCCAGATTTCAAGATCCCCAATAGACCATCAGGGAGCCAGCCAAGTCCGATGCAAAAGCAGAGAGTCCTTTATTATTATTACAGACCCGGGTCTGGCTCCCAGCCTCTTCCGATGCAACGTCAAGAGGAGAGAGAGATGACCGTGGGAAAAAATGGGGTTTTAATAGGGGGGTGGAGTGAGGGGAGGAGAGATGACCGTGGGCCCTGCCGATTAGCCAGGCGCAAGTTGGGTCTTGTTACACAGGCTATGGCGTGCACGTCCTTTGATTGTCATTGGTCAGTTTAAAGAAATCTCGGGCGTGGCCAGCAGAGGCCTGGGCCTCCGGGAAGAAGGTACCTTCCTGAGCACATGGCTACTGCCCCAACATGGAGGATACGGGGCAAGATGGAGGGCATAGCCCTCGCCCTTTCAGTCTCTATTGCTGTCCCCACTCAGGCATCTAATACACATCTTGAACTCCCATGAACTCCTAATCTTCTTCTGGAACCTGCTCCAACCACAGCTTTTCCTATTTCCAGGGCAACTCTAACCATCGGCTGCACCAGCCAAAAACCCTGGAGCCATTCTTCATTCATCTCCAGATACATCCAGAATCTAACCGCTTCTCACCAGCTCTGTGTACAATGCTGAACTGAGCCCCATCATCTTCTGCCTGGATTTTTACAGGAGCTGCCTACCAGCTTTCCTTGTTTCTAACTGCAAAAGGAAATTTTTCCACTTACAGCACTTGCCTAGGAGAAATCAAAATGGAATGCTGTTATACCTCAGCTGGTTAAAAACAAACTAAAGCTGATGAAAGACTGAACTTTCAGTGACCCTCTTGGCTAGACCCTTGTTAGACGTAACTGGAGACTCATTCCTGTCCAGCAAACAAAGGACTTGTTTTATCCCGAACTATCCAGACTGCTGGTTTTCAATCCTTGATTAGTATAAGCATCTTGAACCCCCTTCCTCTTTCTAGCATTTAAGAAACCCTGACTTGGAAAAGGACAAAGAACATAGGATTTCACTTATATATGTAGGATATAAAATAGAAAGCAACAAACCAACTCATAGACAACAGGGAAGAAGGGGGTTAGGGAGAGGACGAAGAGGGTAGAGACTTTAGGGTCAAACATACATATGGTGATGGGGGGAGACTACACTTTGGGTGGTGAGCACACAACAATATAAAGATGACGTATTACAGAATTGTACACTTGAAACCTACATAATGTTCTTAACCAATGTTATCCCAATAAATTTAATAAATTAAAATTTTAAAACCTTGACAGTTCCCAATTAATGAGTTACTTAGTGAACTTTTTCACTGGTTTGTTTCCTTGCCTGGCAAGTACATATACTCAGCCTTGAAATTTTTTTGTTTGAAACCCTGTGGTCTTTGCTTTACATTTTGACATAAATTTGAACATTT
>NW_005871258.1:235810-282165 GCF_000147115.1 Myotis lucifugus
CTTGCCATTTTCTTGTAGAAAGACAAAGCTTATTAGGAATCTTCTCTGTCCCCATAATCTGTTTCCCTGACGGTCATTGACCAAGCTTTCTACGGCACTCTTTCCAGGGTCAGTAAGTGTCAGCTGAGCTCCCCACATACCCAGGTATGCTTTCTGCTCCCGGGCCTATGGCCCAGGTCTTCCCTCTTTCCCAAGTGCTTTCTCCTCCCCCAGTTCTCTGCTTGCCTCACGTTCTCACCTCTTTTCAATCTAGGCTTAGATATCCCCTCGGTGAAGCAAACTCTGATCACTTCTGTTAATACTAAAGTTTAATATACCCACTCCCAAGGCCCCGTCCTCCTTATCCTGTGCTCATTTTTCTTTTTTCCATAAAACTTATTACTTTCTATAATACCATATATCTTAATCATTATACATTGTTACTGTCTGTTTTCCACCACCACCCCTCATCTATTTTTGTTCACTGATGTATCCCAAGTTTCTAGAATATATTAAGCACTCAGTAACACTTGTGGAATATGAATGAATGATTGGATGGGTGGATGGATGGGTGGATGGATGGATGGATGGATAAATAGACCAAAAGATAAAGATCAGCAAGACATAGTCCTTCCCCTCAAGCAAACTTATAATCTAGTGGGTAAGATAAACATGTACAAAACGTAATAGGAGGGAGTGAACCAAAGGAGAAAAGAGGAGAGAGATTAAAGGAAAGCAACTCTGGGTTCTACCAATTTCTGTATTTATCTAGCCTTTTCAACTGATTCTCCTTTGTTTTTATTTCTTTGTCTCTTTCATCTAGTCCAGGGTATGAATAAAGCCCACAGCAATCAAGTGAATGAGAAGAAATGTAGCATATTGACAATCTTCCTCAATACACAGAATATTCTGCTCATTTTGTCTGCTGTGTGCCTTATTCTTTGGTAGATTTCCCCAACTATTATTCTTAAAAAGAAAAAAAATTAATTCACAAGCCCCAGGTTTATGAATATTCAACTTACTAGGTAAATTGCTATAGGTATGGGGTGGACAAATAAGCCCCAAGCAGTTCCATGCTGTACCTTGAGGAAGTAGCTTGTGAGGTGGTGGGCTGAGTTTGATACCTTTGTGGATTTCATCCAATTTGAAGCTCTTTACTCATATAGTCTTCAAGAAAATGAGACTCCTTTGCATTTTCCAAATTCACATGAACTAAGGCCTGATCAATGATTATACCATTACCGCATACACCCCTCAACTAATAAGCATATTTCATTTAGATGCCAGAATTAACTATGGTTTTATTCACTAGTTCACTTCCAAACCAACGGACACATTCTACACGCCTGTATTCATCTTTCTAGCATTTTCATGGCAAAAGTTTAGGTTGAAATAACCAAAATTTCAGCCTGCCATTTCAAATTCTCCACAATAGGATCCAGTACCTCTCTAATTTTCTCTCTCCTGGGAGACCTATTATTTAACTGTTTGTAACTGTAAAACTTCCAGTAATGGTCCGTAAAGGTGAGGACCAACATAATCAAGATGCTCAGGTGGAGACCAGAAATTATGAAAAACAACTAAAACACTAAAATGTATGACAGTAAAAAGAAAATAAAAGGACACTGCTGAGATGGAGCTGAGGTAGGAAAGACACAATCTTATGACTTTTTGAGATGTTCATGTTGTTTGGTGGTCTTTCCATTAAAAGAAGGGAAATAATATTCTTGAGGACAGAGGCTGCCTCTAGTATTTTTCTAATTCCTCCCACCTCCCCTACCATTGTCCTCTCTAGTGCTCAGTAAGTACTTTGAAAATTAATTTTAGGCTGTCCCAAGTTTCTGAACTTTACTAAACACCATTGTTAAAGAAACCTACTTCAACCATCATTCATTTGCACTTAAAATGCCATGGTTGGATGGTAATTAGCAGCCTTGGAAAATCACTCAGGGTGGAAAGGAAATTGAACAGTGCGTTGAGGGACAGTTGTTTCTACCTCTCCCTGTTATTTAGCTATTTGTAGCTGTAAAGAATGCCAGAACTGGTCCGTAAAGGGGAGGGGCAACATATTCAACATGCTCAGATGGAAACCAGAAATGATGAAAACACTAATACTGTAATGTCCAACAGTAAAATCATGGCCACTACTGAGATGAAGATGAGGTAGGAAGAGACACAGTTCTCTCTGCCAAGCCTGGCGTGCGTTCCCTAAATGAGGAATTAACAATTGGCCGTTTTGTGCGGACTCTGTAACAGCAGACAGCCTAAAAATAGGCATTCCAGCACACACACACACACACACACACACACACACACACACACACCCTCTGGGCAATGTTTTCCAAAAAGTGAACTTGACTTTCTCTAAATGTCATCACTTCAATTTCTGTTATTTTAAACACAAGTTAAATTTGGTATTTTAAGTCCGGCATTTTATAACCACTTAACATGGCTGGTAAAAATGTCTTCATGACCACAAATTAACAAATCTTTGACTTGTTCTTGAGATTATCATCCTAAGCGAAATACATCAGGCAGAAAAGTCAAGAACCATATGATTTTACTCATGTGGGATATAAAACTGAAATCAACAATTGAATAAGCAAGATAAACAAACAAAAACACACAGACACAGACAACAGTGTGCTGGTCGCCAGAGGGAAGGAGGGTAAAGAGGGTCAAAAATATAGCGGCAGAAGATTTGACTTTTGGTGGCGGGCACACAATGCCATATACAAATGCTATATTACAGAATTGTACATTTGAAACCTACACAATTTTATTAACCAATGTCACCCCAATAAATTCATTTAAATAGAGCTTTAAAAATGAAAACAAAATGTCATCAAAGAATAGTCTATGCAAGTTCTCAAGGAGTTAACCTACATCATGGTTAGCATCTGTGTTCCATCACAAAGGTTTGGTGCTTTGAACCCCTTTGCTAGTACAGAGGCCAGGAACAGTCATAGCACAGTCCTTGATATTTATAAAATATGTCTGCACATGATGGAAGATGTAATTGCAAATAAAGGAACTATTCTTTTTGTTGGAGAAAAGATTTTTTGACAATGTGATTTTACTCATAACTTCACTCCAAATATTCACAGGATTTTAAAACAAGGAGTTGACCTTAAATATAGCGTCCCCTCTACTTCCAGCGCTGTGGGCAAATTTCTCAGCATCTGTCTGTCTCCGCAGTTTCATGTTTTAAAAAATGGCAGAAATGACTACTGAAGGCTCATTGTAAGGACTGAATAAACTAAGCTTCATGGAACGACCTAGCACACGGCAGATGCTCAGTAATGTCACTGTTGCAATAATGATTATCATCGCAGAGAAGGGAACTGAGGCCCGTTAATGAAGGGACCTGTGCAAGATATCGCCAGGGCAGGGACATGACTCTCCAGGCCAGAGTTTCAGTTTTTGTTTCATCTTTAGGTCCATTTAACTTAATATCTTTATATGTCTACAGTGTTTTATTTGGCAGAGTGCTCTTATAATTATTATATTAATGTTATAATAATGTCAAGGCTAAAGAATTAAAATACCACCCCTCTACCTAAATGACAGTACAGATCAATTCAGTGACGTGGTAAGAGGTGAATCAAATGATTGCTTAAAAGGGTTTCACTAAAATGACATTAGCCATAGCCTGAACCTCCCTGGTCACGTACTCAAGCATAAGCACTTTACATGAGTCAAGGTAATCCAGGTTACCTCTAGTATTTTTCTTGATCTGATAACATTTTTCTTTGTGATAACAAACAACTTCAGAATATAATGACTTAATGATTTGGTTCTGTCTTCCAGTACATGTTCATCTGAGACCCTGGCTGATGGGGTAACCTGGGTCACTGTAGCAAAGTTAAAAGAGGGTTCTGGGCGTGTGGGGTCTCATAAAGGCCATTGAATTATCTGGTGGGAACTGACATTTCATCATTTCCACTCACAACTCATTGGTCAGAACCAGTCATATGACCACACCCAACTTCCAGGGACTGGGGCAGTGTAACCATTCCTGTGCCTGGAAGAAGAGAGGCAGGCGGGACTATTTAATGACCACCCCAGGCTTTAACTTATTTTCTTTCCTTCTTGGAAAATAAGAAACAGCAGCTTGGGAAAAGATGATGGAAACTGGTTTTAGTTTCTCATGAATATGAGTTGTAAAGAACAAATTTAAGTTTTTATCATGCATACTTTTCTTATTTATTTAATATATTTTTATGGTGAATATAGTCATCAATGAAATATGAATGCTTTTAAAAGCAGTTGGGGGACTCAAATTTTAATGTTTAGCGTTTGTACACTGAAAGAGCAGTAACGGAATATTTTAATACTGGCTTGATTTTTTATGAAAATTGTTATTTATCATATGTGTAATAATGATTACGATACATTTTTTAAATGAAACTTTATCTTTTAGAAATACATACTGAAATATTTATGGGATTTGCTTCAAAATAATGTACAGGGTAAGTGGGGGCAGTGGGTAAGATTATAGATGAAAAATGAGCCATGAATTGATCATTGTTGAAGCTGGATGATTGGTGCATAGAGGTTTATTATTCCAGTCTCTCTATTTTTAGGTATGCTTGGAATTTTCCATAATAAAATTTTAAATGCAATAATGGGCCTCCAGCTGCTTCAGCCCCAGATCTAGTTCCTCTAGACATGGCTAACAAAGGGTCCGAGGCCATCACTTTGACCAGGGAGGCCTGGCCTGAGAGAGCAAATCATTGAGTCCCAGGAAATTTTTGCACTTGGCAAATACTGGAAACAACCAAACTAGCCCAAGGTGGCAGCAGATAATGCTCATACCTCAGAACCACCCATTCTTGCTCCCTAAAGAGGCGGAGTGCCTCCAGAGGCCACAGCTGCTGGTACAGTCCAACATGTGAGACTTGTGTCGAACTCTGAGCTAAACTCCTCTTCCCGGTTACTCGGTGACCCTGGCAGGGCACTCAAGTTCTGTTGGTAGTTAACACGGTTCACAGAGACTTTTGAGGTATGCAAAAATGTGTGGGACATGAGCCTGGGCCGCAAACAGACCTGGGATGTGACACAAGGGTGACTACAAAGGCTCCTCCCTGCCTTCTAAGGCCCTGGTCCTCATGGCAGTTCTTCACCCCTGAGCCAGCCCACTCTCTGTTCCAATCACTCCAGTCTGTTCATAGCAGGGGCGCTGGTTGTGAGCATCACCAGGTGACCCCTGGGACAGAACCTATTCTCCTCTGTGAGCACTGCTCCCTTGCCCATGGGGTGGACCTCTGGCACCTGGGTTTATTCTTCATTTAAAAAAATATATATATTTCATTGATTTTTACAGAGAGGAAGGGAGAGGGATAGAGAGTTAGAAACATCGATGAGAGAGAAACATCAATTCAGCTGCCTCCTGCACACCCCCTACTGGGGATGTGCCTGCAACCAAGGTACATGCCCTTGACTGGCATCGAACCTGGGATGCCCCTAGTCCGCAGGCCGACGCTCTATCCACTGAGCCAAACCAGTCAGGGCATGGGTTTATTCTTCATGATCTGTTTTCCCTGCCATCGTTGATTGGCAATGGATGCCTATCCCAGTCTGGTCCAATCAGATTCTCTTTAAATTTTCACTAAGAGGTTTGGACATTGAGGATAAATTCTGAGTTATGTAAATGGCAGAGCTTACATCCGACCATCCACAAACTTCTGCTGCAGAGTCCCTGGAGCTGGCTCAAGTTCCAGTCTCCTGAGGACTGGTCGCTCATCACTCTCATGGGTGCCATGAAATTACCCAGTATCACAAAGTATATATATGACTGAGGTTTCTTTCTTTGTTAAGTACCTTGAGGGGTGCAGTAGGAAACCTCTACAATAGTCTCCAGTTATCTCCACATTCTGTTATTCACACCTTTCTGAAAACCACCCTCTATAACCTTTGAGTGTGGGCTGAATCTAATAACACTTCTAACGAATAGAATATGACAAAAGTGATGTTATTTTACTTCAAGATTAGGTTACAAAAATCTCTGTGTGTCCCCTCTCGGGGAGGAAAACTACCATGTTATGAGTGTCCCTGTGGATAGGCCCACTGGGCAAGGCTAGCCCATAGCCAGCAAGGACCTGAGGCCTGCCAACAGCCACGTGAGTGAGCTTGGAAGCTAACTGGGAGCCTTGAGTTGACTATGGCTACAGGCCAGGCTGACACTCTGATGACCAACTTCTGGGAACTTCTGAGCCAGAAGCACCCAGGTAAGCTGTACCCAGATTCCTGCTGCTAAATTTGGGGGTAATTTGTTACACAACAATAGATAACTAATACAAGGGGTTGTAAGTATTCAAAATAAAAAGGAAATCATAAAAACTGATGAAATTGAAAGGAGATCTAGGCTAACCCAAAGTTATAGTGCTGATTTTAATACTCTTCTGTCAGTATTTAATAGAAAAAATAGGCAGAAGTCATAAAAACAGAGAAGACTTATACAACACTGTCCAGAAACTTGACTGAATTGATGTTTATGGAATGCTCCATGTAGAAAGAGCAGAATGCTCATTCTTTTCACGTGCATTTGAGTTCATCTAGATACACCATCTGCTGGGCCATAAAACAATCCTCGATAGGTTTACAAGGACTAAAATCATAGGGTATGTTCTTCAACCACAAAAGAATTAAAATAGAAATCAGCTTTAAAAAGAGCCCAGTTGGGGTGGCTCAGTGGTTGAGTGTCAACCCATAAACCAGAGGTCACTGATTCAATTCCTGGTCAGGATACTGTTGGGGTCCAGCCCCAGCAGGTCCAGGGGTTCCCAACGGTGTGGACGGAGTGGGCGAAGAAGGAATGACACGGAGACAGCGTTCAGTTGATCAGCATGGCGAGGTTCTCTCTTTATTCTCCTGTTACATCTGTATTTATACCAGTTGATTTTAATCCTATCCATTCTATTCCAAAGGTTGGGGCGTTTGTTATCTCCATTCTAAGGTCACTACTCTATTGTTCTGTTAAGATACAAGGAAATAACTGAAGGAGATTATCCTAAATAAAGATTATGTAGCTTAAGTGTGATTGTTCGTAGTTAAAGTGATTAATTACCCGCCTGGCACTTAGTTAAGGGGTTTTATTCCCTTCCTTAGTCCTGTTAATCCCTAACTCCAGGAAAAAATCCCCACCTGGGGAAACAACCTTTCTCAGAGAGGTGACCTTGGTTAAAACACATAGCGCTAAGAAGGGGAGCAAACATAGTAAGAACAGTATGTCATATACGCCAGGTCCCTTGAAACATATGCTGTGCAGATGTTTCTTCCCTGCAGCGATTGTGTCAAGCAGCAAGGATGAACTGGCTTCCAGCAAATTTCCCCTTTTTTATTTTTTAAATGATAGCGCGTGTAAATCAGCGGCCACCTCTCGGATTGGGTTGTTTAAGACTCGGAAGACCTGTTTGTGACTTTGCCAACAGGTCAGTCCGAGGCTTAACCCTATATTGGCTCCCCACAGGATACATGCCCGGGGTTTGGGGCTCCATCCCCAGTAGGGGGCATGCATGAGGCAGCCAGTTGATGTTTCTCTCTCATTGATGTTTCTCTCTCTCTATCCCTCTCCCTTCCCTTCACTGTAAAATCAATACAAACATATTGTTTTAAAAAAAGATATCAGGAAAATTAAATCCCCACATGTTTGAAAATTAAAGATTTTTTAAAATTTATCTTTACTGTTGAAAGTATAACAGATGTCCTCCTTTTTCCCCCCCATTGACCTCTTCCCCTTACCCCCCAGGCCTTTGTCACACTATTGTCTGTGTCCATGGGTTATGCATATATGCATACAAGTTCTTTGATTAATCTCTTCACACCCACCGCCCCACCCCCACCTTCCCTCTGAGATTCATCAGTCTGTTCCAAAGATTTTAAATAATGCATGTGTCAAGGAAGAAATCACAAGAGAAACTAGAATATATGTCTGACTGAAGGATAATGAAAACCTGACATATTGAAATTTGTGGGATGAAGCTTAAGCATTGCTTAGAAGGAAAAGATAACTTTAAATAGTTACAATAGAAAAGAATAAAAGTTTAAAACGAATGATGTAAACTTCCATCTTAAGAAGCTAGAAAAACAGAAAATTAAGCGCAGATAAATAGAAAGAAGGAAACAGTAAATATAGGAGTGAAAATTAATGAAATAGAAAATAGACAAACAATAGAGAAAAATCAGTTAATCTGAAAATTGGTTGTTTGACCATTCTTCTGGCTTCCTGCTTCACTCACTTTTTCTTTCATTCTGGAGACCATCTTGACTATTAGACATGATGCTCACTCTGTCCTCGTGAGTAAGAGTTCAGCTTCTATATCCTGTATCCGCTGCTCTAGTTTAAACTGGAGGAAGTCTATTAGAAAGATCACAATGTCCTTAGAAGGGCTGAAGGGATATATTAGGCTCAGTCTTTAGGGACATCGTCTACAACACCCTTTCAGAATCAGGCTGGTAGAAGCATTGATCCCAGAACCATGCTGCCTCGCCCTCCCCGCACAGCAGCGTGGCTCCCTGCGCTCTTGCAGGGGGTGTCCACACCATGTCTCACACTGATTTCATCTGACAGGTGGAACCCACGTCAAATGTTTGTATCACGGTGGGAAGGAAGGCTGGGAAAGGTAGGATCTGGCTTCTACACTTTCCTGGAAGGTGAATCCAGGAAATCATCAAGTAGACTTTAGAACAAGCATGTCAAACTTGCGGCCCACGGACCGCATGCGGCCTACAACGAATGTTTTTGTGGCCCAGCCAATATAATGGTATGTAAGAAATGTTTTGATAAAATTTTCATAATTTAATTTTTACAATATCCTGTTATACATAATTATTAATAATGAACTACAACGTTCGCTAATGACTGATCACTATAATCGTGTTGCATTCATTTCCTTCACGCGCCTTATGCGCAGGTGCACCATTTCTCTCCACTAATACCAGCAGCAAATATTTTAGCATCTGATTGCCACGTCATTAGTCTTGGACTGACCTGTTTGGTGTGTGCAAAAGGAAATATTTCGCTTTTGGAGAACAAGAAAAATAGGTTTATTTGTATTACCCTTATTAATTTGTGCAGTTATTCAGTGTCTGGTAAGTTAATATTCAAGAAAAAAATATTAATTTTTATTAAAATGTTCTATTATTTGATGTTAATGATTACTCATTTATTTCAGCCCTTTGTATTCAGCACGTCTCTATCGAAATAAACCTGCATTTCCATGAAAATTGAAGCTTTTGTTTTTTTGCAGCCCACATACACTTCAACCTTGTTTATTTGGCCCGTGTTAGCCTTTGACATGCTTGCTCTAGAAGATTTTGGATAGGCACAAGTGACAGATGAATGCCTTAGCTCTCGATTGCTAACACAGTAGGCTTTCGCTCTACGATGCTGTTTTAGCTTTAAATTTTGAAGTGTATTTTACACATGCAGCTGTAAAAAATAAAAACAGGAAGCAATCCTGGGTACCCTTCACCCAGTTTCCCCCAATGGCAACATCTCACAGAAATATAGTCTACAGTACTGTCAAAACTAGGAAATTAAACATTGAAACAATGCATAAAGCTTTTTCAGATTCCACCAGTTTTAATGCATTCGTGTGTGTGTGTGTGTGTGTGTGTGTGTGTGTGTGTGTGTGTGTTTAGTCCACTGCACTTTATCACATGCAAATTTGTGTAACCGCCGTCAGAATCAAGATACAGAGCTGGTCCATCACCACCAGGCTCTCTCGTGCTACTCTTACAGCGATCACCTCCCTCCCTAACCTTGGCAACCACTAATCTGCTCTTCATCTCTGTGATTTTGTTACTTGAAGACTAGAATCAGGCCGTATATAACTGGTTTGAGATTGGTTTTTTGCTCCCCTCAGCGCAATTCCCTTGAGATCTGCCTGAGTTTTAATCCTGGCTTTGTGTCATACTGGCTGTGTGATCTTAGGCAAGTTACATAGCTTCTCTGTCTCAGTTTCCATTCAAACCACCTGACTTTGAGACAAGCTTTGCTGTCTCCCCTTCACGGTCTTGTCTCTCACTTGCCGTTGAGAAAAGGCCTTCAGTTGGCTTAATTCTCGGTTTCTCTGTGGAACCTTGGAGCATGGCTGGGACCAAACTCCAAACCTCTCAGCATTTTCAAGTCAGTACAGTGTAAGGAAAAACACTATTTGGAAATGCTAATTGATAGGTTTGGATATTTAAATTTTGTCATAATCTTAGTCTTTTGCTAAGTACTTTTACATATGTTTAAAGGAATGTTGTTTTAAGTGGAAGCGCATTTCTGCTGCTACCAGATTTTATTTTTGATCTGTTTCTTTCTCCAGTAAAGATGTGCATCCAGGTGGCATTTACCTGTCTTTGGAAGTCATTTGACTTAGTCTTCGATTGGGACATGGCTCGGGGTACACTGCCAAGGGAACAGTCTCCCTGTGCCAGTTGGCTGATTATCTGTAGTTGTCGTTTGTATAAAGCTTTTGTATAACTTCACAGAGCTCTCTGCACAAACGTCAGCTCGACAGAGAGGCCCCCTGACTATCTCCAAAATAGCATCTATGCCTTCTGTCTCTCTTCATTTCTTTACCCTACTGTATTTATCTGCAGAGCAGTGTCACTACATTATATGTCTGCGATATGTATTTATTGCTTTACCGTCTGTCTCTCACCTTCAGGATACAATCTTCAGGAGAGGAGGAACTTATCTACTCCCTGCTATATTTCCATTGCCTCAAATGGTCTCTGACACATGACATTTTTAGAATGAATGAATGAAATGAAAGAATGAATGAATGCATTCTCCCACTTTTAATGGTGGGGGGAAAGGGGCACTCTGGACCTGGGTGAATGGAAGGAGAGATGGTATCTTGTAGCAGGAAAGACTCGGTGTGTCAGTGATTTCCATTTGAGCCCCAGAGCAGAGGTGCAAGGGCTCCCAGAATGAAGGGATAGTGATGACAAAAGTCTTGACAACAGCAATCCTGTGGCAGGGATGGAGCCCAGTCCACAAACTTGGGTGTGCCAGAAAAACAACTTCATTTTTATGTAACTTAACCCAACTCCTATTTTGAGGCTAGCTTTGACCTGACGGAGCACTAGCAGCGGTAGGGGTACTGTCCTGCCCCACCTTGCTCAGCATGTGGGGTTCTGTGTCTGTTCCCTGGGTGGGTGGGGCATTGGCTTCACTCACCGCTGGCTGGGACTGTGCTCCTGCCTCCTGTCTTGCCCAGCAAGGCTCCGAGTCCATCCACCAGGATTTCTTCTTCATCCGCTCTTTCTGACTCATCCACTGGGCTCTGTTACAGAAGGCGATTTCCCTATAATGTTCTTCTGCTTTTCAGCTTTGCCTGTCATTTCTGTTCTCAATTCCATGGTAAGTTTCAGTTCTCTATTCTCATCTCTGATATAAGAACTTTGCTCTGTTTCTCAGGACTAAAGGTTTAGTGATGAAATGAGGTATTTTTTACTGGAAACGCCTACGCTGCCCTTTTTTTATCATGAATATTATAGAATGTTTTCCAATAGAAATACCTCATTTATTGTGGTAGCATTCTTCCTAAATCAAGTACTTAAGTTTCATTCAGATGATGGGCCCTATATATAGCCCTAGCCAGTTTGGCTCAGTGGATAGAGCATCGGCCCGCAGACTGAAGGGTCAGGTTCCATTCCAGTCAAGGGCACATACCTCAGTTGCAGGCTTGATCCAGGGCACATGTGGGAGGCAACCAACTGATGTGTGATGTTCCTCTCTCTCTGTCTTCCCCCTCTCCCTTCCACTTTCTGTGTTTTAATCCTGAGTTTTAATCTAAAAATCAATGAAAAAATATCCTCGGGTGAGGATTAACAATAAACAAATAAATAAATAGTATATTTATTAGAGTCATAGAGACTAATGAGGCATTACTACTTGGGTTTCCTTTATTATAAGTAAACTAGAGGCCCGGTGCACGAAATTTGTGCACTGGGGATGGGTAGGGGGTCCCTTAGCCCAGCATGTGCCCTCTTGCAGTCCGGGACCCCTCCCTTGTTACTGCCCACCTGCTTGCTGCTTCCTACCGCTTGGCTTGCTGCTCCTTAGTTCTGCCACCAAGGCCTTGGGTCTGCTGGGTGCCGGGCCTGCGGGTTTGTGTCTCTGATACCCACAGCAGCCCCAGCACCAAGGTGGCGGGCCTTGGGGCTGCTGGGTACAGGCCCCCCATTGCGTGTTTGTGTTTTCTATCAGGCCCCCAGCAGCCCCAGCAGCCCCAGCACCACCTAAATAACTTAAGGGAAACTTTATTTAGTCTTCTTTTAAAAGCAATCTATTTTAAAAATGAGTTGCAGTTAAGACAGAACAAAGAACATGGTACCTAAGAGTGAGATAGACTGACAGAGGAGAGGCTGGGCACTGGTCAGGGGCTTACATGCCAACTGTTCTCCACCTGGGAAATGATGTAAAATCGGTTTCTTTAGTTTTCTGCTTAATGGTCTTCTCCAGCACTGAGGTCAGAGGAGCCGCCTTCCAGCCCGTAGGCTGCTTCTCAGAGTAGAAATTTTCGCCATAGGCCTCTGCCTAGGACAGGACCTCTGCACCCCCAGGGTGCTTAAACACACAGGGCTTCCATCAGGCTCTGCTGATCCCGGGGCGGGAGGCCTCTCGGCTCCTCTGATCCCGGGGCTTGGGAGGCCTCTCGGCTCCGCTGATCCCGGCCTGGCTGCCAGCCGCCATCTTGGCTGACAGTTAATTTGCATATACTCACTGATTAGCCAATGAAAAGGGTAGCGGTCGTAGGCCAATTACCATGTTTCTCTTTTATTAGTGTAGATTATTCATCGAATAAAGTGTCTTTTGAAAAAAACAACAGTTTAAATGCAATTATAGCACCAAATTTTCATGAGAGAAATTTTAGTACTATTGTTGGGCAGGTTTTACTTTAAGCGAACTGGGAGTGTTAATATAAATTTAGGAATTAAAAAACTCTAAGCTGGTAACCAGCAGTGTATGTCAGAATCCTCTGTAGAGGCTTCTTAGAATACATTGGTTTGGGACCAACCCCCTGAGTCAGAGGGTCGTCTGTGAGGTCTGAACATGTGTGAATCCTTGTTGCAACCCAAAGTCCAATCCACCCCTTCATTCATTTCACTGATAAAGACACTGAAGCTCAAAAATACTAAGTGATTTGTCCAACCTCACATGCATGATAGAAGCAGTTTCATCAGTCATATTCCAATGGGCTGTGACTCTACAGCCAGGAGTGAAGCTTTTCTGAGTGACGAGAGTTAAAACTCATTATAAAACTCCACTTTTGTCATCACCTTGTAATTATGAAAGTCAAAATTATGCAGAAATTCTTAGTTCTTATTGGAATCAACCTTCAAGTGTTCAGGTTAGCAGTTCTCAGAGGTCATATTTATGTTTTGCCAGAAAGTTCTCTGAAAAGAGAAGGCCTTACCATCTTATGCGAGTTGGGACCGAGATTACTACAGAGGGAGGGATGTGCAGTGGACACGCCATAGTTAGAGGAAAACTGAGTGGGGAACCAGCCACTCTGTCGTAGATGAACCTAACAGAACCCGACACTTGGCACATCCTCATGATACCCTGGCTGCGTTCCTGCAGGTCATGGAAGAGAGGAAAAGAAGGCCTGATGACATACTTACCTACATCATCAATGTCGCTCTCCAGATAGCTTGAAACAAAAACTCACCTCTGACCCTGCAGAGTCTGTCCAAGCAGTTATATTGGTATATCCCCTTTACCATCAATTTCCTCAAACGAATAATGCAAATTTGGCATCTTAACCTCCTCAACACTTATTAGTCATCCAGGTGGTCCTCGTCCCACTTTCTGTTTCTGCAAAGTAACACTGTTCATTTATCTAATTAATATTTTGGAAGTGCTGAACTTTCTTGCCAGGCACTGACATAGGCTCAGGCGAGCATAAAAGACATAGACATTATCTCCTAGACCTTACTTTCCGGGGGGGGGGTGGGGGGGGGACACAATGAATCACCCAGCTACAAACTCTGGTGGCACAATAAAGGAAGCAGAGAGTGTTAGGAGAGAGTATAATGGGGGACTCATTTAGATTGGGTGGAAGGAGGTTATCAAAGAAGACCTCTTTGAGCAAGTGGAAGTCAATCTGACACTTGAAGGAGTAGCAGGAGTTGGCCTGCAAAAATGTGAGGGAAGGTGTTCCAGGCAGAGGAACAAGAGTAAAGGACAAAAGGCAGGAATAACATGGACAGGCAGGCAATTCATAAAACTAAAAGAAGGTGGGCCAGTGTGTTGAGAGCTGAAGAGCTAGTGGGTAAGCAGTGTCAGGTGGGTCTAGGGCAGGGGTGGGCAAACTTTTTGACTCGAGGGCCACAATGGGTTCTTAAACTGGACCGGAGGGCTGGAACAAAAGCATGGATGGAGTGTTTGTGTGAACTAATATAAATTCAAAGTAAACATCATCACATAAAAGGGTAAGGTCTTTTTTTTTTTTTTTAGTTTTATTCATTTCAAACGGGCCGGATCCGGACCGCGGTCCGTAGTATTATTAATATTATTAATATAGACTGGGAAGGTGAGGACATAGCTTCTTTTAGGGACGGCGGTGTTGGCCCGGCTTGATTGCAATTTCAAAGGGAGTCATCGAAGGGATTTAAACCGTCCATTGCAACAGGGGGGCTGGCGCCGGTTTAACAAAAAAAACCACAACGCCATTAGAAGGCCATGGCAGTGCTCTAGGTGAGAGGTGATGGTGACCTGGAGTAGGATGGTGGCTTTGGGGTGAAGGGAAATGGAAAGACTCAGAGTGTACCCTGCAAGTTGACAAATCTGTTACATTAAATGTCTGGGAGGTGTCCAGTATGACCTCTAGGTTTCTGGCTTAAGCAACTGCTAGATTGGAGGTGCCATTTACTGAGGTTTAAAAAGATGGCAGAATAAAAGGTTTGGAGTAAGGACAAGAGTTTTTTGTTTTAAATGTCTGTGAAACATCAAAGGGAGATGTTAGGAAGGCAGTTGGATCGGTGGCTATCAAGCTCAGAAAAGAGGTCTGGGGATAACATAAATTTGGGGGTCTTTGACATATGGTTGGTATTGAAAGCCATAGGAATATGGAAGATCTCAGGGGGAAAAGAAAGTTTTAAGACAGACCTCTATGAAACTTCACAATATAGATGTCAAAGAAGTGAAGATAAATAAACCAAAACAGGGCAGAGGAAAACCAGGGGGTATGATGTCATGGTAGCAAGGAAAGAAATTATCTTGGAAAAAAGTGTGGTCAGCTCTGGGTAGTGAAAGCTCAGGTACCCTGAGGACTGCAAAGGAACTATTGGATGAGAAGGCCATCGATGGTCTTCATCATGAACAGTTTCTATAAAATCATGAGACAAAAATCAGATTGGATTGGTTTAAAGAGTGACCAGAGGTTTAGTAAGTCACAATGAGCATTAAATAAAGACAAGAAATAGAAAAGAACGGAGAAGACCAGAAAGCCAGAGTACATTGCTTGTATTAAAAATAACAAATACGCCGTTACCGGTTTGGCTCAGTGGATAGAGCGTCGGCCTGTGGACTGAAGGGTCCCGGGTTCGATTCCGGTCAAGGGCATGTACCTGGGTTGCGGGCACATCCCCAGTAGGAGATGTGCAGGAGGCGGCTGATCGACGTTTCTCTCTCATCGATGTTTCTAACTCTCTATCCCTCTCCCTTCCTCTCTGTAAAAAATCAATAAAATATATTAAAAAAAAAAGAAATGACTAAATAAATAAATAAATAAATAAAAATAAGAAATATGTTCTGAAACTTTTGTTTCAGGCACGTGAGTGTGTCCACCTAAGGGTCATAGTCAAAGGATTCTCTGAAGCAATGGGAGATTGGAGACATTTTTTACTCTCATGACTGCGGGCAGGGTTCCCACTGACATCTATTGAGTAGAGGCCATGGATGCTACTAAACATCCCACAATGCAAAGGACACCCTACAATGCAAAGGACACCCTACAACAAAGAATTATCCGCCCCCAAATGTCAAAAGTGCTGAAGTTGAGAAACTCTACTCTAAGATAATGGACTTCAACTATAGCTGCACATCAGAATCCCTGGGAAGATTATAAAAGCACCCATGTGTTGGGACTACCTGGGAGTTAGTATATTTGAAATTTTCCCCAGCTGATTCTCAGGTGCAGCCAGGATTAAAAACCCTTGCTCTGGCCCTAGCTGGTTTGGCTTAGTGGACAGAGCATCGACCTGCAGACTAAAGGGTCTCAGGTTCAGTTCCGGTCAAGGGCACATGCCCAGGTTGCAGGCTGTGCAGGAGGCAGCCGATCAATGATTCTCTCTCATCGTTGATGTTTTTTATCTCTCTCTCCCTCTTCCTTCCTCTCTGAAATTAATAATATATATATTTAAAAAACTAAAACAAAACCTTGCTCTGGGAGGACAGTTCCACGGTCCTTTTGTGCATGTGTACTAAAAAGGAGGAGATGGATTGCAGAAAATTTATGATTCCTGACACCACCCCCCAACACACACACACACACACACACACACACACACACACACACACACACACACACTTAATGGCTTTTGGGCCCAATGTCTCTCTCAGATTTCCTATCTTTCATTTGGAGAATAACTGGCTATTTCTCAGTTCTTGCTCCTGTCTCTGGCCAGAAGCTGAAAAAGACCACCAGACCACCAGGTAGGATAGGCTGTGGCTTCTCAGTAACCTACTTTAGTTCCTCTTCTTAAAAGGACCCTAATTTTTTGTTTTTGGTGCTCCTCAGATTCACTCTGACCTGACTACAGGTAGATTTATTGTTGCCTCTCCTGCTCATAATCCAGGGCATTCTTTTAATCTGAGCACATCCTCCTTCAATTATGGTCAATTCTCTGCTGTTATCTCTTCAATATGTTGCCTCTCCCTAATTCTCTTATTCTCTCCTTTAGAACTCCTATTAGATTTATATGGATTTTGTCATCTTTTTCATGAGATTATGTTAATTTCATTTTCATAATTTCTGTTCTTTCTTTGTTTTTTTGGTGTAATGTCCTCAGACCCAACCTCCAAACCACCAGCTCTCTCTCTCTCTCTCCCTCATCTTCTAGTCTGTTTAACTGGTCTATTGAGTCTTTAAATTTTGATGACTATATATTTCATTTTCAAAATTTCTCTTTGGTTCTCTATTTTCTCCAATGTTCTCTTTCTGCCTTATGGGTCCTATTCATTCCTTTGTCTTTTTTAACATCTAAAATCTCTCAGAATGTTTTATTATCATTAGTTCTTAAAGTGTAAACTCTATCATTGTTTGTGTCTGCTGACTCTCTTCCTTCTGATCTCATGCAGACATGTGTGGACGAGACTAACACTTCTGCAGTATCATAATCCCAACATCGCAATATCCACCATCTTTCTACAAGGAACAGTCAGCTAAGAGAGCATTGTTCCCATTGGTGTCCAGACCTCACATTTTGTATGTGATAGTTTATATTGCTTTAAAGCCCTTATCTGAGGAGAATAATGTAGGCTGATTCTTTCATAGTTAAGATGGGAGAAAGAAAGGAGAAAGCTCCTTTCCAAGACACTTGGTCAATAGTTTTAACAGAAGGTAAGTTGATAAAAAGCCTGCTGCTAAGTTGCTATAACGATGTCACCATCAAGGTTAGATTTTAAGGGTTAGAGAAAGCTCTAACAATCTTTATTAAAGGACATTACGCTAAGATATACTCAACTGAATATCTTCATGTCTTCTAGCTGTTCACCCTTTGATGCCTTTTCTAGACTCAACATCCTTGCTTCCTTCTTTTGGTTGTGCTTGGAAATGCCACTACAACCCATTAGTGTGCAGGGTGGAATACAGTTATGCCACACCAGCTGAGAGAATATGGAGCTCTTGCTCTTGTTCTGGACCCCATTTTCTACTCATGAAGTCCAAGACCATCAAACCTCTTTGGGTAACATCCTATATAATAAAAGAATAATATGCAAATCGACCGAATGGCAGAACGACCAGTCTGCAGGGGGATGGGCCGGCGAGCAGGCGGTGCCAGGCCAGCCAAGGCACGTGCCAGCGGGCAGAGAGAGAGGATGACGATGGGGGGAGGGGAGGTGGCAGTGACCAGCAGTGGCAGAAGGATGATGTGGGGGAAGGGCGGGGCCCTGCCAGCCAGCGCTGTCGCCTGATCAGTTGCCTGGTCGCCTCCCACAGAGGGAGGCCAGACTGCAGCTTACTAAGCTGTCAGCAGGACATCCCCTGAGGGCTCCCAGACTATGAGAGGGTTCAGACTGGGCTGAGGGACCCTCCGAGTGCACGAATTTCTGTGCACCAGGCCTCTAGTTGAGTTATAATGCTCAGTTATCTAACACCTTGAGTATCTCACCCACAAAACTGCCGCCTAGACTCTGGGAAGCTGATGTGTGACTCCTGCTGCACAGTTTCTGCAACCCCACAGACATCTACAGAGCTGGTCTGATGGCCTCCTGCTCTCCAAATATTCTACAGTGGTCCTTTCCTAGGTCTCAAGTCTAGGAGGCCATCCCAGAAGGAAATGGAGTCTTTCTGAGGGAAGAGCACTTGCATGTGTGAAACAACGAGAGCACACAGCCAAATGCCAAATCATGTGCACCAGACAAATGATGTAGGAGGGAAGGGAAGCATTAAGTGCTAGTAAAGCTTCATGAGCAGGCTCAGATATCATCTGGCCTTGAGGGTGAGTTGGGCCTGTGCATGAAGCATGCCAGGTGTAAGTGGGTATAAATACAAGGTGAAACATGCTGACAGCTTATGCTGCCCTTTTGGTTTAAGTGGGTAGATAGACACTGAGGAGGGGTGGTAGTAACAGGCCGGGGGGTGGGTGGGTAAGGAAGCTAGAAAGGAGAATACTGATAATTGGCTGATGCTTAGTAGGGGAGGTGGTGGGAGGCAGATGAGAAACAGAAAAGGTAGTAACATAAATAGCCACTGCTCACTGAGCGCTTTCTATGTGTGAGACTTTGTGCTAGCTATATTACATTACTTTCTAATTTAATCCTCACATATCCTATGGGTAGAGGGTGCTAGTATCCTCATTTTCCAGATGAGAAATCTGAGGCTAAAGGAAGTTAATTAAGTTGCCTTGGGTTATGCTGGTAGCGAGAGATAAAGTATAGATTTGAACCCTGGCAGTCTGGCCTCAGAGTTTGTGGTTCTAACTCTGCCTGAGAAGATTATAGTGTGTTGCTTTAATGCTACAAAAAAGTTGGACCGTGTGTCATTCGATCATTGCTTTACACTGGTTGTATCTTCTGGAGTAAGACTATGCTCACTCAACAAACACTTACGATGCTGCCAACCCCTAGCCTTATGTTGTATGTTGAGTATATCAAAATGAGTCATTAATTACTGCCCTGGAGGAGGTGACAGTCCCATAAGGAGGTCACAAGAAGGAGAGACATGTAAACACATAATTATAATGCAGTATGGCAAGTGATGATTCAACATAATACTATTAAACAGCCCATGAAACTAGCAGCCTCCAAAATATTCTTTGAGATATATTAGAATAAGTTCATGTTTCATTTTAGTCCCAATTTTAGTAATAAGGACTCATATATTCCTGCAGGGGAATTTATCCTATTTATCTTTTAAAAACTTAAAAATTTTTTCTCAGTTACAGTTGACATTCAATATTATATTAGTTTCAGTTATACAGCATAGTGATTAGACATTTATACAACGTATGAAGTGATACCCCTGATAAGTCTAGTATCCCCTCGCACCACGCATAGTTATTACAATATTTTGACTATATTCCTTATGATGTATTATACATCCATGTGATTATTTTGTAACTGCCAATTTATATTTCCTCATCCCTTCACCTTTTTCATCCAGCCCTCCCACCCCTGACTCCCTTCCCACATGGCCTTGAGGGGGAGTTTGTTCTCTATATCTATGTTTGCTTCTGTTTTGTTGGTTTTGTGTGGGTTTATTTTAGATTCCGCATATAAGTGAAATCATGTAGTTTTTGTTTTTCTCTGTCTGGCTTATTTTACTTAGCATAATACCTTTTAGGTCCATCTATGTTGTGACAAATGGCAAGATTTCACTCTTTCTTTTGGCTGAATAATATTCTATTGTATATATGCACCACCTTTTCTTTATCCAGTTATCTATCCATGGATACTTAGGTTGCTTCCATACAATAATTCTTTGATGAACATAGGGATGCAGATGTCTTTTTGAATCAGTGCTTTGGCTTTCTTCGGATAAACACTGAGAAGTGGAATTACTGGGTCCTTCTCTGTTGCTTGTTATAGCCTTTGTTTGAGTCTATTTTGTCTGATATAAGTATTGCTACTCAGGTTTTTTGTTTGTTTCCATTTTCATGAAATGTCTTTTTCCATCCCTTTACTTTCTGACTGTGTGTGTCTTTCAATAATTCTTTGATGAACATAGGGATGCAGATGTCTTTTTGAATCAGTGCTTTGGCTTTCTTCGGATAAACACTGAGAAGAGAGGAAGGGAGAGAGATAGAGAGTTAGAAACATCGATGAGAGAGAAACATCGATCAGCTGCCTCCTGCACATCTCCTACTGGGGATGTGCCCGCAACCCAGATACATGCCCTTGACCGGAATCGAACCTGGGACCTTTCAGTCCGCAGTCTGTGTGTGCTCGTGTAGGCAGCATATGTAAGGATCTTGTTTTCTTATTCATTCAGCCACCCTATGTCTTTTGATTGGAGCCTTTAATCCTTTTATATTTAAAGTAATTGGTAGATATATAGTGATTGCCATTTTATTATTCATATTTTTTTTATCTTTCATCTTAAAGAAGTCCCTTTAATATTTCTTGTAATACTGGTTTGGTGGTGATGAACTACTTTAGTTTTTTCTTGCTTGGGAAACTCTTTATCTATCCTTCAATTCTAAATGATAACTTTTCTGGGTAGAGTAATCTTGATTGTAGGTCCTTGCTTTTCATCACTTTTAATATTTTGTACTAATTCCGTCTGACCTGCAAAGTTTCTATTAAGAAATCAGTTGACCAGTCATATGGAAGCTTTCTTGTAGGTAGCTAACTGCTTTTCTCTTACTGCTATTAAGATTTTCTCTTTGTCTTTAACCTTTGGCATTTTAATTATAATGTAGCTTGGTGTGGTCTTCTTTGGGTTCATCTTGTTTGGGACTCTCTGTACTTCCTGGACTTGTATGTCTATTTCCTTTGCCAGGGTAGGGGAATTTTCAGTCACTATTTCTTCAAATAAGTTTTCAATACTTTGCTCTCTCTTCTTCTGGTAGCCCTATGATGCAAATGTAGGTACTTTTTATGTTGTCCCAGAGGTCCCTTAAGCTGTTTTCATTTTTAAAAATTCTTTTTTCTTTTAGCTGTTCTGATTAGGTGTTTCTTACTACCTTGACTTTCACATTGCTGATTCAGTCCTCTGCTTTATCTAGTCTGCTGTTGATTCCTTCTATTGCATTTTTCCTTCCTGACTGGGTTCTTTTTTATGGCCTCTATGTCCCCTCCCCCCTTTTTAATGCTGTTGAAGTTCTTACTAAGTTCCTCGAACATTCTTATAACCATTTTTTGAATCTGTATCTGGTAGCTTGCTTGCTTCCATCTCATTTAGTTTTTTATGTGGAGAGTTCTCCTGTTCTTTCATTTGGGGCATGTTTCTTTGTCTCCCCATTTTTGCAGCCTCTCTGTGTTTGTTCCTATGTATTAGGTAGGTCCTCTACATATCCCAGTCTTGGCAGAGTGTCCTTATGTAGTATGTGTCCTATGAAGCCCAGAGACACAGTCTCCCTGGTTACCTCAGGTGGGTGCTCCAGGGGTGTTCCTTGTGTGGATGGTGTATGACATCCTATTGTTGTTGAGCCTAGATTGCTGTCGACACATTCATTTGTGGAACCAACCGTCAGGTTGACTGGCTGTGGGGACTGGCTATGACTACTGCAGACAAGCTGTTGTGTTCAAACTGACCCCATGGAGTGAGGTTTGCGGTAGCCGGGCTCTAATGCCTGCTGAGTTCACCCTAGGGTTGTATCATTTGTGGAGCTGCTAATTGGGTGGTGCTCTGGTGTGATCTGAGGCCAGTCACTGGGTGTGTTGGTTCTGGGGCCTCTTGGGAGGAGCTTTGATACAGGCCCAGTTTAGTTGCTGCTTTGCTTGGCCTTGGGCAACCTGGTAGGAGTTAAAAGTTGGGCTAAGAGGCATGTGGGAGAGGCTATGCTGTGAACCAAGTCTGGGTGCCACTAGTGTTGGGCTTGGGGCCACCTAGCAAGAGGTACAGGGCATGCCAAGGCCAGTCACTGCTTGTTTGGGGTTTGTCAACTGTTCAGAGATTTCAGGGAAGTCTACAGGCCAAGGCCAACCTTATAAGTGATAGATACTGAGAGAGGTTCCAGTTTTTGCACTAGCTGGCTGGGTGAGTGCTCAGGGAATCACCAGGATGGGATGTGTTTGATGGAGACTCAGATTTTACACCCACCAATGTGAACAACAAAAGAAAATACACTGGCTCAGTGGTTTTGTGTTGACCTATGAACTGCGAGGTCATGGTTCAATTCCCATCGGGCACATGCCCAGATTGTGGGCTAGATTCCCAGTAGGGGGCATGCAGGAGGCAGCTGATCAATGATTCTTTCTCAACATTGATGTTTATATCTCTTTCTCCCTCTCCCTTTACTTCTGAAATCAATAAAAGAAATTTTTTTAAAGAAAATACACTGAGAGGCAAGAACATACAATGGAGTCAAGATAGTCTCTTCAGTAAATGGTGCTGGGGAAATTGGACAGTTACATACAAAAAAATGAAACTAGACCACCAACATACACAACAAATAAACTCAAAATGGATAAAGGACTTAAACATAAGACGGGAAACCACAAAAATACTAGAGGAATCCACAGGTAGCAAAATCTCAGACATATGCAAAGCAATTTCTTCACCTATACAGCTCCTAGGGCAATGGAAACTAAAGAGAAAATAAACAAATGGGACTACATCAAAATAAAAAGCTTTTGTACAACAAAAGAAATCATCAATAAAACAACAAGAAAGCCCACTGCATGGGAGAACATATTTGCCAATGTTATCTCTGATAAAGGTTTAATCTCCAACATTTACAGGGAACTCATACAACTTAACAAAAGGAAGATAAATAACCCAATCAAAAAATGGGCAACGGACCTGAATAGATACTTTTCGAAAGAAGACATAAGGAAGGCCAAGAGACATATGGAAACATGCTCAAAGTCACTAATCATCTGAGAGATGCAAATGAAAACAACAATGAGGTACCATCTCACACCTGTCAGAATGGCTATCATCAACAAATCAACAAATGACAAGTGCTGGCAAGGATGCGGAGAAAAGGGAACCCTCGTGTACTGCTGGTGGGAATGCAGACTGGTGCAGCACTGTGGAGAACAGTACAGAGTTTCCTCAAAAAATTAAAAATGGAACTCCCATTTGACCCAGTGACCCCACTTCTAGGAATATATCCCAAGAAACTAGAAACACCAATCAGAAAGGATACATGGACCCCTATGTTCATAGCAGCACAATTTACAATAGCTAAGATTTGGAAACAGCCTAAGTGCCCAACAGCAGATGAGTGGATTAAAAAACTGTGGTACATCTACACAATAGAATACTATGCTGCTGTAAAAAGGAAGGAACTTCTACTGTTTGCAACAGCATGGATGGACCTGGAGAGCATTATGCTAAGCAGAATAAGTCAGGTGGAGAAATTTAAATATCACATGATCTCACTCATATGTGGAATCTAATGAACAACATAAACTGATGAACAAAAACAGATCCAGAGACAGAGAAGCTTCGATCAGACCGTCAAACCTCAGAGGGAAGGCAGGGGAGGGTAGGGGTAAGGGGGAGAGATCAACCAAAGGACTTGTATGCATGCATATAAATCTAACCACTGGACACAGACAACAGGAGGGTGAGGGCATGAATGGGGGGGTGAGGGGGGGCTATGGGGGGATAAGGACACATATGTAATACCTTAATCAATAAAGAAAAAAATATAATGGAAATACTATGGTCACAAAAGAAAATACACTGAAAGAAAAAGAACAGTCTCATGACCTGTGGGATGATAGTAAAAAGAATCCAACATTCATGTTAGTGGAGTCCTAGAAGGAGAGAAGGAAAAAAAATGGAGATGAAAACATATTTAAAAATAATGACTGAAATTTTTCCAGCTTGGGGAAAAAATATAAAACAACACACTCAAGAATTTGAGTGAACCACAAAGAGAATAAACCCAAAGAAATTTACAGCAAGACACATTATAGTCAAACCTAAGGACAAATAAAAAAAATCCTGAAGCATCCAGAGAGAAATGACACTTTACTTAGATGGAAAGCACAATTTGAATGACAGCAGATTTCGCATGAGGAGGCCAGAAGAAGTGATGTTTTTATCCCTCTCTTCCTCTCCCTTCCTCTCTGAAATCAATAAAAAACAACAACAACAAAAAACAAAAAACAAAAATTCTAAATTATCCATGGCTACAGAGGAAGTCTCAAAGGAAACAAATAGATGTAACTAGATGAAAATAAAATACAATATATTGATAATTGAGGGATGCATTTAAAATGGTGCTGAGAAAATAAATAATCAAAATAAGACCAGCAATCAATGAAATTAAGCAATGTCAATAAAAATGGCAGGGTAAGGATTGGCAAAACTCCATAAAAACAATAAGAAAAATGGCAAAATTTTCAGAATTTTGGAAACTAACCAACAGCTTTTGGCACCCCAAGAGCAGTGTTCATTCAATAGATGAATTAGAGTAAGATCAGTGATTTTTCTGACATTTTAAGTTGTCTTCTACTTATTCTTCCTCCCCCCTTTCTCGCCAACGCAGCTCTGTTGCAGCCTTGAAAACCAACTACCCAGAATCATGGTAATAATGATTCTAAATCAGCTATTTTAAACATGTTAAAAGGACTAAAGAAAACCACGTATAAAGTACTAAAGAAAAGTGTGACAATGATGTCTCACCAAATAAAGAATATTAATAAAGAGAAATTATAAAAAGAACCACATAGAAAAGTACAATAACTTAAATAAAAATTCACTAGAAGGCTCAACAGATTTCAGCATACTGAAGAAAGACTAAGTGAACTTAAAGACAGATCAAATGAGATAATCTAGTCTCAAGTACAGAGGGGGAAAAGAATGAAGGAAAATGAACAGAGACTTTCAGAGTCTTTTTAAGTCCCAGAAGAGAAAAGGGGCACAAATAATATTTTAATAAACCATATCTCAAAAATTCCCAAATTTGATGAAAAACATTAATTGATACATCAAAAATCTCAGCCTGCTTCAAAGAATAAATTGATGGCCAAAGACAAATGTGAATCTTGAAAGCAGCAAGAGAAAAGCATATCATCATACACTTGAAATCCTCAATGAAATTAGGAGATTATTTCTGATTAGAACCCTTGTTCCAAGAGGCGATGGAATGAAATATTCAAAGTTCTGAATGAAAAATACTGATCAGGATTTCTAAGTATATTTTAAAAAGAAGGCAAAATTAAGATACTACCAAATTAAAAAAAAAAAAAACCAGAAAATTCATCACTAGCAAACCTGCTTTATCAACAATGCTAAAGGAAATCCTCCAGACAGAAGTAAAAGAACACTAGATGGTAACTTGGATCCGTCTGAAGAAATAAAGAGTTCCAGTAAATGTTGCTGTATAGGTAAATATAGAAGAAAATATAAATGCATTTATTCTTCTTATTTTTCCCCTACTTGATTTAGAAGACAATTGCATAAATCAATAATTGCAAATCCATATTGATAGATACACAATGTATAAAGATAGAATTCTTATGGAATGTTGAAAAAGAAGAACAAAGTTGAAGGACTTACACTTCTTATTTCCAAAATTTACCATAAAGCTACAATAATCAAGACAGTGTGGAATTGGCATAAGGATAAATATATAGTTCAATGAAACTTAACCGAGAGTACAGGAATGAACCCATACATCTATTATCTATTGATTTTTGACAAAAATGCGAAGACCATTCAAAGGAAGAAAGAAGAGTCTTTTCACCAAATGATGCAGAAACAACTGGATAATCACATTCAAAAAGAATGAAACTGGATCCTTTCCTCACCCTAGATACAAAAATCAACTAAAAAAACACACCAACGTCCCATATCTAAGACCTAAAACTATGAAACTCTCAGAAGAAAACATAAGCATATGTTTTGACAAAAATGCGAAGACCATTCAAAGGAAGAAAGAAGAGTCTTTTCACCAAATGATGCAGAAACAACTGGATAATCACATTCAAAAAGAATGAAACTGGATCCTTTCCTCACCCTAGATACAAAAATCAACTAAAAAAACACACCAACGTCCCATATCTAAGACCTAAAACTATGAAACTCTCAGAAGAAAACATAAGCATATGTATCTGTGACTTTGGTTAGACACTGTTTTAAGCTATTATTCTAAAACACAAACAGCCAAAGAACAAACAAATAAATTGGACTTAATCAAAAGAAAAAAAAAACTGTTGTGCTTCAAAGGACGCTATCAGGTGAATGGATAAAGAAAACGCCGTACATAGGCACCACTGAATACTATTCCGCCATAAAAAAGAAGGATATCCTGCTATTTGGGACAATATGGATGGACGTTGAGGGTATTATGCTAAGTGAAATAAGTCAGACAGAAGACAAATACTGTATGCTCTCACTTATATGTGTAATCTAACCCCCCACCCCCCAGAAACCAAAGTCATAGAAAAAGCGATCAGATTTGTGGTTACCAGAAGCAGGTAGTGGTGGTGGTGGTGGGGGGGCAATTGGATAAAGGTGGTCAAAAGGTAAAAACTTCCAGTTATAAAATAAATAAGCCTGGGGGTGTAATGTACAACATAATAACTGTACTTAATGCTGCTGCATGGTATATTTGAAAGTTGGTAAGAGAGTGGATCCTAAAAGTTCTCATCAAAAGGGAAAAAAATTTTTGGCAACTATATGAGGAGATGGAAGTTAACTAAACTTGTGGTGATCATTTTGCAATATATGTAAGTCAAGTCATTGTGCAGTACACCTTACACTTATACAGAGCTGTGTGTTAATTACATCTCAATAAAAAGGTGAAAAGACAACCCAGTAAATGGGAGATATTTTTGACAAAGATCTAGTATGCAGAAGTTAACTATTGAATTATAAATAACTATTACAATTCAACAATGAAAGGCAAGTAACTAAATTTTAAAGTGGGCAAATGACTTGGAGAGACATTTACTCAAAGAATATACACAAATGGTCAATAAAGACATGAAAAGGTGCTCAACACCATTGGTCATAGGGAAAATGAAAGTTAAAACCACAATGAAATAATGGTTTTAGACCTACTACAATGGCTAAAATAGAAAAATACAAACAATAGCACATGTTAGAGAGGATGTACAGAAATTGGAACTCTCACAAATTGCTTGTGGGAATGTAAAATGATGCAGCCACTTTGAAAAACAGTCTGGCGGTTCCTTTAATACTTAAATATAGCGTTACCATATGACCCAGCAATTCAGCTTCTAAGAATATACCTAAGAGAACTGAAAGCAAACATTTTTATATGCCCACACAAAATGTGCACATATGTTCATAGTAATATTATTCATAATAACCTGAAGTGAGAAGAATCAAAATTTTCATCAGCCAATGAATGGATAAATAAAATGGAGCATATCCATACAAGGGAATATAATTCCACCATGAAAGAATGAAGCACTGATTCATGCTACAATATGGATGAACCTTGAAATTGTTATATGACTGAAATAAATAAACCAGATTCAGGGGGCACACATTATAATTCTAGTTACATAAAATGTTCAGAATAGGCAAATCCACAGAAACAAAAGTAGGTCAGTGGTTGCCAAGGACTGGAGGAGAAATGGGTGGAAAGTAATTGCTAATGTGTAGGGGGATCTTTATTAGGTGATGAAAATGTTCTGGAATTAGATAGCGGTGATATGTGCTTGCTTTGTGAATATACTAAAAAAGAATGAATTTTACAGTTTACAAGGGTGAATTAGTATGTATGTGAATCATCCTATATAATAAAAGTGTAATATGCAAATCGACCAACGGGGAGAACAGTGGGACAACCATCCAGACGACCGTCCCGTCTGGACGACCATCCAGGACCACACTATGACACCCACTGACGCCAGACCAACCAAGGTGGGTGCGATGTGATTGGCCAGGGGCCTGGCCATCGCCCCATGATCGCCCTGCAGAGGGAGGCCCAGGACACTGTCTGGTGGGGCGATCAATCGGGGGGAGGTGGCTCCATGATCTCTCCAAAGAGGGAGGCCTAGGCCACCAACTAGAGGGCTGCGGTGGGTGGCCGGGGCATCCCTCTGTGAGGGAAGCCTGGGTCCCGGGTGCTGGAGGGAAGCTGGTGCTGGCAGGCGGGGGAAGGAAGGCCTACTCCTGCATGAATTTCATGCATTGGGCCTCTAGTATCTTAATAAGTGAGTTCATCAAAGTTGTAGGATGATCTTTCAGCAACACAAATTCAGTTATGTTTCTGTACACTAACAAAAACAGATGGAATCCAAATTTTTTTAAGTTGCTAACATGTAATTATTTCAAAGAAAATTAAATATTTAGGTGTAAATCTAATAAACACGTACAAGACCTGTATGATGACAATTACAAAATACCAATTAAATCCTATATAATAAAGAGGGAATATGCAAATTGACTGTCACTCCACCACAAAGATGGTGGTGCCCACAGCAGAGGCGGGGGGGGGGGGTTCCATAATACAAGATGGCTGCACCCACAGTGGGGGCCAAGTTCCCATAACAAGCCTTAACGAGCAATCAGCAGGGATCTGAGGCTGTGCCCCTCCCCCCACCCCTCCTGTGGGGCTTGACAGGGGACCTCAGGCCGTGCCCCCGACCCTGGTGCCAGGCCGGGGGGACCTCAGGGCCGCGACCCCTGCCTGGCGGGGCTTGACGGAGGACATGAGGCCTTTGCCCCCCACCCAGCAGGGCTTGACGGGGGACCTCAAGGTGCGCCTCCCCTACCCCAGTGCTGGGCTGAGGGACCTCAGGGTGCACCCCTCGCCCCGGCGCCAGGCTGGGGGACCTGAGGCCACCCCCCCTACCTGGCAGGGCTTGACAGGGGACCTCAAGCTGCGCCCCCCACCCTGACGCCAGGCCGGGGGACCTCAGGCCGCGTCTCTTGCCCTGGAGCCAGGCCAGGGAACCTGAGGCCGCACCCCCTGCCAGGCAGGGATTGGCGGGGGACCTCAAGGTGTGCCCCCCCCCGCCCCAGTCCTGGGCCGGGGACCTTAGACTGCTCCCCTTGCCCCGGGCCAGGGGACCTCAGGCCGCACCCCTCGCCCAGTGGGGCTTGATGGGGGACCTCAGGCCACATCCCCCACCTGGCGGGGCTTGACGAGGGACTCAAGGCTCACCCCCCACCTTGGCCTGGGCTGGGGGACCTCAGGCTGTGACCCCCGCTCCAGTGCCGGGCCAGGGGACCTGAGGCTGTGGCTCCTGCCTGGCAGGGCTTAACAAGGGTGGGACCAGCCAGGTCTGGATCTAGCCCAATGGGGGCGGGGGGGTGGGGCAGCCGGGTCTGGGTCTTTCGTGATTTTGAGGTGCACGTGGGTGGGTGGGGACTTGACTCTGGGTACCATGGTGCGCCCCAGATTCTGACAGGAGGAAGATTTTCATATACATTTTACTAATTTTCTTTCATCTCTGACACTTCCATTATAGAGAAAGGGCAAATAGCAATATTAAAATATTTCCTCTAATTAATCCCCTTTTAATGTGCACAAATTTCATGTACTGGGCCACTAGTATATAAATAAATAAATGGAGAGATAATTCTTATTCATGGATTGTCATACTCAACATAGTAAAGATATCAATTCTCTCCAATGATCTATAGACTTAATGTAATTCCTATCAAAATCACAGAAAGGTTTTTTTCTAGATAATAGACAAACTATTCTAAAATTTATATGAAAAGGTAAAGAAACTAGAATAGATAAATCAATTTTGAAAAAGAAGAGTAAAGTGGAAAAAAACAGTTTACTTGATACTAAGCCTTACTTTTATTAATCAAAGCATTATGGTACCAATGGAGAGATATACACGCATAGATCAAAGGAATAGAATAGAGAACTAGAAATAAATCCACACAAATACGTCCAACTGATTTTTGACAAAAGTTGCAGGAGAAATTCAGTGGAGGAAGGACAGCCTTTTCTACAAATGGCACTGGAGCAATTGGATATCCATGCGCAAAAAAATAAACCTTGACCTAAACCTTATACCTTAAACAAAAATCAACTCAAAAGGGATTATAAAGTTAAAGCCACAGAATTCATAGAATAAAACACAAGGGTCCTTAAACCTGGTGAAAAGTTTTTAGGCTTCTCATCCAAAGCACAATCTATAAAAGGAGGAATGGATGTATTTTGCCTCATCAAAATTTAAAATATTTGCTCTACAAAAGGACAAAAAGTATAGAAAGAAGATAAAAATTTGGGAAGAATATTTTCAAATCATTGCTTGGCCAGTGTGACTCAGTAGTTGAGCATTGCCTTGTGAACCAGGAGATCATGATTTGATTCTCGGTCAGGTCACATGTCTGGGTTGCGGGCTCATTCCCCAGTAGCGGGCTTGAAGGAGGCATCGGATCGATGATTATCTCTCATAACTGATGTTTCTATCTCTCTCTTCCTCTCCCTTCCTCTCTGAAATCAATAAAACTATATTTTAAAAAGCCATATATCTAATAAAGTCCTTGTATCTATAAGGTGTCCCGAAAATTTATATACTTTGAAGAATTATTAATTCCAATGAGTTAAATTTGAAAAGAAAGAAACATCAATTGAGCTATCAGAAAAAAAATGTATATACATTTTTTGGGGACACCTTGTATATATAAAGTACTCTCAAAGCTCATCATTAAAAAAAAAAAATACAGCCCTAGCTGGTTTGGCTCAGTGGATAGAGTGTTGACCTGTGAACTGAAAGATCCCAGGTTCGATTCCAGTCAAGGGCATGTGCCCGGGTTGTGGGCTTGATCCCCAATGGGGGCCTGCAGGAGGCAGCCGATCAATGATTCTCTCTCATCATGGATGTTTCTATATTTCTCTCCCTCTTCCTTCCTCTCTGAAATCACTAAAAATATATTTTTAAAAAATCCAACTAGAATATGGACAAAAGACATGAAAAGATCAAAAAGGACACACAAATGGCAACTAACCATATGAAATGGTATTCAGTATCATTAGCCACTATGGAAATAAAAATCAAAACCACAATGCTATACCACCACCCACCTATCAGAACGGCTAAATGAGAAATAGTGGCAGCATCAAATGCTGGCAAGTATTCCCCAGAATATGCTGCTGTTGGGAATGTAAAATGGTACTGTTGTCTGGAAAATAGTTTGGCAATTTCTTGTAAAACTAAACATGCAGCTACTACACACCCAGCAATTGCACTTAGGGACATTTATCCCTGAGAAATAAAAACTTATGTTTACACAAAAACATAAGCAGCTTGAGTCGTAATTGCCCCCCACTAGAATCATCCGAGGTGTCCTTCAACAATTGACTGGTTAAACAAGCGGTGGAACATCCATACCATGAAATACCACTCAACAATGAAAAGGGGAACTATTCTTACTCATAACAACTTGAATGGTCCTCAAGGACATCATGCCGAGTGAGGAAAGCCAGCCTCAAAAGCTTACGTAGTATGTAATTCCATTTATACAATATTCTTGAAATTACAACATTTTAATGATGAGCAGATTAGTGGTTGTCTTGGGTTACGAAGGAAGTGAGAAGATAGGGGTGCTTGTTGCTATAAAAGGGTAGCATGGGGAGATCTCTGTGGTGATACAGCAATTCTGATTGTGGTAGTCTCCACGTGAATCGACAGGTCTCCCCCAGTGGTAACACTTGCATAACTGCTGCACATTATCAAAGCCAGGAAACTGACATTGGCAAATCCATAGAACTTACTCAGATTTCACCAGTTTTACAAACACTCGCGTGCGCGCGTGCGTGCGTGTGTGTGTGTGTGTCTGTGGGTCTGTGTGTGTGTGTCCACTGGGTAAAGTTAAAAAGAAATATTTTTTAAAAGTTCAATAGCTGTAGTCAACAAACTTCAAATTTGGGGCATTTAGGCTGTTACAATCATCACTGGTAAAAATATTTGCCTGTATACATCTTTGTGTACAAATCTTGCCCAAGATTTTAACCTATTTCTTAATTTTGAATTTCTAGTAGGTGGAATTTCATAGTCTTAAGAGTAAGGGAGAACATTTTTAAAATATGTTTTTATTGATTTATAGAGATAAAGGAAGGGATATAGAGAAAGAAACATCGATGAAAGAGAAACATCATTGATTGGCTGCCTTCTTCACACCCTCTACTGAGGATTGAGCCCACCACTCAGGCGTGTACCCTGACCAAGAATCAAACCATGACCTCTTGGTTGCTGAGTTGATGCTCAACCACTGAGCCACACCATCCCAGCAGGAAGAACATTTTAACCTGTAAGCTGTTTAAAATGGGATGGGCTGTCCAGGGAGCTAGCAAGGGCATCATCCTTGCTGGAGGTCACCAGTTAGGAAGGCTATAGAAGAGATGCCCATGTTAGTTGGACCAGGTGGCCTCTGAAGTCCATGTACAACTCGGAGTTCCAGGATGGAATATGTTACAAGCTACTCTGTGCAATGAGAATGAAACTAAATTCATCACCCTTCTCCAAGACCTGACCCTCCCCTAGATTCTTTGCCTCAGCAGATGATATCACTGCCTCACTGCTCACTGGGAGTCACCTCACACACTGCTCATTCACTTATTGCCTTCTTGTCCCCGGTAGTTGTCAGGGAGCACAGGAGACTTGGTTGGAAAGTCTGTAAGGAGGGAAGTGGGCTGAAGGCGGCCCACCCTGTTGATTGGAATTCTGAGTTAGGGGAGTGTGGTCAAATGCGGCTGCTCCTAATTGTTTCTTGACCTTTCCAAGCAAGTCTGGTACATGCGGACTATCAGGTGTTTACCAGAATCTTTATGCTTAATCTTTAGGTGTCCTTGCTTAAAGGTCACTGCAGACATGTGTGTCCTCCCAAGATTACTTACCCTACTGACTGTATCTAAAAGATAAACTTTATCTCAAACTGCTGTTACAATAAAAGCCTGAAGAGGCAGGCGATGGAGGCTGTCTGGTTCCTTTAGCCAGGCAGTCCCTTAGCCCTCTCTTGCACAGCAATCCTGTGTCAGAGTAATCATCCATTGCTCAGGGTCTGCTGGTCAGCCCTGGCAAGCAGTCACCACATCCTTGGAATTGTTGCTCCAAAACATCTCTCACTTCTGTGCTCTTCTCCCTCCTGGGTGCCTGCCTCACTTGGCCTGTCTTTTAGCCCTATGGCTCTCTGCCCAACCTCTGCTGCTCTACACACTGCCACTAATACAAGCTAAGAAGTGTGGAAGATGTTAATCCGTCTTATTTGCTATCACAGTCTCTGTCTTTTTTAACCTTCTAGGAAAGACTTTCTTCCGGGTCAAGGAAGGCGTTGGGGGAGGGGCTGAGTATCACACTTGCTGGTACCCCAAAGTTCACTGGAAGCTCCTTGTGGGGGGGCAGGGCCTGGAAGACCTTTCAAACCTAACACCCTGGCGCCTAACCATGTGCCAGCCACAGTTGGCAGTTAATTGTGAAGCCCACAACCCGTGAGGCCGTGTTAATATTATTGCTATTTGGCAGATGATCGAAACTGAAGCACAGAAAAGTGTTCAAAACATCAAAGGCCATCTTACATTGGGATGCTGTTATCAAATCAAATTTTAGGAATCAAAAATCCCACAATGAATGTTGAATATTTGTTATACACTAAGGCAAACTGACTAGTTGGCCTTACCCCCACCTTAAATATCTTTATTATTCCTGTGTATAATTTTTCATTTTCAGTGATGTTAGTCACTGAGGGGCGCATCTAAACGCTCTGTCAGGTGTGACGAGTAACGTCGTCTGCAATTCTGACAGGGAATGAAAGGTACAGAGTTATAACTGGCTATTTGTGTTTTAAAATAAATTTACAGACTATACAGACAAATGGTTAATCAAAGGCATTAGGAACCAACAAACCAAAACCAGAAACAAGCAGAACACTGGTCAGGAAAGGGGAAGTCTTTCTAAGATTGTGTGTGAGCTGAATGTGTGTGTGTGTATGTGTGGACATGTATTCTGCTTCTATTCCTTGTGATACAGTAAAATTTGATTAATGGTGGAAGTTTCTAGGGTTGGAGATATTGTTGCTGAAACACTCAACCTCTCATCCAGACACTCGCTGACACTCAGTTTCCCTTCGAGCCTTGTCCCCGTCTCCCAGGCTCAGAGCTCACTCATTTCCAAGCTGGTCCTGACTTCAGTCAGAGTGGGTGCTAGTTCCTAGGGCTGCCGTAACTGAGCGCCGCAAACTGGGTGGCCTATAACGACAAAAACGTATTGTCTCATAGTTCTTGAGGCTAGAAGTCCAAAATCAAGGTGTCTGCAGGGCAACATCCCTCTGCAACCTGCAGGAGAAGGACCTTTCCTTGCCTGTGGCTAACTTCTGATGGTTTGCTGGCAATCTAGTTCCTGGACTTGTGGGTGCATTACTCCAATCTTCCATCCTCATGTGGCCCCCTTTCCTCTGCGTGTGTCTCTGTGTCCAAATTTCCACAGTTAGATTAGATTAGGGCCCATCCTTATGACCTCATTATAACTTGATTACATTTGCAAGAACCCTTTTTCAAAATAAGGTCACATTCTGAAATACTGGGGTTAGGACTTCACCATAGCTTTTGGGGGGACTCAATTCAACCTGCACTTATGGAACTGTGAGGGCTGTGTGGTGCTGCCTTCCTCAAAATCACTCTCATCCCTGGGCAATTGTTTGGCTGGGTACTACCTGGGGATGCTGGCCCAGGACCCTACTACTATGCTATTAAGTGCCTTGCATCCCAGATGTCACAGCAGGCAGGGTTTCCTTGGTGACCAATCTCTGATGGTTTGCCGAGGATAGAGACAGCCGGAAGCCTCTGGGTTCATCTCCTAGTTGTCCTTCCTTTCCCTTCAGCCTAAGGGCTTTCTATTTTTATCCTTCTGTGCTGTATGCTTGTGCTTACAACCCTCCTTAACTCTTTTTGGGATGAAATAAAGTATAAAAATAAGTTAAATGAATGGCAATTTTCTGCCACAGTTTGGTGGCTTAATTAAATAGCAGCACAAGGGCAGGCTGTGATTTCCAGGGCCTCAGTGATTTCCATGACAACCACAGGGCGCTTCCTCCTCCCCTTGGCCCTTCTCCAACCTCCTATACTAAGGCCAGCTCATTCTGGTACCTCAGCCCTGCCTCCACCCTTCTGGGAAGACCTCTCTGAGCAACACATAGGGCCCTGGGGTTCTCCACGTGCACCCACAGAACCGCTCCCCCTCTGTCAATGCACTCAACTGGTGCTATGCCAGTTGCCTGTGTAGTTCTGTGTCTCTCATCAGTCGGCGCGCTTCTCAAGGACAGGGGTCACACCTTCTGCATCGTTCATTCCCTCAAGTATCTAATTTGAACTTTGCCTTCAGGGAGTTGCCATAGCAGGAGCTGGAAAACCAGCATGCATGATTTTTGAAGGCCTGTCTCAGCAGCTGCCATCACATGTCGCCAGATGTGCCTATTTAAATTTAAATGAACTAAAATTAAAAGTCCAGTTCCTCAGTCCCACTAGTCACATTTCAAATGCGTAATAAGCCACATATGGTTAAACTACCACATGGGACAGCATAGCTATGGAACATTTCATCATCGCAGAAATGTTTACTGGACAGAGCTGGTCTAGGAGCATCCCACAACTGCGGCCCCTAAAAACACTCTTTGTGTCTGTCCATTGCTCTCCTAGCCCATCGGAGCTATGCCAACTAGCTTTAGCCCTGGGAACAGAAGAGATAACGTAAACCATATATCCCTCTGTTAGAATCAAGAGCTAATGCCCCCTTACATTGGTTTCTGCTCTTTATTAGTTTCTTCTTTCAGTTCCTTTGGTTTTATTTTGATGATCTTTCTCTGGTTTTCTTAAAATTGTCAAAAGATAAACTGAGGCACTAAGAATGTTAAGAGTTGATTTGAGTAAAAATTGATCATAGTAGGACAGTGCCAAACCTGAAGTGGTTAGAAGCACGTCACTGGCAGGAGCTACTAGAAAGACGGTCACAGAGGGAAGTTGGAAGCAAAGCAAGGCAATTATTTGCTCAACTGTAGTGCAAGCATTTGCCTTATTTGGAAAAGCCTAGCTGGCTGTTTGCTATTGGTTGTCAGTAGGTTTAGAGTCTTAACCTTGATGCATTTCCAGGCGTAGGTTTGGTTTGCTTACAAAGGCTGGCTAAGGCCTTAGACCCGCCTCAGTGTAATGGCTTCTTTATTTAATCAATTTAACAAAATGGATGCTTACAAAATTGACTTTCAGCTTTTTTCTCTCTCATAATATATGCATTTAAAGCTATAAATTTCCCTCTAAGCATGGCTTTAGCTGAATGTCAGATTTTTGTTTTGTTGTCACTTAACTTTAAATATTTTATATTTTTCATTGTGATTTCTTCTTTGACCTCTAGATTATTTAGAATAATCATACTTTTCTGTTAATTTGATTCTTTTATTATTGTGAAATATTCTTTATCTATAATAATAATTCTTTTTTTGTTTTTGTTAACCCTCCCAAGGATATTTTTTCTATTGATTTTTAGAGAGTGGAAGGGAGGGCAGGAAGGGGCTAGAGAGAGAGAGAAACATCGAAGTGAGACACATCGATTGGTTGCCCTCCGCACAAGCCTTGATTGGGTTGGGGATCAAACCTCAACCCAGGTACCTGCCCTTGACCGGGAATCAAACCTGAGACCCTTCTGTGCTCCGGCCCATGCTCTATCCACTGAGTCACATCAGCCAAGGCTGTAATAAGAATTATTGTCTTAGTCCAGCTGGCAAGGCTCAGTGATTGAGCATCGACCTATGAACCAGGAGGTCACAGGTTCGATTCCCAGTCAGAGCACATGTCCAGGTTATGGGATCGTTCCCCAGTAGGGGGCGGGCAGGAGGCAGCTGATCCATGATTCTCTCTAATCATGGATGTTTCTATCTCCCTCTCCCTTCCTCTCTGAAATCAATAAAAATATATTTAAAAAACAAAGAATTCTTGTCTTAAACTCTACTTTGTCTGATATTGTAACTGGACAATCAATGGGTCTGTGCTGCCTGTCACTACTTGTGCCAATTAAGCAGAGACAGGGTTGAATCAAATATGAGCATTTATTCCAATACTGCTGGCAGTATGGGAGAGCAGCAGGTCATCCACAAAAATCTGCTCTGCAGCCCCCGCATAAGCCGGCTGCTTATATAGGGTAGAACAGGGATTACATGGGGAAGTAGGCAAGGGGAAGTAGGAGGGTGGGGTGGGACTCCATTGTTTGGGCAACAAGGCCATTAATCTTGCATGATAATAGGCAGTTCTTGAATGAGAATGGTTCCAAGGTTGACTCCCAGGTCCAAGGTTGACTGCCAGGTCCTAGGTGCTTACAACTCCAAGGTTGACTGCCAGGTCCTAGGTGCGTACAACTCCCAGCCAGGTCAAACTGTCTTTTCTTTAATCAACACAAGGCAATCATGGCTAACAGAGCATGATTAATATTTCCCATAACCATAGCTAGTCTCCAATATTCTATTTTTGCCCCTAACAATATTAGTATAGCTATTACGGCCTATTTTTAGTTATTGTTTATCATATATTTTTTCTATTCTTTTAATTCAGTGGTTCTCAACCTTCCTGATGCCACGACCCTTTAATACAGTTCCTCATGTTGTGGTGACCCTCAACCATAAAATTATTTTCGTTGCTACTTCATAACTGTAGTTTTGCTACTGTTATGAATCATAATGTAAATATCTGATATGCAGGATGTATTTTCATTGTTACAAATTGAACATAATTAAAGCATAGTGATTAATCACAAAAACAATATGTAATTATATATTCAATATGTGTTTACTGATGGTCTTAGGTGACCCCTGTGAAAGGGTCGTTCGACCCCCACAGGTTGAGAACCGCTGTTTTAATTCAATCTGAGTTCCTATATTTAAAATAGAATTTGGCCGAAACCGGTTTGGCTCAGTGGATGGAGCGTCGGTCTGCAGACTGAAAGGTCCCAGGTTCGATTCCAGTCAAGGGCATGTACCTGGGTTGCGGGCACATCCCCAGTGGGGAGTGTGCAGGAGGCAGCTGATCAATGTTTCTCTCTCATCGATGTTTCTGACTCTCTATCTCTCTCCCTTCCTCTCTGTAAAAAATCAATAAAATATATTAAAAAAAATAAAAATAAAAATAAAATAGAATTTGACTAATTTCAATGAAGCCTGGGAGTCTTTTTGTCTTTAATTAATTTATCCCTTTACCCTTAATATAATTACTGATATATTGGATTTAAATCAACTTACTATTTATTTTTCTATTTGTCCTATATTTATTTTGTTTCCCTATATTTCTCCTTTCTTCACTTCTTTTTGATTAACAGGGTGTTCAGGTGTTTTTTTTTATACTTTTATGTCATTCCATGTCTCTCCCTTTATTGTTAGTTACACATTTTCTTATTATTTATTTACCTTAGAGATTGTGACATGCTTCTTTCACCTTTTAGAGTCTCTCTTAAATGTTTTCACCACTTCCTAAACAGTGCAAAGACCTTTGACCACTTTCATTCCTTACCTTCTTTCTACCTTTGTCCTATTGTTGTCATGTATTTTAATTGAATATATATTTTAAACTCCTCAAGTAAAAGTACTATTTTAAACTCTATATTGATTTAAATTTACCCTCATTTTTACTTTTCTGGTTTTCTTCATTCCCTCCTGCACCTCCAGCTGAGGTCATGTGACTAAAATAATAGAAGGAAGAAATTTTAGTTCTGGTAGTCTGCTGATAATAGTCTGTTAGGTTTTTATTTTCTGTTTGTTTGTTTGTTTCTGTTTTGAAAATGATTTTATTTCTCTTTCGTTTTTAGATGCTATTTTCCTTGGATAGAGAATTCCAGTTATATTCTTTCAGTACCTAAAGATGACAATGCATTTCTTTGAGCTTTCAAAATTTCTGTTGAAAGTCAGCTAGAAGTGTTGTTTTTTTAATGTAAAGTGTTTTTATTCTCAATTTCTAATTAAAATTGATTCTAAAATGTGCCCTTTATCTTTGGTCTGCAGCCTTTTAATGATGGCCCTAGGTATGGTTTTCTTTGTATTTATGGTACTAGAATTCCTGAATCTGTGACTTGATATCTCCCACCACTTTTGGAAAATTATAAGCCAGACTTTCTGCAGCTGTATTCCCTATATTTTTCTCTTTCTGGAACTTGAATTCTATGTATGTCAGACTCTTTCACTGTGTCCCATGTGTCTCTTATGCTCTTTTCTGTATTTGCTGTCTTTTATTTTTCCTTTCAGGATTTTAATTTAGATGTTCCGACTGGCCTATTCTGCAACTTCCTAAGTCCCTTTTCTGTGCCTAATCTGTTGCTATTTGGGAGGGATATAGGAGATGTGGGGAAGGTTGATCTGATATAAACTACTCAATCATAGTTGGAGATATTGCGAAATCATTTAAAATTCTTTGGTCATTTTAATTTAATTAGCTCACTTTTTACAATTCTCTCTTTTTAAAAAATATATTTTTATTGATTTCAGAGAGGAAGGGAGAGGGAGATAGAGATAGAAACGTCAATGATGAGATAGAATCACTGATCGGCTGCCACCTGCATGCTCCCTACTGAGGATCAAGCCCGCCCATAGCCCTGGCATGTGCCCTTGACCTGAATGGAACATGGGACCCTTTAGTCCGCAGGTCGGCGCGCTATCCACTGAGCCAAACCAGCTAGGGCTCTGTCTTCTTTTTATCTTATTGTATTATCAGCTAAATCTTTTCTCTCTACACCTATTTTAGTCTTTGTTTCTGTAATTGTTTTATTTTTTTATCCCACTGCTTCCCTATGCTGGGTTAACTCATCTATTCCTTCTTCCTCTGGGCTCCTCAATTGCTGCATCATGCTCTTTTTTTCCCCAAATACTTCATTCATTTCTTTGTAAAATTTCTGGTACTATGCTTAGTCAACTTTTCACCTGTTCTGTGGCAATAGTCTTTTCGGTGAGTGTTCATCTGCCACTCCCACTGTTACTTTCATCTTTTTATTAATAGATTCTGTGACTTAAAAAAAAAAAAAAAAAAAAAAAAAAGCTCTTCCTGGAGGTTTAAATTGAAGAGGGGCAGAGCCGTTTTGCAGGCTAAAGGTGGTTGTATGTGTGAGAGTTCTTTTATCCTTTATTTCTTCGCAGTCAGATGAGATAAGCTGGGCAGGAGCTCACACCATCCCACCTGCCACCAGCTTGCAGCCGTGGCTTGTCTGTCTTCCTCTTTCAGCCCTGCCTTGTTCTTTGTCGAGCCTTTGGATTTAAGTGCTCAACCCAGTACACTGTTCCTATTGTTTCAAAAAGAGATTTCTGGTTTTGTCACGTAGGGTGTGTCATTTACTTTGGGGAACTAGGTTTTCCTGGATTTGCCTGATGTTTCCCACCGTGATATTCTCCTCTTTATTGTTCCAGTGCCTACTTGACCTTCGCTGAACTTGGGAGCCCTTCCTTATCTATTTTGGTTTAGGATTGCAGATGTCTCTCAATTTCTTTCAAGAGGTTTGTTCCTGTTTCTTATTCTTCTTCCTTTTGGGTGATTTCTCTGAGAAGAGGGAAACTGCCCTCTTTATGCTGCATTTTAGAACCAGAAGGCTCGGAGAGTCTTTGGCATACAAAACTATTTTTAGTTTCAGTTCTGCATCATATATAATCTTTCAAGAGCCATGTTAAGTGCTGAGTAGGGAACTGAGTTCAAGTTTAAATTCAATCTTGCCTGGTGCTACTGAAAAGGAAAATAGGGGCTGGGGTGTTGCAACCCAGTTCAGTATTCGGTTAAAACTGTAGTCTTACTTCCCCACTCTGACTGACTTGGGTGGAGCTGCAGAGCCTAACCCCAAGGCCCTGCCACAGCTGACTTGGGTGGAGGGGCCGCCACAGGAGGAGATATATAGGTCAGAGCCTTCCCACGAGTCCAGTGCAGGCTTTAGATCCAAAGGGAGTGGGCCTAAGCTGTCAGTAGGACATCCCCTGAGGACTCCTGGACTGTGAGAGGGCACAGGCCAGGCTGAGGGAATCCCCTCTCCCCAGTGTAAGAATTTTCATGCACCAGGCCTCTAGTTTATAAATAATAAAAGTAGGTTTACAGTTGTTGGTATGGAAAAGAATACAATAAGTAATAAGTAATAATACAAGAAATAAATTCTGTTCTGCGTACTCACAACTGTAAACCTACTTTGGCCCACCCTGTGCTTACCTTGTAGGGATCTATAAGGATTAAATGCTGATAAAGTGCTTCCAACCATTCCTGGGCCTCCCCGACTCCACATTACCCAGCTCTTCTAGGGAAACCAGTTGCAGCCTCTTTCCCTGAAATCCTGCAGTCCTGAACTCGAATCTCCTCCTTCCACACCTGGGCATACTTTCTAACCTGGCAGGCATGGAAGTGAGCCCCATTCTTTAAACTTCATTTCTCCCAAATATTATGTCTGTATTTCAGTCCTCCACATTCCCCTAGGGGCCCAGGCTCTGGATTCCAAAAATCAGGGAGGACCTTGCTGGTAGGTTTTTCTCCCCAGTCCTATCATATCCCTGACTATATAAGGGCCCATCATGTGCTTGGGAGAAACAGCAGGAAAGCAAAAAAAATTTGAAAATCATTCTTCAAGAAATCTCATTTCACCTGGGAGTGACACAGAGGGTATAGAACATGGGTGTCAGAGGAGTGGCTCCTCCCTCTGACTGGCTTCTTGCAGAGGTGACAGGTGAGGGCAGATGAGTTACCTACTGAATTAGTTTACTAGCGCTGCCCTAGCAAAGTACCACACTAGGTGGCTTTCAAAAAATGGAAATGTATTGCTTCACAGTTCTAGGGGCTAGAAATCCAAAATCAAGGTGTCGGCAGGGCTCCCTCTGAAGCCTCCAGGAAAGTCAGTCCTCACTTGCCTCTTCCTAGCTTCTGCTAGTTTGCTGGCAATCTTTGGTGTTTGTTGGTTTGTAGTGCATAGTTCCAATCTCTGCCTTCATTATCACACTAGAGGCCGGAAGCACGAAATTCGTGCATGGGTAGGGTCCTTAGGCCTGGCCAGCAATCAGGGCTGATCTGCAGGGCGACTGGCGGGGTGATCGGGGGGGGGGGGGGTGGGGGTGGGGGGGGTGGGGGGGAGCCCGGGGGGGGGGGGGGCTGCAGGCTGGGGTCAGCTCCTGCATTGTCTGCCCCCTGGTGGTCAGTGCACGTCATAGCGACTGATTGTTCCACCAGTCCTTCCCCTGTTTGGTCGGTTTGCATATTAGGCTTTTATTATATAGGATGGCATTCTACCTGTGTGTCTGTGTCTTCACATGGCTGTCTTGTTATTAAAGACCACCAGTCATATTGGACTAGAGGTCCATCTAGTATGACTCATCTTAGGACTTCAACAACTCATTTTTAGGGAAGCACAATTCAACCCATAATACTCAGAGAGGGACGGGGCAGGCCTTGGGCCGGGTGAGGGCTCCCTGGGTAGAAAGCACCTGTGTAGGTGTAAAAGCTTTCTGTCCTGATGCCAACGGGGATGAGCCAGTGGGCTGGGAGGCTCCAAGCTGTCATGGGAAAAGGAATAGGAGGCGGTGGGATCTGGGTGACCCAAAGTGAATTGAAGACAATGGTTAGGCTGTGAAAAGGAAGCTGATCCCTCATGGAAGCTGGGACACGCAGGGAACAAAGAGCATAAGGGAATGAGCGTGTTTAGACTCCCGGGTACTCTTATAAGTTGAAATACTTGGAAAATGATACTGTTAGAACGACAGGAGAGGGCAGCCCAGGCAGAGGCTTTGAATGTCTTTCCAGGTGCTAGTTATAGAAACAGACTTCCGGGACCCTGTTCTTGGGAACTTCTGGAGATGGCGTGTATTGTCAGGGGACAGGGCCGAGAAAGATCTGACCTCTTCGGGACCACTGTTCTCTCATCCGTGCGGAATGCTCTGCGTGGAGCCCCTTCTGCTAAATCTCACGGTCTTACCTCTTTCCCAAGAGGCTTCAACCATTCGAAGTCCAATGCTTGGCTTCAATAATGGTTTGCAGGCCTCATTTTCGACTTCACACTCTCCTACGTCAGCCAACGCCCATGTTTTGTTCTTTTGGTTTATCTGCTTTAAAAAGTCGCTCTGCATCTTCAAAGTGATGGCTTGCTATCTTGTGAGCAAAACTTGCCCACAACTAAGGGCAGATTTCACACCTGTTTCATACAGTAATTTAGGCAAGGTTGGAGAAATACTGTTTGTTCCTGTGAGTATTACATTTTTTAAATCATTCAATCTTCCAACAAGTACTTGAGTGTCTACTACTTGCTGTGAGATCAAATATTCTGCCCTTCCTGAGGAATTACTCACCTGGCCTGACAACGTGAGCTATGCGGCATTTTTAGGCAGGTGTTTTAGTTTAAAATACTTCTGTCTTCTCTCCCTCCAACCTGATCCTCTTTCTCTCTCTCTTAAAAAAAAATTAACAGAGATAATATAAATATTCAATCTAAATTATAAATGAAAGTTCCTCTCCCAAACTCATTTTTGAGAAAAAATATCAGCTAGGATCCTTGACTAATGAAGGAAGTGGTTTCCTCGTTCGGAAAACATACTCTTGTGCTAGATCTGGCCTTTCCACTTTTCCTTTTTCTGATTTTTTAAAATTATTTCAAGAAAAATGATTTTAAAAATGATAATGTTACATGCAATAAATACCAATTATTCAAGAAAAATGATCTTACATATAATAATATTACATGCAATAAACATTAATATTTTAAGAATGAAAGGATTTTAAGTATAATAATATTACCAAAACTGTACCAACATAGTATGATATCACAAAAGTTGTAGGAAATATTAAACATCTGAAAATAATAGGATTACTTCTATTATGTTCTAGAATATTTTCCCCCTCTGGCTCTATTTTTGTTCATCAGTTTATGTTGTTCATTATATTCCACAAATGAGTGAGATCATATGATATTCATCTTTTTCTTATTTTGCTTAGCATGATGCTTTTAAAGTCTATTTTGTCGGATATGGGTATTGCTACTCCAACTTTTCTTTCTTTTCCATTTGCATGGAAAATTTTTTCCATCCCTTCACTTTCATCCTGTGTGTGTCTTTTGTTTTGAGGTGAGTCTCTTGTAGACAGCATATAGTTGGGTTATGTTTTTATATCCATTCAGCTACCCTACACCTTTTGATTGGAGCATTTAATGTATTTACATTTAGGGTTATTATTGAGAGGTACTTATTTATAGCCATTTTAATTCCGAATGGCTAGGTTTCTCTCTGTTTCTTCTTCTCAGCAATCCCTTACAGAAGTGGTTCTCAACCTTCCTAATGCCGCGACCCTTTAATACAGTTCCTCATGTTGTGGTGATCCCCAAACATAAAATTATTTTCGTTGCTACTTCATAACTGTAATTTTGCTACTGTTATGAATCGTAATGTAAATATCTGATATGCAGGATGTATTTAGGCGACCCCTGTGAAAGGGTTGTTCGACCCCCAAAGGGGTTGCGACCCACAGCTTGAGAACCGCTGCCTTACAGCAATCCCTTTAGCATTTCTTGTAATGCTGGCTTGGTGGTGATGAACTCCTTTAGCCATTTTTTTTTTTTTTGGTCTGGGAAGCTCTTTATTTGACCGTCTATTTTAAATGATAGCCTTGCTGGACATAGTAATCTTGGTCTCAGATCCTTGCTTTCCATTACCTTGTGTACTTCATGCCATTCCCTTCTGGCCTGTAGAGTTTCTGATGAGAAATCAGGTGTCAGCCTTATGGGAACTCCTTTGTAGGTAACAGTTTTTTTTTTCTCTTGCTGCCTTTAAGATTATCTCTTTGTCTTTAACTTTTGGCATTTTAATTATGATGTGTCTGGGCATGGGTCTGTTTGGGTTCTTCTTGTTTGGGGTTCTCTGTGCCTCCAGAACTTGTGTGACTTTTTCCTTTACCAGGTTAGGGAAGTTTTCTACCATTATTTCTTCAAACACCTTCTCTATTCCTTTCTCCCTTTCTGCCTCTTCTGGAACACCTACTATTCTAATATGGTTATGTTTCACATTATTCCACAGCTCCCTTAAGCTGTCTTCCTGCTTTTTAATTTTTTTTCTTTTTCATTCTCTAATTGAGTGATATTTTCAACTCTGTCTTCTAATTCACTGATTCGATCCTCAGCTTCTCCTAATCTGCTGTGTTATTTATTTGTGTTATGTTATTATTTTTTTATTTTAAATATATTTTATTGATTTTTTACAGAGAAGAAGGGAGAGGGATAGAGAGCTAGAAACATGGATGAGAGAGAAAGATTGATCATCTGCCTCTTGCACCCCCCCTTACTGGGGATGTGCCCGCAACCAAGGTACATGCCCTTGACTGGAATCAAACCTGGGACCCTTCAGTCCGCAGGCTGACGCTCTATCCACTGAGCCAAACCGGTTAGGATGTGTTATGTCATTCTTTATCTCAGACTGTTCTTTTTTCATAGTTACTATATCTTTTTTCATAGTGTTGAGCATTTTTAACATCATTACTCTGAACTCTGTTTCAGATGAATTTTTTATCTCTGGTTCATTTATCTCTTCTTCTGGAGAATTCGCTAGTTCTTTTATTTGGGGTTGTTTCTTTGTTTTCTCATTTTGGTTGTCTGTTTGGGTTTGTGACTATGTTTTAGGTAGATCCTCTTCACCTCTCAATCTCTAGTGCAGGACAGTGTTAAAGGCAGTTTCTGACTAATTGGATCAGGCAAAGACCCAAAGCCTCTAGAGACCACCTCTGCCTACAGACTGATAGGATTCTGACTTGAATTGCCCCCAGGTAATCGTCCTCAGGTGTGGCAAGAGTTTTTTCAACAGGGTGGGGCAGTTGCTTCTACCTGGAGGCTAATTGTTACTTTTAATCTCTTAAGTGACCTCAGGGCAAGGTGTTATCCAATAGGGTGTATTGACTATCTACCCCCCCCCCCCCAGCAAGGCAGATGTCTATGTGGGAAAGATGTCCTCCGCTATGTGAGGGAATGACTGAGCCCAGGAGACTTGGGGTGTCTGTCTTCTGAGCTCTATCCCCCGAGTCCCCAGTGCTGGGTTCTGCTTTCACAGCTCCAGTCCACTTCACCCTCCCTCTGCCAGAGCACACAAAGTGGGTGGTTCCACAGGGAATGTTTGTCCTTGGCCCTTGAATGGGAT
>NW_005871258.1:282913-296529 GCF_000147115.1 Myotis lucifugus
ACAATACCTCCACAAAATTGACTTAAAAACAATACATCAATTCAAGGTGGAGTGAGCATTTGAATGGAAAGGAATTATCAAGGGAACACACACACACACACACACACACACTTCTTGTTGTTTCCTCTTTTTCCTTAAAGAGCTTTATCAAGGTATAATTTATGTACCATAAAATTGACCCGTTTTAAGTGTATAACAATAAATTTCAGTAAATGTGCAGAGTTGTGCAACCCCTCACCCCAAATAGCGTTTTAGAACATTTCCATCGCAAGAGTAAAATCCCTCACACCCATTAGTAGTCAGGCCCCAGTGGAGCTTATATTTTATGGTGACTCTGGGGATGGGCTAAGTGAGTATCTTAAGTGGCTGAGCTCACCTGCCAGGGAGCCAGGGAGGACTGGAGCCCTGGCGGGCTTGCTGTGGGCACAGCCCTCAGGGCCCCCACAGAGGCAGGTCCTTTCCTTGTGCTTTATTATTTTTGTGTCACAGGCATGTTCTCTAATGCTCCTCCATGGACCCCGCATGGACGGGCATAGGAAAGCCTATGTTGTCCTTTGGGTGCATCCTGCTTCCTTTGTGCCCGAGTCACCGGGCCGAAGAGCCCCCTACTGCAGCTGCCCCTGCCTGGCCTACCTGTTTCCCTCCCGTGCCCAGGTGGAGGCTGGACAGGGCTCAAGAGCGTTGCTTCTGTTCCTGCCAGCTGCTGGGGAGCAGGCCCAGGAGGAGCCCATCCTGCTGGTCAGCTGGCGTTGGAAGCAGTGATAAAAGCAGCCTGAACGTCCCCAGAGAAACACAATTAAGAGGATGGAACACAGGAATGATCATGGTGGACCGGAGCAAAAATAAGCCCCATTGGATAGCAATTCTGTTTACTCTGAAGGGTTGGCACACACCCAGAGACACGTGATAACACTGCCACCTTAGTCTGAGGAAATCAAGGGTGAAAAGCTGGTAGGAGGGTGGAGGACAACCTGAGCCTCTCCTCCATGTTCCCACAGAGCAGGGGTGTGGAGCGTCGGGCCCGAGAGCCGTAGAAGGCCCGCGAAATCATTTGCTCTGGCCCTGCCACAGCATTAGGGGTGAGTTAATTAAATGTTTGAGCAAATACAGCAGGCTAATTTTTAAGTTGATAATTTTGTATGGCCTGTGAATGAAGTTATAAACATCCAAATGGCTCCTGGCAGAAAAAAGGTTCCCCACCCCTGCCTTAGAAGCTCAAAATCAAGGGAAGGCTCAGGATTCACTTTTTATGGGCCTCGCCAGGACTCTATTGGCGAAACTTAGCAATAAACAAAATAAACGTAATTTCGTTATACATAGGCTACACCACATCTGAGGGTCCGTGGTACAGCTCCTTCTCGGAGCAGGTGAGCTGAGGCTGTATGAGAGGGAGGCCAGAGCTGGTGTGCACAGTTCTGAGCTGTTAGGAGCAGTGTGCCGGATAGTCCTCCCTGCTGTGCTACTGTTACCGTTACAGACGTCTTTAACATTTTAGAGTGGCTTATATACACCGGCTTATATACACCGTATATTGGGTCATTGCTATCAAGGCTACATCATTGGCAAGGCCTGGTGCGAGATGGAAATGTGGGTCCTTTCATTTATAAGAAGAAACAGCCTTTTCTTTTCACTTGTGGTCTCTATCTTTCTCTTGGCCTGAAAAACTGTTTTTGTAAACTTGTTATTAATGCTGTGCTCCTTTGGACATGGGGATCCTCACAGGGTGAGTGCAGACCCTTACAGCTGTCCAGGGCCCCAACCCACAATTCCTCCTGGCCCCAGACGGGCTCTGCCCCTGCCCCTGCCCTGCCCCTGCCCCTACCCCTGCACCTTAGGTCCTTTGCCAATTTTTTGCATGCTGGCTGGGTGTGCTGTCGCTTCCAACAGCCAGTACTTGGTGTATTGCTTCCTCAGGGGCTGTTGTAAGGTGGGCAGCTTGAAGCAATAGAAATGTATTCTTTCAGAGTTAAAAGTCTGAAGTCTGAAATCAAAAAGTAGGAGGGTTGGTTCCTTCTGGAGGATCTGAGCAGAAACTGTTCCATGCCTCTTCTAGCTTCTGGTGGGCTACTGGCCACCCTTGGTGTTCCTTGGCTTGTGTGCACTTCACTCCAACCTCTGCCTGTCTTCACTTGGCATTCTGGGGTGTGTGTGTGTGTGTGTGCGTGTGTGTGTGTGTGCGTGTGTGTTTTCTCTTCTTATAAGGACCTCCTTTAACTGATTATATCTGCAAAGACCATATTTCCAAATAAGGCCATGAGGGTCCAGTGGACATGAATTTTAGGGAGACACTCCACAAACCAGAATACCTGAGCTAAAGAAGAACCCAGAATGCCTAGGAATTTAAGTCTCTCTAACTCCTTTGCAGGGAAGGCGTCTACCACCTGGCTACATAATTTGTACGGCCTAGTGCAAAATGAATACTTGCTTAAAGATTATTAAGAACTTCAAGATGAGGGAAGCAGAGCATTAAATGAGGCGTGGGGCCTTCTGAGCATGGAGCCCATGTGACTGGATTCCCGAGAAGCTGGCCCTGCTCTAGCCTCCGATCAGGACAACTGGGAGGGGACACATGTACTGTCTCCACTGATCCTTGAGGGCTCAAGCCAAAGTCACCCTCTGTGACAAAGCACCTTTGTTTGGCCTCCCTCACTTCCCAAACCCACTCCCCCACACCCTTACTATTCAGTTCCTCATATATCCCTTTCACCCAAATTCCCATCTCAGGTCTACTTCTGGGAACTGAAGGTCAGACAGGCAGGGACAACTGTGTTCTAACTGGATAACCAACGAAAAGGTCATTGCTGAGGCAACGTGGTCTTATGTGGCACAGCTAGCTTCTCTATTCCTTTTCTTCTTATAAGAAAAACTTCCCAAACAGATCTTAAAGAAGCACCAGGGCACTTCTGGGAAAATAGAGTCGATGTCCTTTACTTATTCCTCCACTAAACACCATTGACATTATATAGAAAACAACATAAGGAGTGTGGGGCGCGGGTACGGTGTTTTGGCCAGGTTCAAGCCTCGGACTAATGAAAGGACAGGGTCCTCTCATTGCCACGTGCAAGTCCCAGCTGGAGGGCAGGGCCCTCCCAGCACAATCATTTACAACGGCTGTGGTCATAAGCTTGAACCTATGGTCCGAACACGTAGCCCCACGTGCCTTGTGATAGAGTTCGGGTGCATGTAGTTAAGTGAGGTTGAAACTCACGAGAATGCTGTAAACAACGTGATCACGCCCCTACTTTGCCTCGTGGCATCTGCTATAAAATAAAGACACGGCTTGTGGGCGCCGTCGTTGTCTCCTCATCAGGGAGGCAGCGTCCCACCGAGACCCAGCTATTATTCTCTTGTCTGTCTTTCCTCAATCCTTTCACCACTCCCCCTCCCCCCCACTCAGGGTCACTGAACCAGGCTGAGCTGGCATGGCACATAAGGTGCCCTGGGGCTGAGTATGCCATGGCCGTGCCGGCTCCCCACAAGGAGACTGAAAGGTGGAGAGAGAAGGCAGGCTAGCTTGGCCTTCAGGATCCAAGGAATGGCATGCTGGTGAGTTCCCTGGATTCTTTTTTCCCTCTTATATTCTAGACTCAGAATGAAAGAAGCTTGAAACCTGGAAATGACAATGATGCAGACAAGAAACAACAAACAAACAAACAAACAAAAACACCTCCACAAAGTCCACTTTTTCTAGTGAAAGGACCAGGGATGGTGGAGCCTACAAGGCAGGAAACGTTTAGACAATAACTGCTCTCCTCCAGCTAAATACTAAAGAAAATGCCCGTGGCCCCATCCCCACCTACGCCAGCAAAGGCGGAGCGAGGCCTAGACTACCACCCTCACCAGGTGGAAACAAGTGCTCCAACCCCCCGCAGAGGTGGTGTCACAGAAGCCTGGTGGAGTCGGGATGTCCGTGCCCAGCAATAGGAGGGCTGCTCGCAGGTGGTGTCAGTGAGGCCACTGGGGAGCAGTAAATGACAAACTCCCACGTTTCCTGACCACGAACATACAGTGGGGAGAAATGAATTTCCACCCCCACTCAGCATTAATGAGGAGCCTCACCACCCTTGAGTGTCAAAGGAGGCCAAGTGGGGGTCTGGAATGTACCCTCATCTGACAGTAACAAGGTGGCGACTTCGCCTCTGCCCGAGTAGTGTCAACAAAGCCTACTAGACGAGAAGGTTTAAATAAGATCCAGAGTCTCATAACAAATTACCCCAAATGTCTAGGATTCAATTTTTAAAATCACGCATCATATCAAGAACCAGAAATATTTCAAACTGAATAAAAAAAGATGACAGAGATGTCAGAATTATCTGATTTTAAAGATTTTAAAACAGCCATGATAAAAATGCTTCAATGAGCAATTATGAATATGCTTAAGCAAATGCAAAAGCAGGAGCTCTTAGCAAAGAAATAGATAGTTGGGCAAAGAAACAGATGATTAAAGAAGAACAAAGTGGAAAATTTACAACTGAAAACTACAATAACCAAAAATGTAATAGATAAGCTTGATGTCAAAATGGAGGAAAGGTTATGTGACTAGTCAGATCGAACAATAGAAATTACTCAGTCTGAGCAACAGACAACAAATAGACTGAAAAAAAATCAAGGATCCTTAGAACTTGTGGGACTGTCACAAACAATTTAATAGTTATCTCATTGGATTCCCAGAATAAAAGGAGAAAGAGGGCAGGATTTTAAAAGTCCTGAAAGAAACAATGGCTGAAAACTCTTCAAATTTAACAAGAGATCTAAACTTACAGATTGAAGAAGTTGAGCAAACCCCAATAGAACACACACACACACACACACACACACACTCCATCCCAAGATGCAAAGTCTAAAAACTAAAGAGAAAGAAAAAAAGTTTTTGAAAATAGCCAGGAAGAAACATCCTATCTAAAGGGGAAAAACAATTTGAATGACAGCAGAATCCTATATCCAATGAAAATGTTCTTTAAAAATAAAGAAGAAATCAAGATATCTTCAAATGAAGGAAAACTGAATAATTTGTTCCCAACAGACCTAACCTAAAGTAATGAATAAAGGAAGTCTCTAAATAGAAAGGAAATGATAAAAGAAGGAACCTTGAGAAAAACAGGAAAGAAGAAAGAACATAGTTAGCAAAAATACAGTATTTTTTCTTTCTCCTCCTCATTTTCCTAAATTATGTTTGATGATAAAAGCAAACATTGTAATACTATTTGATGTGGTTCTAAATGTATGTAGAGGAAATAATAAGAAAATTATATTATTAGTGGGACACAGTAAAGGGCCATAAAGGGATATACATTTTTATGCTTCACTCAACTGGTAAAATGAGGACAAGACACTGTGGTGTATATACTAGAGGCCCGGTGCATGAGATTCGTGCACTGAAGGGGGGGGTCCCTCAGCCTGGCCTGAGCCCTCTTGCAGTCCAGGACCCCTCAGGGTATGTCCGCCTGCCAACTTAGGCTTGATGTCAGGAGGGATCGGGCCTAATGCGGCAGTCAGACATCCCTCTCGCCGTCTGGGGCTTTTGCAGTCCAGGACCCATTGCTCCTTACCACCCGCCTGCAGTGGAGGCCAGAGAGGCTCCCACCATCACCGCTGTGCTCGCCAGCTGTGAGCCTAGCTTCTGGCTGAGCAGTGCTCCCCCTGTGGGAGCACACTGACCACCAGGGGGCAGCTCCTCTGCTGAGCGTCTGTGCTCCCTGGTGGTCAGTGTGCGTCATAGTGACCAGTTGTTCCACCATTCAGTTGATTTGCATATTAGGCTTTTATTATATAGGATAATAGAATACTTAGAGTAACCCCTAAAGTGCTCTAAAAAGAGATACACTAAAAAAAACCACTATAGGTAAATCAAAACAGAATTCCAAAAAAATATACAAGTAGCCTAAAGGAAGTCAGAAAAAAAGTCTACAGAGTAATGAAAAACAAGGAGAAAAATCAGAAAATAAAAAATAAATGGCATACTTAAGCCCTAAGATATGTCATATTAACACTAATTAAAAGAAACCTGGAAGAATTAATTTTCTAGGGCTGTTGTAACAAAATACCATAAGGTAGGTGGCTTAAGCAACAGCAATTTGTCTTAAGTTCTGGAGGCCAGAAGTCCAAGATTAAGGTGTCAGCAAGGCCATATTCCCTCTGAAGGTGATAGGAAAGGATTTTATTCCAGGACTCTCTCCTAGCTTCTGCTAGGTTCTTGGCTTGTGGCTGCACAACTCCAGTCTTCACCTGGTGGTCTCCCTGTGTCTGTCTGTCTGTCTCTAAATTTCCCTTTTCTATAAGGACATCACTTATATTGGAGTAAGGTCTCATCCTACTCCAGTGTGACCTCATCTTAACCTAATTACATGCAACAACCTCCATTTCCAAATAAGGTCACATTCTGAGATAGTAGGGACTAGGATTTCAACATCATTTTTGGGAAACACAATTCAACCTGTACACTGGAGTAGCCATGTTAATTAATTTCAGATAAAACAGACTTCAGAGCAAGGAAAATTATTAGTGATAAAGAGAAGCTTTACATAATGATAAAAGGATCGGTTCCCTCAGAAGACACAACAATCCTTAGCATGCATGCACCTAACAACAGAGCAACAAAACACATGCAGTAACGCGAGCCCTTTGGCTGGATGGGTAGAGTGTCTGCTTGCAGACCGAAGGGTCTTGGGTTCCATTCTGGTCAAGGGCACATGCTGTGGGTTGCGGGCTCGATCCACAGGAGGCAGCCAAATCAATGATTCTCTCTCATCATTGATGTTTTTATCTCTCTTTCCCTCTCCCTTCCTCTCTGAAATCAATAACAATATTTTAAAAAATACAGGAGGTAAAAACAGAACTGCAAGAAAAAAGAGACAAATCCACTTATAGTTGGGGACTTTAAAACCTCTCTATTAGTAATTGGAAGATCCAACAGGCAGAAAATTAATAAGGATGGAGTTGAACTGAACAGCACCTCAATCAACTGGATCTGATTGACATTTAAACAATACTAGTAGTTTACCCAACTACAGCAGAATAAATATTCTTCTTAAGTTCAGTTGGAACATTCAACTAGACGACATTCTAGGCCATAAAACAAATATAAAAGAACAGAAATCAAAGTATCATCTCAGACCACAGTAGAATTAAGTTAGAATCAATAGAAAGATGGCTGGAAAAATCCCCAAATATTTGAACTAACATGAGCCAAAGAAGTCTCAAAAAAAAATTAGAAATATTGTGAACTAAATGAAAATGAAATACAACTTACCAAAATTTGTGGGATGTAGCAAAAGCAGTGTTTACAGGAAACTTTACAGCATTGAGTGCATATATTAGAAAAGAAGAAAGATCTGAAATGAATAATCCCAGGGACTTGAGAGCAAAGAAAATTACTAGGAACAGAGAGGGTCATTATGTAATAAAAGAGTCAGTCCACCAAGAGGACATGATAATCCTAAATGTGTAGGCACCAAACCACAGAGCTGCAAAATATGTGAAGGAAGACTGATACAACTAAAAGAAGAAATAAGAAAATTCATAATCATAATTGGAAAATGCAATACCTTTTTTTCAATAATTGATAGAACAACTAGACCAAAAATCAGCAAAATTTTAGTACTAACACCATCAACCAAAAGCTCTAACTGACATTTATAGCAAACTCCATACAACAGCAGAGTACACATTTCAGTACATGTACCAAGACAAGACCACATCCTGGCCTATAAAACAAACCTCCACAAACTTAGAGGGATTTAAGTGACGGAGAGTGTGTTCTTCAACAATAATTGAATCAAACTAAAAATTAATAATAAAAAGATAACAAGAAACTTTCCAAACACTTGGGAACTAAATAACATACTTCTAAATAAGTCATAGGTAAAACAGGAGCTTTCAAGAGAAATTAAAAAATAGGTTGGATTGAATGAAAGTACAACTCAAAATTTGTAGGACACAACTACAGAGGTGCTGAGAGGGAAATTTATAGTTCTAAATGCAAACATTAGAGAAGATAAAATGTCTCAAGTCAGTAATCTAAGCTCTCGCCTCAAGAACCTAGAAAAAGAAGAGAAAAACAAAACTGAAGCAAGTAGAGGAAAGAAATAATAAAAATCAGAACATAAATCAATGAAATTGAAAAACAGAGAGCAAAAACAGTGAAACAAAGAGCTGTTTCTTTGAAAAGATCCATACAATTTAAAATCTCTGGAAAGACTGACAAGGAAAAAAGACACAAACCTTTATCAGAAGTGAAACAGGGGATGTCATTATTGATCCTGTACAAGTTAAAAGAACCACAGGGAGCCCGGCTGGTGTGGCTCAGAGGTTGAGTGTTGACCTATGAACCAGGAGGTCACGGTTCGATTCCTAGTCAGGGCATGATCCCCAGTGGGGGGCTTGCAGGAGGCAGCTGATAAATGATTCTCTCTCATCATTGATATTTCTATCTCTCTCTCCCTCTCCCTTCCTCTCTGAAATCAATAAAAAAGTATATATATATACTTTAAATATACATATATTTTAAAGAACCATAAGGTAATAATACAAACAACTCTACCCACATAAATTTGACAATTTAGGCAAAATGGACCAATTCCTCAAAATACACAAAGTACCACAATTGACATTTATAAAACAGCTCATTTAAACAGCCCTATAAATATTATGAAATCAAATTCATAATTTAAGAATTTCTTCCAAAGAAATAATCAGTCCCCAAGAATTTTACCAATAGCTATGAGATTTAATTGTACACAACCCATGCTGGAAAGTGGAAGGACAGGGGGCAGGGAGTAACATTTCCTAACTCATCTTATGAAGCTCATATTATTATCCTGATACTAAGGCAAAGCCAGACAAAAAGAAAAATTTAGGCCAACATCCCTCATGAAAATAGATGCAAAAGTTCTTAGCATAACATTAGCAAACACAATTCAGCAATATATAAAAAGAATAATATGGCAAAAAGTAAGCAGGATTTATTCTAGAGATGCAAAACTGTTTCAGTACCCCAAGATCAATTAATGTAGTCCACTAAAATACTAGGCTATGGAAGCAGAAAGAGCATCTCACATCCAATTCATGATAAACACACACATACACACACACACACACACACACACACACACACCCTCTCAGAAAACTTTAATATTTGCAGGCTCAGTAGAAAAGAGCAAAAGAGGACATCATATGTAAGCAGGGCATTCTTCCAAAGTAAAGGCCAAATGATGCCATCCATGCTTGAAGAAAATTTCCCAATATTTCAAAGGGAGAAAATGGTGAGAGAACTGAGTCACCAAATAGAATACAATGGTAGAGGCAGTGCTGTGGAAAATTATGTTCCCACTAGAGGCCCGGTGCACAAATTCGTGCACTGGTGGGGCCTCTCCGCCTGGTTGGCAATTGGGGCCGATCAGGGCCATCTCGCCCAGTCCCGATTTGGGCCTATCAGGGCTGGTGGCCGGGGAAGGACCACGGGAGGGACTGCAAGAGGGCTCTAGGGTGTGTCTGGCCTGGTCTTGCCCAGTCCCAATCGGCCTGACCCCAGCAGCAAGCTAACCAACCGGTCGGAGCATCTGCCCCCTCATGGTCAGTGCATGTCATAGTGACCTGTTGGTCGACCGCTAGGTTGGACACTAGCATATTAGGCTTTTATATATATGTAGATTGTGAACAGCAATTTAATATTATTCATCACATCAAATTAATAATGACAATTACTAATGGATAAAAGTAATTGGAATTTAATAATAATATACATTGATTAACATTTGTATTGGATTTTTTGGTTTGCTTGTTTCAAATCTCTAAAACTATCTGCATAAGTTCAAGCTCTGAACTTGGGCTGTTTGTAGATGAAACTCAGCTTAAACATTCAAATATAACATACATTTCATTTATTCCAGCTACCCACCAAATGACACAGGAATGTCTAGTGGTGCCCAGGAGGTACAAATGCGTCTCGTTAATTACTTGCTGGCGGTGACCATCTGTATGGTTTAATTTCCCCTGTGCTGGCCCTGTCTCCCGGTCAGCCCCATCCTCTCCATTCCCCACTCCTGCCCCGCTTCCAGCTGACAATGCTGCTTCTCTGACCCCCGCTCCTCCCATCTTGGCCAGGACCCCGGTATCTGCAGCCTCCTCCACGGTGCCTGAATGGCCCTGGCCTCCAGAATTCTGCAGTTAGAGGACCTATAACCTGTGTTAAGATGATTCAGTGCAGACAGTGTCATGGCATTTCCCAGGCCGCGGAAGCTTCCGCATCAGGAATATAGCTCTGCGTCCACGGGGACAGGGCTTGCTCAGCTGGAGCCCACCGGCCTCCAGGGGGCTAAGGCGAGGATTCAGGAAGTCTTTCCATTTGGATGGGGAAAGAACATCTTTGTTTTCGCCACCCACAAACTAAAATACTTTGTTTCCCTCCATCATGAACCTAGGCAGCAAACGGGGGTGGGGTGGGGTGGGGTGGCAGTAAGATGGGGAGAGGGGTACCAATGGTTCTGCCACAGCGGGAATCTCAGGTTTTCCCTTGATGTTACAGTTTCTGTATCTCCAAATATTGTTTACACTCATCGTGATTTTAAAATCACAATAATACTAGACTTGCCTCTAGAGCTTGTTTTTTAAAGTGTTAATAAAGAAGCACATATATTGCTAGTATAGCACAAATTTTTAAAAACTATTTTGAGACGTGTATTTCAATATAGTAGGTTTCCTTACAGCGGTTCTCAACCTGTAGGTCGCGACCATCGGAAAACACATATAGCATATCAGATATTTACATTACGATTCATAACAGTAGCAAAATTACAGTTATGAAGTAGCAACGAAAATAATTTTATGGTTGGGGGTCACCACAACATGAGGAACTGTATTAAAGGGTCGCGGCATTAGGAAGGTTGAGAACCACTGCTTATGTCCTTATGTATTTTATTTAATTCATTTAAAAGCGTTTCTTTTTTTTTCTGAGAAGGGGTTCATGGGCTTCCCAGGCTGCCAAAGGGGACCATGGCACAAAACACTCATGAAACCTGATCCTGAGGATGAATGAACAGAAGGGCTATCAGAACGTGCTTTTCTCCCGTGTAATAGGAGCTGTTCAGGTGGTCAGTCTGGCTCTTGCAAACTGGGGCACAAGAGTCAGAAGAACTGTAGTCTAATACTCGCCACCTAGACAAGGATTTTGGACTCCACTGCTCTTCCCTTCACAGGGCCCTTATGGCCGGGCTCAACCAGAAGCCTGGGGGGTCCTGTGGCCAGGGCACCGCTGTGTTGGCTTTGGAGTGGCCCTTTCTGGCAAGGTGTGTGTCCTGGGTTGAATGGTGTCCTCCAATATGATATGCGGAAGTCCCAATCCCCGATACCTGTGAATGTGGCCTTTTCCGAAATGGGGTCTTGCAGCTACTAGGATAACCAAGAGGAAATGAGGAGAGACACACAGGGAGAAAGTCGTGTGAGGATACAGCAGAGATCGGAGTGAGGCAGCCACAAGCCAAGAACACCAGGGATGGCCGGCCACCACCAGAAGCTTGGAGGGGTGCTGGAGGACTTTACCCAGCGTCTCAGCGGGAGCTGGCCCTGCTGACACCCTGGTTTCAGGCCTCTAGCCTCCCGAACTGTGGGAGAATACATTTCTGTTATTTTAAACCTCTGAGACTGTGGTACTTTGTTAGTGTGGCCCCAAGGAACGAATACAATCCGTATCGGGTGCCTAGTAAAGGGAGCGTAGGAACCTCACGGAGCTCACAGAACTGGCTGTGTGACTTCTGGGACCTAGTTCCTAACAAGGCTGCACACGTGCCAGCATCTGGTCGGAGCCTAACACTCGTTGTTATACCCTGTCTGGGTGTGAGGTTGTGGGGAAGGAAATGCCGAGCAGCTACCCACTTCCAACTGGCAGAGCCGAGAGAACCCCAAAATAGAGCACAATTGTTGGGCCTAGAGATCAGCTTAGCACAGCTGAAAACCGAATGCTGCTCTCTCTTTTTGTGTTACACCAACACATCAACTGAAACCATTTCCTTACATTTTTACTCATCCCCTTTCTTTCCCTGGGGCTTAAATAAAGTCCAGGGAAGGCCGGGTGGGGCCCACACTCACTAGTTTCACATGGCACCGTCACTCCGTTCCTTGGCATGTATGTGTTCCCTCCCGGAGAGCACAGGGAATTACACGGTGACACATGCAAGTCTACCCATGACTTTGCTAGACCTCCACCTTGCTTCCTTGCTAGACCTACGCCCCAGGAGTGGGCAGGGTCTACCAAGTTAGGATTCTTCTCTATCAACACAGTAGCCTATTTACCCAAGATGTCAGACGGGATTAGGTACCAGTTCAGACACCCTTTTAGAAGACCCTTTAAGCCATCAGGCAGAAGCGGTCTAGAGGGCCTTGAACTTCCCTCCCTGGTTTAAACCCTTGAGGAAGGGATGGTGGCGGACTGGGAATCAGTAGGGACAGGGACACCTCATTGCCTGAAGCTCCCACTCTTTCCCTCTTGAGTCCCTGATGTCCTTCATGCTTGGCTCCGAATCTTCCTGCATCCAAGATAGTCCTTCTTTCCACTGAGACCTCTGCCTTTTGCTCTTGTCCAGAAGTGTGTCCTAAGTTCTACCCCTGCTCCCAATACATCCTTTAAAATACACTAGACTGGAGCATTCATAAGAGCCACGAATCTTTCAATAAGCAGTTTCTCCCAGATCAAATGCAAATTTAATTATTAACCTGCATAAATTTGTACTTATGTACCTAATCTTCAAATTTAGAAATATAGCCGTCAACCTTCTGTTCCATTTCCAAGAGAGAATGCAAGACCTTTGGTCTCTCACAAAACCACCTTCAAAATGTCTAGTCCAGCATGCCCCTCAAATCAAGTTTTCAGTTGAGAAAATAAAAACTGTTGCTCAATATGTCTGTGAACTAGCTGTTCATGTTACTAAACCACCCTGCTCCCTTTGCTGTTGTTGGCCAGTGAAATAACTCCCATTTATTGATCGATTGAGATAGAACTCATCTATACTAATAAAAGGGTAATAAACTAATTAGACTGGGAGACCTTCCGGAGTGTCCTTCCGGACAAAGCCATGGTGGCGGGGCCAAGGCAGAGGTGATTAGGGGCAATCAGGCCAGGAGGGGAGGGCAGTTGGGAATGATCAGGCTGGCGGCGGGGGGGGGGCAGTTGGGGGCGAGCAGGCTGGCAGGGGAGGCAGTTGGGGGTGAGCAGGCCAGCAGGGGGGCAGTTGGGGGTGATCAGGCCAGCAAGGGGGGGGCAGTTGGGGGCAAGCAGGCTGGCATGCAGAGTGGTTAGGGAGATCAGGCAGGCAGGTGAGCGGTTAGGAGTCAGCGGTCCTGGATTACGAGAGGGATGTCCCTGAGGGGTCCCAGATTGGAGAGGGTGCAGGTCAGTCTGAGGGACAACCCCCAGCCCCCCAATGTATATATTTTTTTCCCTTGGCCCCTTTTTTTTTTTTTTTAAAGGGTTATATTCTTATTTACCTTGATTAACAAGGTCTTTTTCGGGCGTTATTTCAAAAATTCTTTCTTAAAAAACTTGGGGCATTACTTGCCCTCAAACTTCCCTGCGGCCCCTCGCCCAGGCCGGTCCTGCCCCCCAACAGGGACCCCCCCACCCTGAT
>NW_005871258.1:296944-320144 GCF_000147115.1 Myotis lucifugus
GATTTACCGGCTCCTTTATTTTCTTCAACCCTTTTCCAACCCCAAGAATCCAATCCAGCTCTACTAAATTAACATTTCTTTAGTGAAGACCTACTGGGCGGGAGGGAGGCTCTGGGCTTTGTCTTTGAAAGGCCAACCTTTCAAGTTCTCTTTATTCATAACTAGAGGCCCAATGCATGAAATTCATGCAAGGGGCTTGGCCCCCGCCACTGTGGCTTTATCTGGAAGGTTGTCTGGAAAGTTGTCCTGTAGGTCATCCAGTCTAATTAGCATATTACGCTTTTATTATTATATATGTAAAGAAAGAGTGGCAGGTGGCCACACAGATCCCAGGAAGGGCTGGTGTGGGAGTTAAGGGAGGTGTGATAGCAGTGACCTTGAGGAAAACCCAGGGCTCTGGGTTTGTAAACTGAAGCCACACCACATGCTTCCTTAGCAATGAGGCTTCATAACCATGGAGAATGTGTGCCAAGGGCAGGGACCTTTGTTTCTAACTGCTGGAGAGTTGCTGTGGGTGTTGCTAACTTTCAATGCAAACAGAAGCAAACTTAAATGTCCACGGAATGACCTGCAAGTTGATTCTTTGGGGCAGGCCCTTTGCCCTCACAGCAACCATTTGTTGGTTCTGGTATTGCCCAGTTGACACAGACTATTATCACATCACCAGCTAACCAAAGTCCTACAAGGGGAAAATAGTCCTAAAGACACCTTAGAATACAATTTAGCCTTACAATATATAAAAATAGGCATATCCATTTTGCTATGATTTTTTTCTAAACTAATCTACAGTGATTCTAAATATACTTTTAATTTTGAAAATATAATATGCATCTTCAAATCTATATATATAAAAGTCTAAGCGACTGTTACAACTGGTTGAGTGGTCACTATGACGTGCACTGACCACTAGGGGGCAGATGCTCAATGCAGGAGCTGCCCTCCTGGTGGTCAGTGCACTCCCACAGCCAACCTCCTGTGGCCGGCCAACCTCCTGCAGTCCCTCCCAATGACTGGCCGGCCCCATCAGCCCTAATTGCCCCAATTGCTGGCCAGGCCGAGGGACCCCACCTATGCACGAATTCGGGCACCAGGCCTCTAGTAATAATATAAAAGGGAATTTGTTTGTTGTTTTTAAATAAAGTTCTGAACAATTTTCAGCAGTGTTTTTGTCTTTTTATAGTACCTACTACTCTATGTAATGGTTTTAGCTTGGTATTTCTTCTTTTTCTTTTAAATATATTTTCACTGATTTCAGAGAGGGAAGGAAGAGGGAGAAAGAGAAACATCAATGATGAGAGAGAATCATTGATTGGCTGCCTTCTGCACAACCCACATTGGGGGATCAAGCCCGCAACCTGGGCATGTCCCCTGACCGGGAATGGAACTGGGACCTCCTGGTTCATAGGTCGATGTTCAACCACTGAGCCACACTGGCAGGGTGGTATTTCTTTGAGCTCATTTCATTTTCTTATATACTTGCATATCATAGTGTTATTTATAATCTCTTATACCTATAACAATTTATGCATTTTATATTTATTGATATTTACCATAATTGGAAGTTAAAACTAAAAAAGTTAAAATATATTTATTTCATTTAAAAATAACAATTAACAATATGTGTTAACATAAACATAAAATTTTAAAAATATATATTTTCCAAAAGAAAAATTTCATTGAGAAGAGTGGCATTGTTTTACATTGTACAAATCTTGTTAATGACTGCCTCAATAAAAAAATAGCTAGATTCTTATATCTGCCTTTTAAAGTAATAGCTTTTTTAAGATGTAATTCACATATCATATCACTCACCTACTTAAAGTGTACAATTCAATGGTTTGTATTATATTCACAGACTTGTGCAACCATCACCACAATTAATTTTAGAACATTTTTATCATTTCAAAAAGAAGCATTATACCTGAGTATTTTTCCTTACCCTCCACCCACCAAGCTACATTCTGTCTTTGGGAATTTGACTTTTCTGGACATTTCATATACTGTACATAGAATTATACAATATATGCTCCTTTGTGACTGGCTTTTTTCACTTAGTGTAATGTTTTCAATGTTCATTTATTTTATAGTGTGTTTCAGTAATTCATTTCTTTTTACTGCTGAATAATATTTCATTGTATGCAAATACCACGTTTTGTTTATTCATTCATCAGTTGATGGACATTTGGCCATATTTCCACTCTGGCTATTGTGGATAATGCTGCTATAAACATTCTTGTACACGTTTTTGTATAGATCTATATTTTCGTTTCTCTTCAATATATGCCTAGGGAAATGTCTGGGGACATTGGGACATATGTCTTAGGAAATTGCTGGGCCATATGGTAACTCTGTTTAACATTTTAAGGAAGTGCCAGATGGTTTGCCACAGTCCACTTTATATTCCGCCAGCAACGTATGAGGGTTCCCGTGTCTCCACATCCTCCCCAACAACTATCTGTCTTTTTTATTTTTGCCATTCAGTGAGTGTGAAGGCCTCTCTCATTGTGGTTTTAATTTGTATTTCCCCAGGACTAATGATGTTAAGCACCTTTGTATGTGCTTGTTGTCTATTTTATATCTTCTTAGGGTAAATGTCTACTCAGATCCTTTGTCTATTTTTAAACTGGGTTACTTATTTTATTAAATTGTAAGAATCTTTTGTAGTCTAGATACAAGACCCTTCTCAGATATATGATTTCATTCTATGGGTTGTCATTTTACTTTCTTGATTGTATCCTTTAAAAAAATTTTTTTAATATCGATGCTGGCCTATTTATGTTTTTTTTCCTTTTATTACTTGTGTATTTGGTGTTATATCTAAGAAACCATTGCCTCATACAAGGTCATGAAGTTTAAACCTTTTTTTCCCCCCTGAGAGTTTTGTATTTTTAGCACTTACATTTAAGTCTTTAATCCTCTTTGAGTTAATTTTTGTGATGTAGGAGTCCAACTTCATTCTTTTGCTTGATGAAATCCAATAACATTCTTTCCTATTGGGTGGTCTTGGCACCCTTTTGAAAATCAATTGAAAATAAATGTGAGAATTTATTTCTGGACTCCAAATTCTATTTTATTGGCCAATACAGTGATCCTGATGCTACTATCATACTGTGTTGATTATTGTAGCTTTGTAGTTAAGTTTTGAAATCAGTAAGCATTTGCAACTTTATTCTCATTTCAAGATTGTTTTGGCTATTTTGGGACCCTTGTATTTCTAAGTGAATTTTAGGATCAGTTTGTTACTTTCTGGAAAGGCCAGCTGGGGTTTTGATAGGGATTATATTGAATCTGTAGGTTGATCTGGGTAGTGTTGCAATCTTAAGGATATTTAGTCTTCCAATCATTGTACATGAGATGTCTTTGCACTTCATTGGGTGTTTTTAAATGTCTTTCAACAATGTTGTATAGTTTTCAGAGTATAAATAAGGTTTACATTTATTTTCTTAATTTTATTCCTAAATATTATTTATGATACTATTGTAAATGGAATTTTTTCTTATTTTCAATTTCAGTTTGGTCATTGTTAGTCTATAGAAATACAATTGACTTAAAAATATTTTAATTGATTCAGAGAGGAAGGGAGAAGGAGAGAGAGAGAGAAACATCAATGCTGAGAGGAAAATCATTGACCTGCTGCCTCTCACACGTCCCCCACTGGGTATTAAGCCACAATCCTAGCATGTGTGACCACCTGACGCACAGGTTGACACTCAACCACTTAGCCACATTGGCGGGGCAGAAATACAATTGATTTTTGTATATTAACTGTGTATCCTACAACTTTGTTGAATTTATTGGTGCGAATAGCTTTTTAGTGGATTCTCCAGGACTTTCTATATACATGAACAAGTCATCTGAAAATTTAGTTTTACTTCTTCATTTTCAATCTGAATGCCTTTTTTTTTTTCATTTTCTTGCTGATCAACCTGGCTAGAACTGCCAGTACAATCCTATATAATAAAAGCCTAATATGCTAAGTGTCCAGTCATCTGTTCAACCAATCAAAGCATAATATGCTAATGATATGCTAAGGCTGCTCAACTGCTCGCTATGACGTGCACTGACCACCAGGGAGCAGACTCTCCTACCAGTAGGTTAGCTTGCTGCTGGAGTCTGGCTGATCGGGACTGAATGAGATGGGCCAGACATACCCTGGAGCCCTCCTGTGGTCCCTCCCCAGCTGGCCAACCTCCTGTGTCCTTCCCTGGCCCCAATCGTGCACCGGTGGGGTCCCTCAGCCTGGTCTGCATCCTCTCGCAATTTAGGACCCCTCAGGAGATGTCAGAGAGCCGGTTTCAGCCAGATCCCACAGGCCAGGCCGAGGGACCCCAGTGGTGCACGAATTCATGCACCGGGCCTCTAGTGTTGAATATAAGTGTCAAAGCAGATATCCTTGTCTTGTACCTGATGTTAGGGGGAAGGCAGCCAGTCTTTTACTATTAAGTTTGATGTGAGCTGTGGGTTTTTTAAATAGATGGCCTTGATCTGGTTGAGAAAATTCCTTAGTTTGTTCATCATGAAAGGGTATTGGATTTTGTTACATGCTTTTCTGCATCTATTGAGAAAATCATATTGTTTTGCCTTTTATTCTATAAATAAGGTATATTGCATTGAACCAATCCTACATTCCTGAGATAAATGCCCCCTGATTTTGGTGTATAATCCTTTTTATATATTGCTGAATTTACTTTGCTAATATTTTCTTGAAGTTTTTTTATTCTATATTCATAAGAGATATTGGTCTAGAGTTGTTTTTTCCCCTGAGAAATCATTGTTTAGTTTAAATATCAGAATAATACTTGCCTCAGAAAAAGTTGTGAAATAGCCGCTACTTATCAATTTTTTAGAAAATTTTGTGAAGAATTGGTATTAGTTGTTCTTTAAACATTTGTTAGGATTCACTAGTGAAGCAATCTGGATCTGAACTTTTCTTTGTCAATAGTTTTTAATTAGTAATTTAATATTTTAATTGTTATAGGTCTATTCAGATCTTCTAGTTCTTGCATCAGCTTCAAATTCTAGAAATTTTTGCTATTTTTCTAAGATACGTAATTTGTTGGCCCACTGGTGTGTATAGTATTTCTTTATAATCCTTATTTCTGTAAGGATGATAGTTATGTTCCTTCTTTCATTTCTGACTATAGTCTTCTCTCTTTTTCCTTGGTCAATCTAGTTAAAGATTTGTCAATTTTATTGATGTTTTCAAAGCACTAACTTTTGGTTTTATTATTGTCTCTATTTATCTATTATTTTTTTGCCATTGATTTCCACTCTTATATCCATTATTTTCTTCTTTCTTTGCTTTGGTGTTGAGTTTGCTCTTTCCTTCCCAAGTGCTTTAAGGTAAAAAGTTAGGTTATTTATATTAGATGTATGTGTGTGTTTTAGTATAGGTGATTAGAGCTATAAGTTTCCCTCTAAGTTCTGCTTTTACAGCATCTTATAAGTACTGTTATGAAACACAATGCGTTTGGTATCTCTCCTCAGAGAGTGGATACATGGGCATGCACACAGCCACTCTGGGAGGTTAGTGGCTTGAGCAGTGCTGCCTTTGTCTATGTCTGTTATCTGTCTGCTTCATTTGCTCTGTTATCTGTCTGCTTCATTTGCCTCATGCCCAGCTGTTTGAGTCCACTAATTTCCAGTTGCTGCATTGTTTTGGGCAATTCCCTGGAACACATAAGAATAATTTTTTGAGGCCAGGAGGACTTTTTAACTGTTTCTTGGGAGAACTAGCTGGCCTATGATTTAGCTTGTTGTACTTTACTAAAATAAGCTACCACTTAACTCTTATTGCTGACCACCAAAATCTCCACTGTGTTTGAGGGCCCTCTTAAACTTAACCTCCCCACACTCTGTTTCAAACAAAGTCAGTTCCTTTAGGGAGACCTTTGGAGTGCTCTGTTCTTGTGGACTGCCTTTCTCTCTGGGAAAAACTGAGGTATATTTTACATACAATAAAATGCCACATTTTAAGTGCCTAGTTTGAGGAGCTATGATATGTATGTACGCTGTGTACTCACCACACCAATCAATCATAAATATGGGATATTTCCATTACCCCCAAAAGGTTCCTTATGCCTATTTGCAGTCAATTTCCCCTGTCCTCTGCCCCACACAGCCACCCACCTAATTTCTATTACTAAAGGTTAGTTTGCTTGTTCCAGGACTTCATATAAATGGAACTACAGTATGCACTCTTTTGCTCAAAAGCTATGGATTTTTTATAATTGAAAATAGGCAAAATATCAAAGATTACTGAACTTAATGGCATTCTGTTGATAGACAGTAATATACAGGGTGGTTTACAGTTGTATGTGAAACAAGACTTTATTCTCTCCTTTTTTTTTTACTTTAAAAAAATTGAATTTATTGGGGTGACATTGGTTCACAAAACCATCAGGTTTCAAGTGTACAACTCAGTGAAACATCACCTGCAGTCTGCGGAGTATGCCTATTGCCCCCAAGCAAAAACTCTCCATGTGCATTTCCCACTTTGCCCACCTCCACCTAGTCCCACCCTCCTCTCCTTCTGGCCATCACCACACTGTTGTCTGTGTCCATGTGTTATGTATATATGTTTTTTTTGGCCAATCCCTTCACCTTCTTCCATCCAGTCCCCCGACCTCCCTCCCGTCTGACAGCTGTCAGTCTGTTCCCTGTTTCCATGGCTCTGTTTTTACTTTGTTCATCAGTTTATTTTGTTCATTAGATTTCACATATAAGTGAGATCATATGGTATGTGTCTTTTTCTGACTGGCTTATATCACTTAGCATAATAATCTCCATCCATGCTGTTGCAAAAGATAAAATTTCCTTCCTTTTTATGGCCATGTAGTATTCCATTATGTAAATGTACCACAGCTTTTAAAAAAATCTTTGTTGTTGAGAGTATTACAGATGTCCCCTCTTTCCCCCCCTTCCCCATGACTCCCTCCACCTGGTTCCCGCCCCACCCTAGGCCTTCACCACCTTTTATCTGTGTCCATACGTAATGCATATATGCACATAAGATCTTTGGTTAATCTCTTCACACACCCCTGGCCCCCTTCCCTCTTCCCTCTGAGATTTGTCAGTCTGTTCCATGTTTCCATGCCTCTGATTCTATTTTATTCATCAATTTATTTTGTTCATTAGATTTCTTGTTCTTTTATTTTGATTTTTAGATTCAATTGTTGATAGATTTCTATTATTGCCATTTTATTGTTCATATTTCTTCTTCTTCCTCCTCCTCCTCTTCTTAAATAATACCCTTCACCATTTCATCTAATCCATGAACATGGTATATGCCTCCACTTATTTGTATCTTCCTCAATTTTTTCCTTCAATGTCCTATGATTTTTCCAAATATAGGTCTTTTGCTTCCTTGGTTAAATTTATTCTTAAGGATCTTTTTTTGTTGTTGTTGCAATAGTAAATGAAATTATTTTCTTAATTTCTATTTTTGATAATTCATTATTGATGTAAAAAAAAATGTTGCTGAGGCCCTAACTGGTTTGGCTCAGTGGATAGAGCATTAGCCTGAAGACTGAAGGGTCCCGGGTTCAATTCCAGTAAAGGGCATATGTCTGGGTTGCAGGCTCGATCCCCAGTAGGGGGCATGCAGGAGGCAACTGGTCAATGATTCTCTCTCATCATTGACATTTCTATCTCTCTCTCCCTCTCCCTTCCTCTCTGAAATCAATAAAAATATATTTTTTAAAAAGTCGCTGATTTCTGAATGTTAATTTTGTATCCTGCTACTTTGTCAAATTCATTGATTAGATCTAGTGGTTTTTTGTGGGTAAAGATTTAATTTATTTTTTTAAAAAAAAATCTCTCTCTAATTTTTCTTTTTTTATTTAAATTTTCTATTGTTTAAAGTATGACATATGACTCCTTTTTCCCCCATTGACCTCTTCCCTGCTGTTCCCACCCTACAGCACATGCCCTCATCCCTCTACTGTCTGTGTCCATGGGTTATGCTCTCATGCATTCATACAAGTCCTTTGGTTGATCTCTTACCCCCCTCTCCCACCCTGAGGTTGGACGGTCTGTTGGATGCTTCTATGTCTCTGGAAATATTTTTGTTCATCAGTTTATGTTGTTCATTAACTATTTAATTTCTGACATCAACATATCAATAAACACATATAAAAATGGTCACTCAATTGGTTCTCAGGACATCATTCAAATATTCATAAATTAATTAAGAATATAGTGCCCTAGTCGGTTTAGCTCAGTGGATAGAGTGTTGGCCTATGGGCCAAAGGGTCCCAAGTTAGATTCTGGTCAAGGGCATGTACTGTGGTTGCAGGGTCCTCCCTGACCTGGGCCCTGGTCAGGGTGTGTGTAGGAAACAACCAAGCGATGTTTCTTTCTGTCTTTCCCTCTCTCTTATATTCTCTCTAAAAATCAATGGAAAAATATCATATCCTTAGGTGAGAATTAAAATATATATATATTAGAGGCCCAAGATTCATCCAAGAATGGGCCTTCCTTCCCCTGGCTGCCGGAGCCACTTTTCTGCCTTCCCACGCTGCCCAGAGGCCCAGAGTGGCTGGGGCGGTGCAGAGTGCCTGCAGCATGCCCTGCCCCTGGCTGCTCAGTGCCTGCGTATGCAAATTAACCCACCATCTTTGTTGGGTTAATTTGCATACTCACTCCTGATTGGGGTGGGTGTCACAAAGGTACAGTCAATTTGCATCTTTCTCTTTTATTAGTGTAGATATATATACATATATACATATATATTTATATTTTAAAAGAAGATCAAATAATGAAAATGAAAACACAAAATTTAACAATTTTTAAAATATATTTCTTTATTGATTTCAGAGAGGAAGGAAGAGGGAGAGATAGAAACATCAATGATGAGAGAGAATCATTGATCGGCTGCCTCCTGCACGCCCCAACTGGGGATCGAGCCCGCAACCCAGGTATGTGCCCTTGGCTGGAATCGAACCTGGGACCCCTCAGTCCGTAGGCCGACGCTCTATCCACTGAGCCAAACAGGCTAGGGCAGTGGTTGGCAAACTGTGGCCCCTTGCGTGTGGCTCTTCCATAAAATACCACGTGCGGGCATGCACGTACAGTGTGATTGAAACTTTCGTGGCCACACTCAAGGGACCAAAGAGCCGCATGTGGCTCACGAGCTGCAGTCTGCTGACCACTGGGCTAGGGCAAAATTAACAAATTTTTATAAAGCATTCATAGACATCCAAAAATAAATTTAAGGAATATAGGGTTGGTAGTCTAGTGTAAAAAACATTGTTATTGATTATTCTTTGATGCATTAAAAAACGTGTTGCCCTCGCTGGTTTGGTTCAGTGGATAAAGTGTCGGCCTGCGGACTGAAGGGTCCCAGGTTCGATTCTGGTCAAGGGCACATTCCTGAGTTGCGGGCTCGATCCCCAGTAGGGGGTGTGCAGGAGGCAGCTGATCAAGATTCTCTCTCATCATTGGTGTTTCTATCTCTCTCTCCCTCTCCCTTCCTCTCTGAAATCAATAAAAATATATTTAAATTTTTTTTTTAAATAATGTGTTTGTCTCTTCTATGTTTAGACACAACTAAGTGTTGGGAATTCAAGGGGAAGATAAATGGGGCTGGGGAGAGCTCCACAGCAGTCAGTTCAATGTGTGAATGCAACACTGGATGTATGGTGCTCTGGAGACTAGAGGAACCCTTTATCAAGTAGGTGACATCAGTACTGGACCTTATTGAATGCAGAATTCTCCAGGTGGAGAATAAGAGAGGAGAACTCAGGACAGAGTAATCAATATCCCTGGAATGAGTATTTGTATATATTGGGAATTCTTTTATCATAGTAAATCAAATAAGCAATAGTGAGCACATAATTTATGTTTAGTTCAGTAGGGGGCACAATGCAGTTCATGTTTCTGCTTTGGAGAAGTGAGAATTTAGTTGGAGAGACAACACTGCACTGACTACACAGTGACCCTACAAGGAGTACAGTATTGCCAAAGAGTATGGCCCAGAGTCGATGCTACAGGAGTGCCAAGCAGGCTGAGTGGCCCAAGATGGGGTGGTGAGAGCAAGCTTCACAGGAGGGACAGCTGAATGAGGCCCAGAAAGACAGAACAGAAAAGAACAGAACAAGCAAATCCTGCAGTGACATGCCTCCCAAAGTACAGCCACTGAATGGGGGCGCTGAGGGCATCCCAGACTGATAGAGAAACCTAACACGTGGGAAGATCTGGTATGGCCACTAGAGTAATGGTGTTAAGGCTATGCTCAATTTTGATCATTGAGGTCAACGTATTTTACCCAGTCAATTAAATCAATGATTCTCCTTCACCCCTTCTTTTCTCTACCCCAGGGAATCAACAACTGTGTAGCAAGCAAAGTAAACTGACAGGTTGCTTTGTCAACGGTAGCCTGCAGACCACATTAGAGTCAACAGTCAGGCTCCTGGAAAGAGTAGCCATGACCTTGCTTTAGGTAAGTGCAGTCCTCTTATGCATTCCTTGTAGTGAGAGAGTGGGAAAATCCCTCATCGGATATGCTGGTTGAGGTCTCAGGTATCAAAGGCTTGCCAACCATAGTAAGGCAAGGACTTGATTAAGACTGCTAAAGATGACTTTCAGTTAATACTGATTTTTTAATTTTCAAGCTTTAAGTTAAATTTTTTGAATAGCCTATACATTTGTATGGCATAAAATTCAGAACATTTAAAACAATATTTACTGAAATATCTTCTCATTTTCCCTCCCTGGAGGTAACCAATATTGCAGTCTTGAGTCTCCTTCCAGAGATAGCTTATGCATAGAAAACAATTGCATAGTCTCAAAGAAAAGAATTGATTAGTATCAGATTTTCATACCATAAATAACACTAAGGATGTATTTTCTTGCAATAATGGGGAAAATGGTTATTTTTCAAATTATAAAATAAGTGGACATTTATTATATTACCTAGAAACGACGAAAAGGAAAAATAAGAAAAGGAAAACTGTCTACTATCATACCATTTGGAAATAACCTACAATTATATTTCCTTCTAGGACTTTTATACTAGGACACAATATGTTAGGTCTTTTGTTTTCACTTATTTTCAACTTTTCCAAGTCATTAAATGTGTCTGTATACTCATTTTTAATGGCTTGTTTATATATACCACAATTTATTTAACTGAGTCCTTTCATTTAAAACTCAAGTTGATTTCAATTTTACACCATTATAAACCTTGATTTGATATATATTTATTTTTTATTTATTGATAACTTTATAATTTAGGTGCAAGTTTCCTAAGGGAAAAGACTGTGTTTGACTTGATTACTTCTATCCCTATAGCACAGTGCCTAGTTATGTGAATTTAAGTATTAGACCATATCTGCAACAACAAAATGCACATTTTTAAGTGAAATTAAACCTCAGAAAGGATTTACTTAAGTGAAATGAAATCTCAGAAGGGGTTGGGTTTCTGATTTCTCATATAAGTTGATTTTGGAAGATAGGACAGTATTATTTCACATACTAGAGGCCTGGCGCATGAAGTTTGTGCGTGGGTATGGTGCCTAGGCCTGGCCTGTGATCAGGGCCATCTTTCCTGGCTGCCTGCTGCCGGCCCCACCCCCTGCTGCCACCCACTCCAGTTCCCCGTTTGCCATCAGGCGATTGGAGCCTGATGGCCGGAGAAAGGGATCGAGAGGTTGGCCATTCCTGCTCGCTCGCGGGCCCCGCCTCCGCTGTGGGTCGCCCTCTGTGTGTGGAGCAACTGGCGGGGCAGGGGTCTTGGCCTGGCACTACCCATGTCCCCCGCCACCCACCCCCAGTTCTCCATTCTCTATTGGGCGATCGGAGCCTGCCGGCCAGGGAAAGGTACCAAGAGGTTATCAGTGTGCCTCATAGTGACTGGTTGAGCGGTCGTTCTGCCATTAGGGTCAATTTGCATATTACCCTTTTATTACATAGGATTATTATATAGGATAGCTACAAATCTTGGAGGATAAAGGGTTTGTTTATTCTCTTTCAAAAAGGAAGACTTGTGACTAGGGGCTCAAATGTAAAATCAAGGTCACAAAAAGGGCCTCCATTTCTAGGAAGCTGCACCCTGTGTGAGTCCCACTGCAGTGGGACCAAAGAGCACACGTTGTACCACTGCAGTAAACAGGCTGTAGGGCACCAGGCCAGCTGAAAGCATCGGATAAAACACACTTCACAAGTGACTGCCAGACAACGCCATCTAACACATTACAAAAAGCTACTTTCTCAAAACAACCCTGCTCCTCAGGAGAGGTCTGTTTTAAAAGACAATGCTCACTAGACACTGGCAGTCTTGTTTATAATTCCAAATGAGGCAACAGAACAGCCACTTGTTCCGTCTGCAAAAAAAAAAATCTCCCCCCACCCTTAACTGTGAGTCTTCACAGGGAACAAAGAAGGATGCTTCCAGAGCAAGGGGCAGCCAGACACAGAGGAGGGCAGATGGAGCAGATTTCTGTGGGAGTTCAGCTTGTGACTCAGAAGGGTAACATTTCAAGTCCAAATGAAGGTGCAGAGAGGGCCCTGTGTTGACAAAGCTGCATGCCTGGCTGTAAGAATGTCCACGGAGACCAGGAACACTGAGTGCCCAGTGATAACAACAGTATCTGGGGACCATCGCAGTCTCGGGCACCCCACACATTGTATTTTTCACAGCCAGGCCCTGGTCTAGGGCTAGGCTTACACATGTGCACAGAAGTTTCCTGCAAATCTGACTTTGAAACCCTTTGCAGAGAAAACAGAAACAATCACAGGCTATTTCTTCACTGGAAACTAGATTTCTGGCTATGATATGCAGAAGGAAACTCTTTCTTGGGTCTGTCTTTCCATGAAGGTATAAAAAGTGCTTCTTGTTAAATATTTTATGATGATCCTTGTTATAGTGATGGGGAAAGTTTCGATACTTTAAAGATGATACTTTAACATTAACAGGCCCAACATTTACCCCAAATGCATCTGTCTTCACAATGGATCCAACATCCCAGATAAATTACAGTTCTTTTTCTGTCAAGAATAAGATATAATGAGCAAAAGTTTATAAAGTCAACTATATAAACTTTGAAACATATTCCTTATTTTTTTAACTTTTATTTAATTGGATTAATTTATTTTTTTAATTCTCACCCAAGGATAGGATATGTTTTTATTGATTTTAGAGAGAGAGAAAGGGAGAGGGAGAGAGAGAAACATTGACGTAAGAAAGAAACATCAATTGGTTGCCTACTACACGCACTCCAACTAGGGATTGAACCTGCAACCTGGGTATGTGCTATGACAGGGAACTGAGCCTGCGACCTTTCGGTTTACAGAACAACGCTCTAACCAACTGAGCCACACTGGTCTGGGCTTTAATTTTATTTTTAAATAATTATAGACACAGGAAGTTGTAAAAAAATAGTACAGAGAATTCCTTGTACTATTTCCCCATCCTCCAATGGTAATGTTTCACATAACGGTATATGGCACATAATCAGAACCTGGAAATGGCCATTGAAATGGGTGCTGCTACCGCTATCGCTTTGAAGTCTGACAGTATAAATTTAACAGCCGAGTCTTACAATCCAAGAAAAAGAATGAGTTCCATCTCCTGCTAAGATTTACTACTACCAGGTTCCTGTTCTCTATCTTCTTCCCTCCTCAGGCTACAGTGTTATGGTTTTGTAACAGCTCTGCCTCCTTTGGGCACAGAAATGCTGTTTCCTCTAAAACTTGCTAATTTCTCCTCTTGAATGCAGAGCAGGCCTCCCTTGTCCCTCATTCCTTGTGTTTAGCAGACAACTTTCTGTGGTTCTACCAGAAAGAGAAACTGGAAACTTTTGGGGGGTCTCTCCTGGCGCTGCACTTTAACATTCTGTATTTTTTTTTTACTTTTCATTTAAAAATAATTATAAATTCAAAAAAATAGCAAAAACAGTAGAGAAATTCTTCGTATCCTTCATCCAGTGTCTCCCAGTGGCTACTTTAACTCACTTATCAGGTTACTTACATTTGGAAAATATAATAAATTCCTGTGGGTTTTTTTTAAACTAGGGAACATCAAACCTTTTCTTTAACTACTTCTTTTGTCCAGTGAAACAAAATTTATTATAGCTGAGTCTCTTTTATTCAAGATATTAGGGCTAATTGTTAACCAGTTAATTGAACATGTAGGAACCATTAATAAAAATAATAGAGCTCACATATCTCATTTTAACTTGTCTCATGTAAAGGTGTTCTTTCTTAAATTTTTTTGATACAAGGTGTGTCAACTGAAGGTCTTCGCCACCAATTCAGTGCCACCAGGAATCCCTAACTTGGGGTGTGGTGAAGGGGGACATTTGTGAGACACCTCAGAAGAGAGGCAGCTTGGGCGTTATGTCTGAAAATCCAGTTCTGGTGTTGCAGCTTCCTCCCCTGCCCCTCTCCCTACCCTTACCCCTGCCCCTCCCCTCCCCCACTCCTCCCTCCCCACTCCGGCTTCTCCTCCCCTCCCCCCTCTGGGATCTTAAAGACTAAGGCTTGCAGCTCTGCAAGGGATGAGAGCTGGCATTGATCATGACGTTGGAAAAGTTCTCCAGGGAGGGGAGAAACCTGCTGTATGCTTTTAAAACCATCCTTCCATTTGAAGAGGACTTCAAAAGACAAAAAGTGGCACTGAGAGAATGACTTTCTAGGAATTTTGTTCAAACTTTTACTGCAGTAAAAAAATCAACAATTCGCAGGCACCACCAGATCTAAGGACCACATGAAGCTTCATTTCCCCCCAAGCCCGGCTGTTGGGGGAGTGGGCGCCGGTCAAAAGCCCCATCTAGGGTGGTGGCTGGTGTGAGGTGTAAAGGGGAAGCCATGCAGAAATCGGAGTGCCATGGAGCTGCACAGCTGAGAAAGAGTGACAGCTAATTATGATCAAAGAACATCATCATCAAGTGCACAAATAAAACAGGACCACAGATCAAGGAAGCGAATCCTCACTGTCAACCGGAGTCTGCAGGAAAAGTTCATCCTCGACCAAGGGATAGACTTAATCCTAAAACAATTAAACTGTGGTGAGCAGTCGCGAGCTCCTCCTGCATTTGCAGCTCTTTACAGGGGGTATTCCTTGTAGATTGGTCCACGGTTCAGCAAAACAGATTACAGTGGGAAGGACCTGAAAATCTTCCATTTGATCCTCTTTTTATTACGTTAGCTGAGGGTCTGAGAGAAACTAGACACCCATATACCTTTGTGTCAAAGGAGGCTTTTAGAGAATTACTTTTAGGTGCTCCTGAAAAAGCGGTGCCTCCGAGGTAAGGTGGGGGTTTGGGGGGTGGGAAGAGATTAACCAAAGTACTTATATGCATATATGCATAACCCCTGGACACAGACAATAAGGTGGTGAAAACCTGGGTTCGGGGAGAGGGCGGTCAATGGGGGGGGGAGGGAAAGGGGTACATCTGTGTTACTTTCAACAATAAAGATACATTTTTTGTTTTTTTAAAAAACTGTGCCTTTTCTTCCTTGCCTGAGTCCTGGCAGCTCCGGTCCATCCCGGCAATGAGGTGTTGGACAGAGGATTGAAGGCTCTGGTACGATTAAGTGTTGTTGGTCCTTCTCTAAATAACCATCTGAAACATCTACTTCCCAGTGGAAACCTTATCGCCATCAAAACTAAAATTCCAACATACTGCTCCATATGCTGATGAAGAAGGGAACAGACAACAATCTTCTAACTATCTGGTGGCAGGTGTTAAACGCTCACCATGGATAACTATGGAACTTTTTAAGATTCACTTCAGTTTATTCTTTTGTAAATTATAGCTGCCACTCATTAATTTACTAGTTTAAGATGAATATACACAATTCTGCAGAATCATAGTAAAAGTTAATCACCAACAAAAAAGAATGGTTAATGATGGAAAGCTAGTTAAAAGATTTTTTTAATTGACTTTTAGGGAGAGGGAGAAGGAAGGAGAGAGAGAGAAATCAGTGTGAGAGTGAAACATTGATTGGCTTCCTCCTGCATGCCCCCTATTGGGGATTGAGCCCAAAATCCAGGCTTGTGCTCTGACTGGAATTGAACTGGCAACCTTTGGGGTACAGGACAGTGCCCAATCAACTGAGCCACACCTGCTGGAGCTGGAAAGCTATTTTTAAAAGTTCTATAACAGTACAATTTTGTGGGGGTTATTTTTAAAATTTCTATGGTTTGTGTGAACAACCATTATTGGGTTTATAATAGATGTGTTTGTTATTTTCTAGGGCCTTTTATTTATAACATCCCTTTTGCAATCAGTTTGTAGCTCTACACTTATTTCTAGATATTTTGCCATTCTTGATTTTATATTTATTGAGGCTATGGAAATTTAAAATAGGGACATTTGTGAGTTACTATTAATTATTGTTTGTAAGTATGTACTTAATGTACAATGCTTGGGAAAATTTCTTTACAGAGTATTCTAGTTTAAGAAAAAATGTAAATGTATAATTCTCTTGTAAGCATGTTTATTACAACTCATTAAAACTACCTAAACTTTAGGTGTTAAGTGTATTTAAGTAAATGTTATTTTTTCATTTTATAGTCTGAATTCAGTACATGAACAGATTCAGAAATTAAAATCTTAAAACTCATTTAAAAATCAACAATTCTTCTACTGTTGGTTAATGACTCAAGAACCCGGTTAATTCTTTGATCAGAAGATAATCTTCAAATAATTATTATTATACTAGAGGCCCAGTGCATGAATTCATGCATGGGTGGGGTCCGGCCAGCCCACCCCAATTGGGGCTGATCGGGGTGAACCAGCTGGGAGAGGGGCTGGGCATGGTTCGCCAACCAGGCCCACCTCCTGGTTGAACTCCTGGTCGGACTCCCGATTGAGGGGACAATTTGCATATTAGCCTTTTATTATATAGGATTAACATTTTACAAAAGCCATTGACATATAATATTATAAACCCAATTTTGTGACAGCATTTCTAGTTGAGTAAGAACATCTTAGTATATAGTTTCAGATGAAGCTGAACTCTGTGTGTGTTTCTAGCTTTCTGTAGATTTCACATGCCCTTGCCACCACATTCTACCAGGCAATGTGTCCTCCACTCCATTTTCTCAGGTAACGTATATAGCATGCGGGAAGCAAAGCGTGCGTGCAACTCTTTCTCCAAAAGCCTAAGTTGGCGCATATGGCTGGGAGAAATGCTCACTGCCCAGGGATTATTCTGTGCTCTACATATTTCCCCATCTCCTCATCGTTAGGTGGGGTCAACGCTCTGGCCAGTACGCTGTCAGTAGAAGCAAACATGAATGCATCAATATAATTGTCTGTGTGTTAACATAAAATGCACAATATTGCATGTATTTGTTCTACAACTTGATTTTGAAACACTCAACAATATATCTTGGAGATCTTCCTAGAATATAACAAATAAACTATTCTTTTGAACAGCTATCATATCCCAATAATGTCATAATTTCAACCACTCCCTTATGAATGGATAGTTAGATGGTTTCAACTATTTTGCTATTACAGAAACACTCCTGTGTATGCTCAGGGTAACCTGGGCAAAAAGTTATGTGCTTTGATGATTTTAAAATATAGTCTATTAAATTCAATTTGCTGGTATTTCCCTAAGATTTTTATAATTAGATTCATCAGCGAGAATGTCCTAATCCTTCTAATGCTATCATCTTTCTCTCCTCTCTCTTCTTCAGTCCTTAACAAGTGGGAATACTGGTCTAGTTGGGTCAGATTCCAGGATGTTGATGGTGATGAGTTTAGGAGCGTGAGGACATCCACCTGGGTGTGGTTCTCCCTGTGGTGCTTAGGTCTTTCTCAAAGAGGAACAGGGCAGCCGAACCAGGGTGTAGCTCTTCTGGGGGGCAGACCCTCTTCTCTCTCTTCCTCCCACATGAGCAGCGCCACACATGTGCCCCTTCAGGCGTGGCAAGGAGCTGGTAGAAATTCCTGAGTTTAGCCTTGTGCTAAGCCCTGTGCCCCAGCCCTGTGTCCCTACAGGGTCACCAGATCACCCTGCACTCTGGTTAGAAGAACCTAAAATAAGGGGATGCCTACTGCCCATTGCCCACGGCCATCGTCGATGTGTGTACTCCTCTCTCCAGGAGCCACCGGAAGAGGATGACCAGCCAAGGCAAGATCCAGGCCCATTCCTGAATATCATTTTCATGCGACCAAATCTCATCCAAGGAGTATTGTTTTGGGCAGCTTTTAGTATAAGTGTCTATACTGAAGAGTAATTTTAAATGTTCAAGTGTTGGGGACTTTTTGTTGAAATAAAATATTTTTGTTCAATTCCTCTTCATTTAGCTATTGGGATATAATAGTAGACAGTAAGGCATCCAGTTCATTTAGAAGCAATGCTGCATTGCAAAGGTGTTGGTTAACAGGAAGTGAGGGAGAAGGGTAATTAGAAAATGCTTTATGCTGTTTAAAATTTAAGTGTGAGGTTTCAAATCCAGCAAGGTTTTCCTTGTGGCATTAATATCCAGTTCTAAATGAACACTGTATCATAGATGGCAAAAAATTTCTTTTGGAGAAAACTAAAGCCAACAACTGACCAACACAGCATAGAATTAAGGGGGCAGGGTGTCCAGGAAGGCTGCATGGCCTCAAATTCTGGAGCCAGCATTTAGTAGCTGAGCTGCCTTGGAGAAGTTGCTTACTCTTGTGTTTCAGTTTATCTATAAAATGGGGATAATGATAGTATTTCCCTCAAGGAGCTTTAAAAAGGACTGAATGAAGTGATATATTTAAAGTGCTTAGAACATTGTCTAGCATTGAATAAATTTTAGCTATTACTTTTAAGTATTGATCATTACTGAAGTGTCAAGGGTAGAACAGTTATACCTAACAGCTCCATTCCTCACAAAAGGTGTTAGATTGAGAACCATAGGCCTGCATTCACTCCCCAAATAGTAAATACTGAACTGAAGAACATGACAAGATATACAAGTGTCTGTTTAGACTTTGCCTCCCCTCACTCCCACCCGCCTCTCTCAGGCAGCCCCTGGCAGCCAAACACCCTGGACCAACAGTGCCAACCAAGGTTCACCCGCGGCTGCTGCCTGATTTCATTGCTCTATTTCCCCACTTTCCTTGTTCTCTTCCTTCCTCTTCAGAAGGAGGGAATTCTATCTCAGACTCTTTCTCACACACACTAGTACACAGCCTTGAATGAATTTTCTCCTGTTCTCTGGTTCCAGTTTTTGTGGTGGGCTTAGGGAAATTGCTTTTCTTCCTTTTATTTCATTTACCACCCTTCCTGTCCTCCAACCCCCCAAATTCTAATCATGCCCATAAGGCCAAGTAGTGCCAGTGATAGACTTGTGGAAAGAAAAAGAAAAAGGATTCAACCTGAAAAGTAAACAGCATAAAGTAAAATAACAGCGTAAGAGTTGTCATAAGGCAGTTCAAGGTGTGGTACTGACAACTGATGTGGAGTCTGGACAGGGGGAGAGAAATTATTGGGGCTAGAGCAGCCGTGGGCAAACTACGGCCCGCGGGCCGGATCCGGCCCGTTGGGCTGTTCCATCCGGCCTGCGGAGCCGAAAGAGCGGAGGGTTCTCTTGCTCTCCCCTCCGCTCCTTCACCAGCAGCAGTGTTAACATGGCAACGTGGGGAAACACGGCCGCAGCTCCTTCTTCTGAGTGGGCGGATTTATATCCGCCCATTCAGTAGAAGGAATAACCTCTCAATCTTCCAGAGGCTCCTTGTAATGCCCGCGGACGCGTCTCCATACACCACCCTGGGAATGCGTAGACACGTTATCGTGGTGATGTAGGGAGACACGCCCCTGGAGAGCACAGTATCAGAGCCTTTGCCATCTTCAATATAAGGTATGTTATTGTGCTATGATTCCTCCATTTTTTGAAGTTTCAAATTATAATAATTAGTGTTTACATTCTTCTTGTTAAAATGTTTGAAATGAATAAAACTATTGAAATAATAAAAAAAAGACCGTACCCTTTTATGTAATGATGTTTACTTTGAATTTATATTAGTTCACACAAACACTCCATCCATGCTTTTGTTCCGGCCCTCCGGTCCAGTTTAAGAACCCATTGTGGCCCTCGAGTCAAAAAGTTTGCCCTCCCCTGGGCTAGAGTGTCATGGCAGGCTTTGTGAAGAGAGAAGAGCTTGAGCTGGCCCTGAAAGGCCTGGGGGCTGTGGCTTCCAAGTTTCGCTAATCCAGGCGAAGGGGTGGTCTGAGTAAAGGCATCTGTGGTTAGAGGCATGGACCAGGTTAGTCTCTCTGCTGGAGGGTTTGTTTGAGTTGTGGGCAGTGGGCAAAGAGACTGAAAGTATAATCTGGTCCTGAGTGGTAAACAGGTTAGACATTACTTTAAGGATGGGTCTGATATGATAAATATCAATTACTGAGGTTGAGGGTAGGGATACAAATTATCTGTAAACAGTAAATTAAAAAAATTTGTTAAAGTTCAGTACAGTGGTTATATAACTATGTTAAAAGTATTCTTATTCCAAAGTATTCTTAATCTGGTCAACAAACAAAAATGAGGTGAACCATCCTGTAGCTAACTGAACTCATTCGTATCAGCTCTGCAATACTTCAAAATGACCTAGACTTCTGCTCTTTTATCTGTCTACAATTTAAGTAGTGTTTGACATTTTGATAGGAACTTATGCTTATAGGCACATAAACTTAACCGACAGAAACATAAAATCTTCTGCAGTTACTTGCATGTAAGCGGCAAGTGTCCCAGGGAAGGGAGAATGCATGGGGTGAAGGTGGGGACAGGAGTGCCTGGTGTGTGTGGAGGCGGTGGGTTTGCTGTGTGGATGCTGTGTGCTCTATGCCACCTGTGTGACACAGGAATATTAGTCCAGCCAGGTGTGGACAGCAGGGAGTAATGTGGCCTTGGCAATGTGGTTATAGCTGCTGTGTTTTCTCCTTTCTGAACAGAGTCTTCAGCACTGTTGAGTTTTTGTTTGTTTGGGGGAGGGGGGTTGGTGATAAGGTTGACAGGTGTCATTTGCAGGGCCAATGGTACACAATCAAATAACTTTACAGAATGATTTGTGATCTGAGATAAATCTTTCAGTACTTTTTACTTATAAAGGTGTTAAAAGAACGCAGGAATAATAAACCCCCGTTGGGGGTATAATTATTCAGTTCTTAAATTAACTATGCTTTCTTAGATCTTTGACTCAAAACCCTAGAAATAATAGGGTTATTTTAAACTTCTTGAGTTTTAAAAATGTAAACTACAGCTTAATATCCCAATATACTAAAAACAATACTTGCCTGTGGGATCTTTTTCTAAAGAAGCTTTTCTTAAGTACAATTTTGTTTCTGAGTGACTAAAAAAATCACAGGCATATATTTTAAGCTCTTTGCTTATTTGATAAGGAAAACCGGAAATGATTATATATAAAGCTGAATGAAGAAAGTAATGCCTATAGGAATTCTCACATCCAATAGATAAGAGTGTTTTTGGTAACTGCAGCCTCTGCCTCCAAAATCGCAAGTCTGCAAAACTGTAGCTGGAGGTGCCCCTGTCCCAGCTCCACCTCCTGCAGGCTGAGTAACCCGCAAGGGCCCCAGCTCTCCAGGCTTCTTTCCTCAACTGTAAAACGAAGAAGATCTCTCTTTACAGCATTGACATGAAAATTAAAAAGTAAGTCCTCTGCACACTGAAAGGTGAGTACAGAAGTTAATGGCAACGTTTCCTACAATGTGCTGGCCTCCCCGCCTTTATTTTTTAAAATTTATTTTTATTGTTGACACTATTACAGATGTCCCCATCCCCTCCTACCCACCCCACCCAGCCCCCGCCTCCCCTTCTCTCTGGCCATCACCACAGTGTTGTCTTGTGTATGAGTTACGCATATATGCTCTTTGGCTAATCTCTTCGCCTTCTTTCATCCAGTCCCCGCGCCCTGACATCTATCACTCTGTTCCATGTATCCAAGCCTGTGTTTCTATTTCGCTCCTCAGTTTATTTTGTTCATTAGATTCCACATATATGAGATCATATGACCTTTTAGTTTCTCTGAGGGGCTATTTCCCGCCTTCCTCCACGACTGCTCTCGCCGGGTCCCTTACCCTGCCTGGTCTGTGTATTCGTTTGTTGATGATATTATTTATTAATGTTCGCTACCGTTGTTGACTTCCCCGGTGACAGCAAACGCAGAGGACAGTCCCATTCTCCCAGTCCGCTGGCGTGGGAACCTTGCTCCATGGCTCCCTCACGACCAAGCCGAACCCACCTGGAAGCCCCGCCCCCAGCCCGGCTCCCGGCCCCGCCCTCACAGCCCCGCCCGAACCCACCTGGAAGCCCCGCGCGCTGACGGCCCCGCCCACGAGCCCCGGCTCCTGGCCCCGCCCCCAGTCCGGGAGCCGCGCGGTGATTGGCGGTGTCCTAGCAACCGCCACGCCGTGGTCATCCTCTGGCCACGCGGCTACTCGGTCACAAGGGACATCGAACGACTGGGGTCCTGGGCGAGGAGCATGGACGCTTCGCGCGCGGGAGGCGCCGCTTGTCACCTAGAGGGAGGCGTCCTTCTCCCGCCCTCTCGGGTCTGAGGCCCGCGGGAGGATGGGAGGGCGGCTGCCGAACCGGAACCGCCTGCCAGTCACCTGACCGAAGCCTAGTAAGTGTGGGCTGTGGTCCCTGCACGTCAGACCCTCCGCGGGGCTCCGGGAGCCTTGGGAATTCAGTTTCCGAGCTGGGCTGCCCCTACTTACCGATGCCGAAACCGGCCCGGAGAGGCTCGGCGCCTCGCCTCCTCACTTACCTGTTTGGTACCTGGGCCCGGCGGGAAAGCTGGTCGCCTGGCCACCCCACAGCCCTTCCCTCCGCCTGGGCCGCAGCCGCGGGGGCCGCCAGCCCCGAGCTCCTCTCTGTTTCGGGCCAAGTAGGAAGGCGAAGGCAGTCTGAGCTTTGGAGGTAATGCGAGAACCGGAACTTTATTTATCATAACAGGAGTAGCCTAAACCCGGGCCATGTGTGCATGGACTTTCTCCAGCTCTCGGTCCTGGAACGGCCGGTTCCCTCCGCGCCTCCGCACGCGCACGGTTTCCACAATCACACCAAGACGAGCCCCATTCTCTGGCTCTTGTTATATGGGCATAAAGCTTATATTTAGTTTCCACTTGGTAGTTTTCCTTTAATCTGTTTTGTTTGTTTTCCCCAGCATGACTTCCTCCTAAGCACCCAATATCTCAGATTTCTTTCTGCTATTTCTCAGCTGCGGACAGCCCTGTCAGTCTCCTGCTC
>NW_005871258.1:320471-334310 GCF_000147115.1 Myotis lucifugus
GCGTTGGGCCTCAGCCTCTTACCATCTGGGCGTACTGGAAGAAGCCGTGAGTTTTTACCAAAGGTGCTCCCCTCAGCAGCCGTGGCCACCTCTCCGCTGCCCAGCATGGCAGACCCAGGCAGCACCGGAGTACGAGGCCCAGACCTAGTTCCTTTGGTTGGAGCCTTTGGACTTGTGCCAGATTAATCTTTCTATTTTTCCCCAAATTCTGCCTTCCCGTCCCTGCTTTTATCAGACTTTGACCTCCTCCTCCTCCCTCCCTTCCTCCTCCTCCTCCTCCTCCTCCTCCTCCTCCTCCTACCTCCTCGTCATCCCTACCTCCCTCCTCCTACTCCTCCTCCTCCTCCTCCTCCTCCTTCTCCCCCTCCCCCCACACTTCTTTCTATTTAGGAAATCCCTTCCTGTTTCCCCAAGCTTTGGCCCTTGTGATGCACTCAGGGCAGCGCTCAACTGGAATTTGTTCCTCTTTCCCCAATTTGTAATAACCTCAGATGAAGAAATCCTGAGTAATAATAGTAATAATAACAACAACATAGTAATATCCAGAAAATATTGTCTCTTTTTAAACAGATATCAATTTCCTGATCTTACCCTTGTTAGAAATGCAAACTTTGCCTTGTTGAAAAAGAAAGCAGGATTCTCAGCAATTCTGAGTGATCAATTTAGTTAAACTTTTAACACCCATGCGGACAGAGTGCCTGCTGTGTATGAGGTACTGTGCTGAGGACATTCAGATAGTTTGTTCTTGTAGTCATGGAACCCTCTTGCAGTCTAGAGAGGACAAATCTCAAGTGTTGAGGGCCACCTTGGTGAAGTGTCCAAGCAAAGGCGGGGGCTTTCCTGGGGAGAACCACAGGAGCCCACCCGGGAGGTGGGGAAGCAGGTGGGCGTGTGCAGGAGGGCTGCTTGCAGGTCTTCAGCGGCACTGCTGTGGCAGGCGTCCCTGCCCTGACACAGCAGCTCTCATCCCATCTGAGTAGAAGGATCCCTTCTGTTGGAGAGGCCCTTTCTCTCCTTTCTGTTTTCTCTGGATAAGTTCCATTTTCCAGTTGTTTTCACTTCCCACAATGTGGGCATTCTCAGGCTAAAAAACCCCGAGGCAAGATCTGAGTCAATGATTCCTATAGGTTCTCTGATCCAATAGTACTAACCAGGTTTTTTTTTAAATTTTAGATTTCTTAAGTCATGTGAGTGCAAACGGGGCTGGGGCACACACCTTAAAGGGTTCAGTGGCCTTTTGTTTGGAATCAAGAACATACCCCTTTGGCTCAGAAGCCTCTTTTAAATTTCCAAAATTCAGTTTAGGAGTCTTAGGATAGTTTATGTAGCTGTGTTCCCTTTTTACTCTAGGGCAGTGGTTCTCAACCTTCTGGCCCTTTAAGTACAGTTCCTCATGTTGTGACCCAACCATAAAATTATTTTCGTTGCTACTTCATAACTGTAATGTTGCTACTGTCATGAATCGTAATGTAAATATCTGATATGCAGGATGGTCTTAGGCGACCGTTCGACCGCCAAAGGGGCCGCGACCCACAGGTTGAGAACCCCTGCTCTAGGGCGTGTAGCTCCCTCTAGTAAGAATATAGGAGGTGGGTGAGTATGTTTCAGGGAAGAGAAAGGTGAATTGGCAATGATGAAATAAATAATAAAAAATCTTTATTCTAAGCTTCCTTTTGTTCTGTAAGAACCATTGGCCAAATGTAAATATCAGTCTTTGTTGGACAGATCCCCAAAAGCAAGTTGAAGGATATAGTCTGTGCTTTCGTTGTTTTCATGTTCTGTGGTTCTAGAGTGGAAGGAGGAGGAAACAAAACTTCATAGCTCAATATGACTGGGGTGTGAGGGTAAAAAGATGCTTGCAGTAAAAGTGGGTATGCGAAACAAAGCACAGTTACCAAGGGACAATGATTTTATTTTATTTATTTATTTTTTAAATATATTTTATTGATTTTTTACAGAGAGGAAGGGAGAGAGATAGTTAGAAACATCGATGAGAGGGAAACATCGATCAGCTGCCTCCTGCACATCTCCTACTGGGGATGTGCCCGCAACCCAGGTACATGCCCTTGACCAGAATCGAACCTGGGACCTTTCAGTCCGCAGGCCGACGCTCTATCCACTGAGCCAAACCGGTTTCGGCGGGACAATGATTTTAAGTAATGTATTTGTACATAGCTCTTTCCAATATGTCAAGTGCTTATCCACGCAGAAGTCCTGTATGGCTACATTTGCCCCTTGCAATAGCCTGGGAGTTGGGGACCATGGGTGGTGCCACCACTGTGGAGAAGGGAAGTCACCTACTGTGATGGCATGGACCTACACAGCATTTTCATTCTCAGTTTTCCCACTCCTATGTGATGCTGTCCAAATACTTTTGTGATATTCTCATCAAATTGAGCCCTCGTAGGAAGAAGGCAATATCTTCACCAATAATATGAGTTTGTGTACCTTTGGAATTCAACATATCTGGACAGTACAAATTTGCATAAACCTTAAAATAGAAATCATTATCTTTAAAAACTTGAAAATGACAAATCAGGAAGCTTGTTGATCCTGAGCTCTGAAAATAAAGGTTATTGCTCTCTCTTCAGTGAGGACCCCGGAGCCCTAGGAGAAAGCAGTCCTCCTGGAATCACTGTGTGGGTAGCTTGTGCCATAGCAGGTGGTTAAGAAATGGCTTTGACTCCTGCTCCTGCCACTTACTGGCTGTGGGTCCTGAACAACTTTTAAATTCTCGAAGCTTCTGATTCCTCAAATGTAAACGGAGTGTTAACAGTATCAGACAAATATGGTTGTGAGGAATTTATGATACAGCACATATAAAAAGCTCATCTCAGGGCCTGGCCAGCAAATGGGAGTTGCTGCAGTTTATTATTATTATTATTATTATTATTATTATTATTATATAAAGGCACAGAACATTTTGTGTTCTAGACCCTACAGGCAACTGATGTGTTTGGAATCTCAATTATGCATCTTCCTGCTGTGAGACGATGAAGACCTTAGTTAAGCTCTTTCAGTCTTGGTTTCCTCATCTGTAAAATGGGAATAATAGGGCTACCTACCTCATAAGGTTATTACAAGAATTAAATATATATACTACCCAGAATATACATAAAGTTGTTTGCTAATAATGACACTTCTTTTCAAAAAAATCTCCCTAGCTTGGGTCCAACTGATTTCTGTGTTTGAAATTCATGGGAGACTTTTAGGAAATGCAATTTTAAAGATGGGATAAAGGACTATTTTCATGTTAAAAAGTATTGTAGTCCAGGGGACTCATTTATATGCACTGCACCCTCCGACTGCAGAAGTAAGCAGAGCTTTCTACTCTTTCCCCCAGTTGTCAGGCCCTTCCTGAAGTTGTGGTGAGTGGGTTAAGATTGCATTACAGTTTGGCGACTTCTTTCCTCCTGTGCACATTGGCTATATTTAGGCAGGTCTAGATGAGTTTAATATGTTGAATATTGCCTTGAGTCCAGTTGGTCCCAGAACAGCTGGCCATGTGAGCCAGAATGTGTCAATCCAACTTTACAGTTTTAGAGAAGAGAACATTCGGAAGGTGAGGCCGTGTATTCTGGCTGGGCTGAGCCTCCGTCTGGTTCCCACTCTCTCACTAGCTCGCAGGTGGCCACTCCACATGCAGAGCAGTGTGTTTCCTCTCAGCGGTTCATCCTCTTTACCTTCTTTGGATGCATATGATATAATTGGAATACTGATGTGTAATGAAGGTTCAGGAGTGATTATTTTCCAAAACGGAAGACCTTTGTATTTTTCTGATTATAAAAATAAATGTTGTTTTAGAAACCTTTAAATAATGTGAAAATTCAAGCAATGTAGAAAAGGCAAAAGTCCCACACACTCTCACCACACAGAAAACTACTATAAGCCTCTTAGCATATATCTTTCTAAATGTTTTTCTGTGTGTGTATGAGTACCTACCTATGGATGTTGAATTTTATGGATATCTTTTAGCAATATATGTAGATATCTTCTTTGCCAACAAATATACATCTGTATGATAATTTGTTTAAAGGTTGGAGAAGCACTAACACAGTGTTTTCTGTTTTTGTTTTTTCTAAGAATAGTTTATTGATTTTTAGAGAGAGGGGAAGGGAGAAGAGAGAAGTGAGAGCATAACATCAATCGGCTGCTTCCTACATGCCCCCCTCTGGGGATTGAGCCTGAAACCTGGGCATGTGCCCTAATGAGGAATCAATGCCCCATCAACTGAGCCACACCGGCCAGGGCTGTGTTGTAATTTTTAACTGGTAGATAGAATTCCACTTCATGGATGTACTGTAATTTATTTCAAACCAATCCTCTATTGATATTATATTGTTTCCAAGTTTTCAGGAAGTCTGAGTTTGACAATTGTCTTTACAGAAGGCCCCTGTGACTTAGATCCTAACACAGAGATGGAGATATCAAGCTCATCTTCTACCATCTCTGAGCAGCAGCTTTGGAGGCAAGAGGGACAGAGCAACACCAACACAGACGTGGCCAAGCAGAGTCTCATCTCATCCAAGGAATGGCTCCAACTACATGGGCTAAAGAGCAACAAATTGAACTTGAAACAGATTTTGTCACAAATTGGATTTCCACACTGTGAAGGTAGAGTACTCACAGAGCGATGCTGGCTGGAAAACCCAATTTAGCACGCTGCCTGGAAAACCACGGGTCTCTGAGCTTGTTTTGATCTCACTTCCTTGAGGGTAAAAAACGTTGGCACCCCCAATATATGAGTATTATATAGATGTACATTTGTTAATCTGCATACTAAATATTGGTAATGCTTAATTTCCTTCTTTCTTCTTTGAAAGGTGAAATGTAATTTTTTTGTATTTATCCCCTGGGATGTGCAAACCCCTTTTGGAGGGAGGTCAGTAGCGATGTGTAGTTTCAGGGAGAGGGTGCTGTTTTCCTGTGGTGGCCTTCCAATTTTTTTTCTAAATGCTTTTTCTAAATGCATTGGCTTGAATGTTGGTTATTAACTCCTACGAGTACTGCCCTCCAGCAGTGAGTATGGCAATGTATACTAGCCTTATGAAATTATTTGGAAATATTTACTCCTCTATGTTCTGATGTTGTTTGTATATATATATGATTGGCACTATTTCTTCTTTAATTGTTTGATAGAACTCAGCAGTGAAACTTATCTGAGCCTAGAGTTTTGTTTGTAGGAAAAGTTTGATAAGGAATTCAATTTCTGTAGTAGACATAGAGCTATTCATATTTCTGTTTCATCATGGTAATTTGGGAAGGTGTGTTTTTCAAGGAGTTTGTTCATTTTATCAGTGTGTTTTAAAAAAATATATTGTTAAAACACTGTTCATAATATTCCCTTAACATTTTTTTAATGCCTGTGGAGTCTGTAGAAATGTCACCTCTTTCACCATTGATATTGATCATTTGTGTTTCACTTTTTCAGGACAGGTTTTGTTAGTGGTATATCATAACTCTTTTCAAAGGACCAAATATGGGTTTTGTTGATTTTTTTTCTACTTTTTGTTTTCTATTTCATTTATATCGGCTTTGAGCTTTATTATTTATTTTCTTCTACTTTGAGTTTAACTTAAGGTAGAAACTTAGATAACTAATTGTAAGCCTTTTTTTCTCTTCTAATGTAGTCATTGAGAGTTATAAGTATTTCCTCAAGCACTGCTTTAGTTGAATCCCACAAATCTTGATAGGTATCCTTTTATTATGAGTGAGTTAAAAATATTTTCTTTTTTTCTTGTGACTTTTTTCTTTGATTCATTTTTTAAAAAGAAATGTATTGTTTGATTTCCAAATGTTTTAGGACTTTGAAAGATACCTTATTTTTGTTGGATTTCTAATTTAATTTTGTTGAGTTAGAGAACATAAGATTTTAGTCTTTGGAAATTTACTGAGATTTGTTTTATGGACCCTCATATGTCTTGATGAATATTTCATACACACTTGGAAAGAATGTGTATTCTGCAGTTTCTACATAATACTTGTAAATGTTAATTGAGCCAAGATTGTTGATAGTATGATAGAAGTATTCTGTATCTTTAGCGATTTTTTTGTCTAGTATATGTGTCCATTTCTCCTTTTAGTTTTATCAGTTTAGTTTGAAGCTCTAAATGCATATACATTGGGATTGTCATATCTTTCTGATGACATTTACTTTGTTTGATGTTAATATAATTACCACAGCTTTGTCATGCTTAGTTTTCACATGGCATGCATGTTTATAGTCTTTTACTCTCAAACTACCTGTAATCTCTCTCTGTGCCTCTTTAACCCAGTCTCCTGGTCTCTGTCTTGTAATTATAGTGTTTGTTTTGTTTTGTTTATTTTAATGTAATAATTGATATAGTTAAATTTAGGTTTCCCATTTTACTTTTTGTTTTCTATTTGTCCCATCTTTTTTACCCTTTGTTTCTCCTTTCCTGCCTTCTTTTGGGTAAACTGAATATTTTTTAGTATTTCATTTAATTCCATTTAAATTTCAATAGGCTTAGGTATACCTTTCTGCACTGTGCTTTCAGTGGTTATGGCTGTACTTTCAGTGGTTTGGGTGACTGATTGAAGCTCTTCCAGTGCTACCCCTCGATCGTCACACAGACCTCTGTCTCCCAGCATCCTTAACCCCTGGTGGCCACCAGTCTAAAAACCAATGGAGAAATATCCTCGAGTGAGGATTTAAAAAATGTTTATATAAATGCTATGACATCATATGTGAGCTTTGGAGATTGGCATTTTTTCACTTAATATTATTTCTTTGAAGTCCATCCAAGTTGTTGCATGTATCAGTAGTTTGTTTCTTTTTTAAAATATGTTTTTAATGATTTTAGAGAGGGAGGAAGGAAGAGGGAGAGGGAGAGAGAAACATAGGTGTGAGAGAGAAACACTGATTGGCTGCCTCACAAGGCATCCCTACCAGGGACTGAACCTGCAATCTGGGCATGTGCCCTGACCTTGAATCGAACCAGTGACCTTTTGACGCTCAGCCAAGTGAGCCACACTGGCCAGAGTGATAGTTTGTTTCTTTTTATTGCAGAGTAGTGTTCCATGGTATGGATGTACCATCAGTTAACCACTCACCCATTAAAAGACATTTGAGTAGTTTCCAGTTTGGGGCTATTACAAATAAAGCTATGAACAATTGTTTACAGGTTTTTGTATAGAACATCAGCTTTCATTTCTCTGGGATAAATGCCCAGGAATGCAATTGCAAGGTGGTATGTTAAGTATATGTTTTAATGTTTTGTTAAGAAACTGCCAAACTATTTTTCAAAATGGCTATACTACTCACATTAGTAATTATGAAAGATAGCTTTTCCCCTTTATAACAGCATTTAGTGTGTCAGCATCTAAAAATGTCAGCTATTCCAATAGTTGTGTAGTAATATTCGTTGTGGTTTTAATCTGTAATGCCCCAATGCCTAGTTTAGTTGAACATCTTTTCATGTGCTGATTTGCTCTTTATCATCTTTGGTAAAATAAATGTTTATGTCTTTTCATCATTTTCTAATTAGATCTTTTTAAATGTTGAGTTTTGAGAGTCTATTATATATTATATATTCTAGAAATGAATCCTTTGTCACATATGTGGTCTGTAGATATATTCTCTTAGTCTTTAGCTTTGTCTTTATCCAGAACTTCTGTTTCTCAGAGCAAAAGTTTTTAATTTTGATGAAGTCCCATTTGTTGACTATTTTCTTGTATGGATCTTGTTGAGTCTCAAAGAATTTCTCCTACTTTCCCGCCTAAAGTTTTATAGTTAACATCTTACTTTTAGCTCATGACCATTTGAGTTCATTTCTGTTTAAGAGTCATTATTTTGACCATGGATATCCAGTTGCTCCAGGATCATTTTAAAAAAAGACTATTCTTCCTCTTTTGAATTGCTTTTGCATTTTTGTTAACAATTTGTTGGTTGTACTTGTATGGGGCTATTTCTGGGTTTTCTGTTTTGTTCTATGCATCTGTGTGTCTATCTCTCCACTATTACCATAGTCTTAATTACTATAACTACATTATTACTATATATAATGTCTTGAAATTGGATAGACTGATTCCTTCTACTTTATTCTTTTTCAAAATTGTTTTAGCTACTCTAGTTCCGTTATCTTTTCTTTTAGATAACCATGTCTATGTCTACAAAAATATTGTTGGGATTTTGATAGGAATTGGATTAAACCTGTAATTTAAGGAGAATTGACATCTTAGACCTGAATATCTTTCCATTTATATATGCCTTTTGATTTCCTTCATTCAGGTGTTTTGTATTTTTGGTATATGTCCTACACATGTTTTGTTAGATTTGTACTAAATATTTCATTTTCTGAGCAATTGTAGGTGTGATACTGTATTTAAAATTTTTATTTCCATATGCTCATTGCTAGTATATACAGAAATATGCTTGATATTTTTGTATGTTGCTCTTATATCCTGTGAGCTTACCTAACTTATTAATTTTAAGAGGGTTTTGTTTGTTTGTTTGTTTTTTCTTTTTTTTTTCTGCTGTTGTTGACTCCTTCATATTTCTAGGTAGACCATGATGTCATCTCCAAACAGGGAAAGTTTTCATTCTTCATTTCCGATCTCTATGTCTTGCATTTTCTTCTCTTGCCTTGTGCTGGCTAGAGCTTCTAGAACTGTGTTGAATAACAGTAGTGAAGGTGGACATCCTTTTTTTTTATATATTTTTTTATTTTTTATTTTTATTTTTTGCTAAAAGTATTACAAAGGGTATTACATAAGTGTCCTTTTTTCCCCCCCGCCCTTGACAATCCCCTGCCCTCCCTTACCCCCCAGTGTCTTATGTCCATTAGTTATGCTTATATGCATGCATACAAGTCCTTCGGTTGATCTCTTACTCCCCTCCCTCCTGCCCCCCAACCCTCCCTGGCCTTCCCGCTGCAGTTTGACAATCAGTTTGAGGCAGCTCTGCCTCTGTATCTATTATTGTTCAAAAGTTTGTAATGGTCTTTATTATCCATGAATGAGTGAGATCATGTGGTATTTTTCCTTCATTGACGGGCTTGTTTCACTTAGCATAATGCTCTTCAGTTCCATCCATGCCGTTGCAAATGGTAAGAGTTCCTTCTTTTTTACAGCAGCACAATATTCCATCGTGTAGATGTACCACAGTTTTCTAATCCATTCATCTACTGATGGGCACTTAGGCTGTTTCCAGATCTTAGCTATGGTGAATTGTGCTACTATGAACATATGGGTGCACATATCCTTTCTGATTGGTGTTTCTGGTTTCTTGGGATATATTCCTAGAAGTGGGATCACAGGGTCAAATGGGAGTTCCATTTCCAGTTTTTTGAGGAAACTCCATACTGTCTTCCATAGTGGCTGCACCAGTCTGCATTCCCAGAAGGTGGACATCCTTACCTCACTTCAGATCTTAGGGGAAAGCTTTCAGTCTTTCACCATCAGCTATTTGTTAGCAGTAGGTTTAAAAAAAAATAAAGTTGAGGAAGGTCCCCTATATTCCTAGTTTTCTGAGAGTTTTTATCATGCATGCTTGTTGAAATTTGTCAATTGAAAGGATCTTTTGATTTTTCTCCCCTAGGATATTAATATGGTTGGTTATATTGACTGGTTTTTGAATATTTAATCAGCCTTGTATCTTAGAATAAACACCACTTGGTCATGTTGTATAATCCTATATAATAAAAGCCTAATATGCAAATCAACTGAATGGTGGAATTACCGGTCGCTATGATGTGCACTGACCACCAGGGGGCAGACACTCGGCACAGGAGCTGCCCCCTGGTGGTCAGTGCGCCAGAAGCCGGGCTCATGGCTGGTGAGCACAGCAGCAGTGGCGGGAGCTTCTCCTGGCTGCACAGCAGCACTAGGATGTCCCACTGCCGGCTTAGTCCCATGCCGGCTTAGTCCCATGCCAGCTTAGTCCCTAAGTCATCAGTTGGACATCCCCCAAGAGCTCCCGGACTGCAAGAGGGTGCAGGCTAGGCTGAGGGACCCTCCTCCCCTGAGTGCATGAATTTCGTGCACCGGGCCTCTAGTTGTTTATATTGCTGAATTCTGTTTGCTGGTATTGTGTTAAGGGTTTTTGCATCTGTATTCATGGCAGATATTGGTCTTGAGTTTTCTCATTTATACTGCCTTTGTATGGTTTTGGTATCAGGGTGATACTGGCTTCATAGAGTGGGTTGGGAAGTGTTTCTTTGTCTTTTATTTTCTGGAAAATATTGTGTAGAATGTTAATTCTTCTTTATATGCTCAGTAGAATTCTTGAGAGAACCTACTCAAGCCTGGGGATTTCTTCTGGAGAAGTTTTGAATTACAAGTTCATTTCCTTAATAGATATGGGGCTATTCATATGATGTATTTCATATTGACTGAGTTATAGTAGTTTTTGTTTTGAGGCATTGATTCATTTCATCTAAGTTGTTTAATTTATATGTGTCAAGTTGTTTGTGGTATTGCATTATTCTTTTCATGTTTGCAGGGTCATTAGTGATACTAGTATTCCCTGTTTCATACCTGATATCAGTAATTCATGTCCTCTCTCTCTCTCTCTCCCTCTCTCTCTCCTCTCTCTTATTAATCCTTGTCCAAGGATATTCCCCCACTGATTTTTAGAGAGAGTGGAAGAGAGGGTGAGAGACACAGAGAGAGATACATAGATTGGTTGCCTCCCGCACGCTCTCTGACCAGGGCCATGGGGGATTGAGCCTGCAACTGAGATATGTGCCCTTGACCAGAATCAAACCCAGGAAACTTCAGTCCTCTGGCCGATACTCTATCCACTTCTATCCACTGAGCCAAACCGGCCAGGGCATGTATCTTTGTCCATCTTGCTAGAGATTTGCCAGTTTTTTTGATTGTATTAAAATACCAGCTTTTTGTTTGATTTTTCTCTCTTGTTTTTATGTTCAGTTTCATTGATTTCTGCCTTGACCTTGATTATTTCCTTCTGCTTTCTTTGGATTTATTTTGCTCTTCTTTTTGTAGATGGGAGCTTAGATTATTGATCTGAGACTTTTCATCTCATTTTATGTAAGCATTTAGTGCTATAAATTTTCCTTTTGGCATGCTTGAGTTGTACCCCTCAAATTTTTACATGTTGTATTATCATTTTTATTTAGTTTAAAGTATTTTTACTTCTGCTGAGACTTCCTCTTTGACCCATGGATTTTTTAAAACATGTTATTTAATTTCCAAAAGCTTGGAGAGTTTCCTGTTACCTTCGTGATTTCTAGTTTATTTCCGTTGTGGGCAGAGCACATAAGTGTTTGGTTTAGTTATTTTAAATTTTTTGAAGTTTGTTTTATAGCCATAGGTATGATTTGTCCTGGTATATATTTTGTAGGTACTTGAAAATCCTATCTAATAAAGAGGGAATATGCTAATTGACCCTCGTGCCATCGCAAAAGATGGTGGTGCCCACAGCCAATAAGGAGGGAATATGCTAATTGACTGTCCAGCCCTCAAAGATGGCAGTGCCCACAGCACAAGATGGCGGCGCCCAGTACCCTCAGCCCCACCGGGGTGGCAGGTGCGTGGCAAGGCCGGGCCCACCTCCAGAGACCCCCAGTCCCCTTAGCCCCACAGCCGCCCAGGGCCACCCGAGACTCAGGTAACCAGAGCCGGCCGAGGCTTGTGCTGCTGGCAGTGGCAGCAGCAGAGGTGTGATGGGGCGTCGCTTTCCCCTGATCACCGGGTTGCCCCCTGAGGGCTCCTGGACTGTGAGAGGGGACAGGCCGGGCTGAGGGACCCTCCTCCAGTGCATGAATTTTCATGCACCGGCCTCTAGTAAAATATATTCTTCTGCTGTTGTATAGTTTTCTACAAATGTTGATTAGATCCTGCTTATTGATGGTGGTGTTGAGTATCCTTGTTGATTTTCTGTTTAGTTGTTCTATCAATTGAAATATCCAACTACAGTGGGGCCTTGACTTACGAGTGTCCCGACTAACGAGTTTTTTGAGATAAGAGCCATCTCTTGGCCGATTTTTTGCTTTGAGTTGCGAGCTAAAATTCGGGTTACGAGCCAGCTTCAGATACCCCACTGCTAGTTGGCGCAGCGAACGTCACAGTGAACGCCACAACATCAGCCCAGCATCACGTGTCTCACTCGTTCACTGTTGATTTGACATACGAGTAAGAGCTCCGTCACGGAACGAATTAAACTCGTAAGTCAAGGCCCCACTGTATTGTGAATTTGTCTATTTCTCCTCAGTTTCAACAGTTTTTGCTTCACATATTTTACAGTTGGTTGTTTGGAGTATATATACTTAGGATTTCTATGTCTTCCTGGTGGATTGACACTTTGATGATTATATAATGTCTTGTTCTGTCTCTAGTAATATTTTTTGCTCTATAGTTTACTTTTCTGATATTAATATAGCCAATACGGCTTTCTTTTTATTAATACTTATATGATTTATATTTTTACTATTTACATATATCATATTTGAAGCAAGTTTCTTAAAGATAGCCTATTGTTGGATCATTTTAAAAATCCTCTTTGCCAGTCTCTTTTAATTGTTGTATTTAGACAGTTTACATTGAATGTAATTTTTGCTACGTTAGGCCTTGTCTATTTATTTTTTTGTTTTATGTTTTCCATTTATTTTCTTTTTCCTACCTTTGGCTTACTTAAACATTTTTTAGAATTTCCTGTGTTTATTTATTTATAGTATATTTGAAGTATATCTCTTCTTACAGCATTTTTAGTCGTTGTGCTTGCTATTACCTTATAAATACATAAATTATACAAATCTACTGGTATCAACATTTTACCAGTTTGATTGAAGAGTGGAAACTATATTTCCCTTTATGTATCTTTACTCTCCCCATTTATAATATAATTTATTATTTTCTTTTCATACTCTGAGAATAACATTAGACTGCTATAATTTTTGATTCAACAACCAAACAATTTAGAAAACTTGAGAAGGGCTATTGTATTTATCCATTTTTATGCTTACTATGTTTTTTTTGATGTTTCAAGTTCCTTTTTTTATTATTTCCTTCCCTGTTTATAGAATATCCTTTATTCTCTTTTTTAAAGCAGCTCTGTTAGTAACAAATCTTTTTAGTTTCTTGTCTGACAATGTCTTTATTTCTCCATCATTCCTGAAGAATAATCTCTCCATATGTAGGGTAGACAGTTCTATTCTTTTAGCACTTAAAAAACATTGTGCCACTTCCTTCTGGCCTCCGTGATTTCCATGAGAAAGCCATTTTCATTAGAATAGATTACCTACTGCTAGTATGTAAATGTTTTTACTGATATTTCTTTATTCAATTCATTACATTTCCTTTATATACTTTCATATTATACCCTTCTTTTTAATCTAAGAATTTGAATATTTTATATCTATTGATAATTACCATATTGGAAGTTAAGGCTAAAAATTTAAAAATATATTTATTAATTCATTTAAAAGTAACAAACCCAACATAACATTTTTAAGAAAAATAAGTATATTTTCTAAAACAAAAATTTTAGTAAGGGTGGCATTGTTTTACATTTAAAAAAATCTTTTTAATGTCTGTCTCAGTAGAAAATACTTAGATTCTCATTTCTAATTTTTAAAATAACAGCTTTTTTGAGATGTAATTCACATACTATACCATTCACCCATTTAAAGTGTACAATTGAGCATTAAAAAAATTTTTTTTTAATTTTTATTTTCTTTATTGATTAAGGTATTACATATGTGTCCTTATCCCCCCATTGCCCCCCCCCCCCCCCCCCGGTCCCAACCCCGGGGGGGTGGGGGCATTGGGAGGGCCCAAAAGGGTGGCGAAAAACCTTTTGGTTATCCCCCCCAGGAAAGCGCAACCCCGCCTCGGTTCCGACTAGAGGGAAAAAGA
>NW_005871258.1:334410-353649 GCF_000147115.1 Myotis lucifugus
TCTGATCGAGGCTTCTCTGTCTCTGGACCTGTTTTTGTTCATCAGTTTATGTTGTTCATTAGATTCCACATATGAGTGAGATCATGTGATATTTAAATTTCTCCACCTGACTTATTTTGCTTAGCATAATGCTCTCCAGGTCCATCCATGCTGTTGCAAACGGTAGGAGTTCCTTCCTTTTTACAGCAGCATAGTATTCCATTGTGTAGATGTACCACAGTTTTGTAATCCACTCATCTGCTGATGGGCACTTAGGCTGTTTCCAAATCTTAGCTATTGTAAATTGTGCTGCTATGAACATAGGGGTGCCTATATCCTTTCTGATTGGTGTTTCTAATTTCTTGGGATATATTCCTAGAAGTGGGATCACTGGGTCAAATGGGAGTTCCATTTTTAGTTTTTTAAGGAAACTCCATACTGTTCTCCACAGTGGCTGCACCAGTCTGCATTCCCACTAGCAGTGCACGAGGGTTCCTTTTTCTCCGCATTCTTGCCAGCCCTTGTCGTTTATTGATTTGTTGATGATAGCCATTCTGACAGGTGTGAGATGGTACCTCATTATCGTTTTGATTCGCATCTCTCAGATCAGGGGTCCTCAAACTTTTTAAACAGGGGGCCAGTTCACTGTCCCTCAGACCGTTGGAGGGCCGGACTGTAGTTTAAAAAAAAAACTAGTCAGCTGCTAAGCAACAGGCAGCGGCAGCAAAAACACCCGGCGGGCCGGATATATGTTTTCGGCGGGCCGCATGTGGCCTGCGGGCCGTAGTTTGAGGACCCCTGTCTCAGATGATTAGTGACTTTGAGCATGTTTTCATATGTTTCTTGGCCTTCTGTATGTCCTCTTTCGCAAAGTATCTATTTAGGTTCGTTGCCCATTTTTTGATTGGGTTGTTTATCTTCCTTTTGTTAAGTTGTATGAGTTCCCTGTAAATGTTGGAGATTAAACCCTTATCAGTGATAAGATTGGCAAATATGTTTTCCCCTGCAGTGGGCTTTCTTGTTATTTTGTTGATGGTTTCTTTTGCTGTGCAGAAGATTTTATTTTGATGTAGTCCCATTTGTTTATTTTCTCTTTAGTTTCCATTGCCCTAGGATCTGTATCGGTGAAGATATTGCTTCGGCATATTCAGCCTTTTTAATATATTCATAGGTATGGGCCACTATAACAACAGTCAACTTTAGGACATTTTCATCATCTTAGAAAGAAACCTGGTACTCCTTATCTACCCAACCTATCCCTCAACTGCCAACCCAAAGCAATCTACTTTATGTCTATAGATTTGCTTGTTCTGGATAGTTCATATACATGGAATCATATAATGTGGTTTTTTGTGATTGGCTTCTTTCACTTAACATAATGTTTTTAAGACTTATCAATGTTGTAGCATGAATCAGTACTTTATCCTTTTTATGGCCAAATAATATAAGGAGATGAATGGTATGGATATATCACAGTCTGTCCATTCATCAGTTGATGTGTGGAGAGCTGATTGTTATTTTAGCAGGTAGTGAACTTGGTTGGACTCAAACTGCAAACTCTGTCCTCCCTGTGACAAGCTCACCGATTGCCTTCTTTCAAGGATTAATGCCAATCTAGTTTCTGCCTGTTCTTGATTGCTCTCTAGTACCTTCAAGTAGCTATTTTTACATTTTTTTCTGAGTTAATACTTTTTTCTCTGTGAGGATTTGCCTATAAAATTCACCATTGCTAGATGCAGAATTCACAATGCCTCACATTTTAATTAGCAATTGCAGTTTATACAGTCTCCTGTAGGTTCATCTCCTTCAGTCCCCCCAAAACAGTACTCTTTCCTCACCCCAGGTAAATGTCTTAAGTAAAGAGAGAGTATTGTCGGTGGTTTGAAGTTGCTCTATCTGTGTCAGTTAAGAAATTGAATTCTTGGAAACAGAGATTTTAGAGTTTGAGAGTTTTGAGTGTTGACAATGTAAGAAACATCCAAACCTGTAGAGAATATTTATGAGTTTATTAGCCAAGTTGATGACACTTTCTTGGAAGCAAAATCTCAACGGATTAAGAAAATGCTACAAAGAATAGCCACTTTACAGCGTATTTTATTTATTATTATTATTTATTTTTTTACAAATTCCTTTAATAACCTTTCTCTCTCTCTCTCTCTCTCTCTCTCTCTCTCTCTCTCTCTCTCTCTCTCTTTTTCTTTTTTAAATCCTTACCCAAAGGTATTTTCCCATAGATCTTTAGAGAGAGTGGAAGAGAGAGGGAAAGATAGAGAGAAACATCGATGTTACAGAAACACATTGATTGGTTGCCTCCTGCATGCACTCCAACCAGGGCCCAGGCCCGGGAGGAGCCTGCAACTGAGGTACATGCCCTTGACCGGAATCGAACCTGGGACCCTTCGGTCCACAGGCTGATGCTCTATCCACTGAGCCAAACCGGCTAGAGCTACAGCTTATTTTATATATTACAATCAAAGAAGGAGATGTACGGGGTGTTACATGAAATCCATTGTTGGAACATTAAGGAGGCAGGAGAAAGCAATGTGGGAAATCTCTGAGATGGATAAAAAGTAAAATGGAGAGAGGCATACATGGTGGGTATAGGATAGTTAACATTAGTAGCACATGGAGATGGTATTTAGGCAGCAAGGTAACAATGAGAAATTCCGTGGTCCCTTCTTAGTTGGAGATTGTACCCTGAGGGGTCTGGAAAAAAGGGGATTACTCTGACTTCTAAAGGTATGCATTATAGATGTAAAAAGACAGTGGACAGTCTCAGTTAAGGTAAAGATTGACCTTTGTCAAGGAAAATACTGACCTAGGACGTGACTACTCACCACAACTCGCTTTCAGTTAGGAAGTGTTAGTTTCAGAGCATCCTGTGTAGTTACTTTCGGTCTCTGAGTTTGTAGGCCCGCTATGCAGGCCTTCCCTGAGCTTGTCAGGTTTGGTATGTGGCCCCTTTTTTGTCCTCATGATTGAAGTTATTGCTGATGGAATTCAATAGTTCATTCTTGACTCTTTACTATTATGAACATTGAGCTGCAAGTCTTGTAAATTTTCTCACCCCTGATGATTTGGGACCAAGCCTGGCCAGGGAAGCTGTAAAATCCAGCCTTGCCCTTCCTGCCTTTCCAAAGCAGGCTGTCATCCTGCCTCCCTAGAGAGGCAGGGAGTAGGACATGCTAGGTCTGAGAGCACCACCATTCTCGTCTATCGTGGGAACTTAACAACAACAGCAATAAAGTAATCATCACAATAAGAACATCTCTGGGAAGCCTTGCCTCATCTCCTGTCCTGCAACTCAGAGTTAGTCCTTGAATCCTTTCTGTAGCCTCCTGTCCCATGAAGGATAAAATGTTTTAGGCAGCATTGTATTCCCATTCCGTGAGCACTGTCTGTATCATGTGGTGGGTGCTCAATATGTGTTTGTGCAACAGATACTGAACAGTTGAGCACATAATCTGATCAATCTTGTGGTTTTGAATTCTGTGTGAGTGTTCTGAATCCATTACCTGCTTGCTTCATTCACTCATCTATTCATGAACCCCCACTTGAGAGAACAATGGACAATATCTGAGTATAACTTTTAAAATTCTGAAAACAAGTCCAAGTCCTGAATAAAAGTTTTTAAAAATTAAACACAATTCCTATGTTTTCTTGTTGACCTCTGACTTAATCATCCTGGACAAACAAATCAGGAAACCAAAAAGCAAATCCCGTTTTCCTCCTCATTCATTCATGTATTAAAGGATTACCATGTCATAAGCAATTACATTTTAGCACCCAGAAATACTTCAGAATGCAAAGCATCACAGTGTGTAGCTATCACTGGGGATCTGAATGGTGTTAGAGAAAAGCATTTTGAAATAAGAATAAGTGTTAATAATGCACCATTTTGATGCTTGTGGTTTTTTTGAAAATGCAGCTTATGTGACTTCTCTGGGGAGATTTGTGGCTTCCCGGTATGCCGACGGACTATTCCCACGGGTCTACAGAGCGGAGGATGGCACAGCATACAATGTAAGTGGGAATCCCCTTAGGGACAGGCCCTGTGATCACTGCTGAGGTCTGGAGCGGCCCGTGCAGAGAGGCTCGCTGCTTCCAGTGATGCCGGAGCTTGAGGAATAAGTTTGAGGGACAAGGGGATGGGGAAGGAGAGGAGTTTAAGACAGATGGGACAGTGTGAGCCAAGACATGAAACTGTGGAATTACCTGGTACGTGGTGTTCAAAAGACAGTTTAGGTACTTGGGAGTGTTCTGAGAGTTGTTGAAGTTTTTCAAAGGTACCAGATCTTTAAAATTTTGGTTCTTCACAGAATAAGTATAATTTTTTCTTATTCCTTTCCCATGTCTCCCACCACCTGACACCCCGAAAGGCCTTACACGACTGTGCCTGTTCTGTGTGGATGATGGTTTGTGTGAGCAAGAAATGGCCCGCAAGCCTCTGTCACCTTTCAGTGACGGCCCCGACGGGTGTTGGTGGTGGCTGTAGGTGACTGAGTGATCCAGATGCAGGGGAGCCTGGGCTGAGAGACGGGGGACACAGGATAGAGGTCTGAGCAGGAGGATAGTCGCCGGCGCAGCATCCTTGGAGGAAGCCGGCAGGGGTGCTGGCGTGGTTAGAAGCATTTGCAGAAATACTTTTGGCATGTTGTAGTTAGGAAAACTTTTCAGTGAGGCTTATAAAAAATAAGCTTCTCTCTTTTTAGCGAAAAATTAAAAAAAAAAAATTTCCCTGGAAATTTTCTGATAATGATTATTCTGTAACTGTAAAGATAAAACATGATCTAGAAATAGATCTTTTAAAAGAATAATAACACGTGATCATCTTTTCTCCTGTGGGGAATCAGCCACAGGTTTTTAGCTGCAAGACTAGAACCCTTCCTTTTGGATTATGTGGGGGTTGGAGGTCATCTACAAACTGTTATTCATGCAGTTCTTGATGGCAGGGGCCTCGGCTCACTGGGCCCTGTTGTTCCTGGCTGCACTGTGGTTCAGGTGACTTATTTTGGTATCCTCGTTATTTATTTATTTATTTATTTATTTATTTATTTATTTAATTTAATTTCATTAAGCTGACAGCTAAATCAGAACTGATTTGTCAGTTTGCGGAACATTTAAAACAAGCAGCAGAGAGCTATGAGCAGCGGATAAACTGGCTCACCAGCGGAAGCCGGCAGGTGTTTGGTGTCATCCTGGAACAGTGCATCACCATAGTGCTGGATTGGGGTGACATGCGGGAGGAGGAGCTCAGTCTGTGCCAAGACGCTCTGACAATGGTCCTCGAGGAGCAGGTGGCTCTCATAGCCAAGTTCAACATCATACGGTGAGCTTCCCATGGGCACGGAGTGCTTCCGTGAAACTTCATAGGCAGTTTTCATTCATGTGGAGTTAAGTAGCGTAACTAGCATAGTTAGCTCTATTGGGGGGGGGAGGGGAGAGGATGTAATTTTGTAATTTCCCTAGAATATAGACTTCCAGCAGAAAACCCACAATGAATATCTCAGAAAACTTTTATCTGCTTTGCTCTTGGTATTTTAGTTTTCAAATTAGGAGAGATTTAGAAACACACTTTTCTTCAATGCATGGCAAGATGAAAAAATATAAGAATATGAATGATATTGAGTAAAAATCCCTTCACTCATTTTAGATTTTAGCTTGGATAGTGGATTTAACCTGGTCACAAATTTCACTGGTTTTCAGACTGAGCTTGCAACTCAAGTTGACCTTTCCATAAGTTCACCCCTGAATCAGAACAGCAGGTGGCTGGCCTTATAGAATCTCCCGTGTTTCAGGGCTTTTGCAGTCAATCATTCATAGACTCTTGGATTTGAGAGGATTTGGACTGCAGGCCAACTTCCCATGTGGAACAGTGGCTGCACCTCCCCGACAAGAGGCACCTGGAAGGGGGGCATCTACCTGAGTTTTTCTTTTCTTTTTTAATTGAATTTATTGGGATGACATTGGTTAGTACACTGAGTTTTTCTTTTTTAAAAATAAAATACTTTTAGCTAAATAGATGACATCTTTGGGGATGCTGCCTAATCGTGTCCTATCCAATGTTCCTGTTCCTGTCACAGATATATTGAAGGAAATAAGTGCTTAAGTCTACCACACTGTAGCTTTCTTGGAAATGCTCTAGCATATGGGCCACGCGGCCAGATTCTCTACCGGGAAGCCGCCCAGGTGACACATGTGTGTGGCAGCCTCTGTCTCTGGAGGTTCATTGAAGCCGTGTTTCACATCATTCTTATACTCATAAATTCATATGATTCATATAGGTCACTGGATTATAAACATGGAGATAAATACATTCAAATGGCTGTTTTTGAAATCAAAATGATTTAATAAATTTAAAAGACTTATGCTCTGTTGAACTCAGATCAATACTATTTTTTTATAAAGTATATTTTTATTGTTTTGTTTTTTTTAGAGAGAGAAAGAGAGGGAGAGATAGAAATATCAATGAGAGAAACATTAACATCGATTGGCTGTCCCCCTACTGGGGATTGAGCCCTAACTGGGAATTGAACCGCTGCCTTCCTGGTGCATAGGTCAATGCTCAACCACTGAGCAACACCAGTCAGGCAGAACAAAACTATTTTTAATCCAAAAATACATTGATGGGATTCTTTCAGAACAATGAAAACAATGTAATAAAAGAACCAGAATTTTATAGTAATAAAATTGTTGCTAATTTGCAAGTCTTAATGCTGTGAATCCTTATAAATTTACTAGCAATAGAAGACAGTTCATATAAATCTGCCTGTTTATGAAAATAACTTCCTCAATAATTTTTTAAAATATATATATTTTTATTGATTTCAGAGAGGAAGGGAGAGAAAGAGAGAGAGATAGAAACATCAATGATGAGAATCATTGATTGGCTGCCTCCTGCACGCCCCCTACTGGGGATCAAGCCCACAACCTGGGCATGTGCCCTTGATCAGAATTGAACCCAGGACCCTTCAGTCCATAGGCCGACGCTCTACCCACTGAGCCTAACTAGCTAGGGCACTTCCTCAATAATTAATCTACTTTATAATGTTTGAAATTCTCTGTTCTCCATAAACATTGTTTTCCCAAGTCAGTACAGCTGATGGCAGGTAATGGTGCTTTGGAAACCTCTTTCAGAGGCTGGGAGCTGCCTGTCTTTCTGTCAGTGCTGATGTTAAGTGGCTGCTGCTCAGGACGGTGAGACTGAGGGCTGACAGCTGTTGTTGTTGACTGCTGCCGGTGACAGCCCCATGCGATTCCTTTCAGGGCTTCCCGAGAGCCTGTGAAATGGCAGGAGAACGCTGCTCCTGCGATGGAACAATCCATAGCTGCCGCCATCAGCTGGGTGGAGAAACTGACCTTGGAGCAGGCTCTGAGCCAGGCTAGCCGCCTGGACGCTCTGCAGGAAGCGGGGAGAGACAGAACTGTAAGTGTGTATCCAGGGCTGGCCCCGGTCACGAAGGCGGCTTCAGGCTTATGTCTCACCTCAGTATCCTCATATGCCGTTCAGCTGATCCGAGTCCCTTCCCAGGGGCATCCCACAGAGGCTGCTTCATTGGCACTGAAGAGCCCCATAGTCTTAATCCTGTTCTCTGAATTTGGAACCAAGTGAGCCAGAGTGACAAGCCCCAGACAGGGATCAAATTCACAGCTTTGGTGATGGCAGAGCTGGACCAGCCAAAATGAGACTCCCTAACACCTGTCCTCTGGGCTCCTCTGGTGGGGTGACTGGGGTCGACCCTCATTTAGCCACTACCAGGAGAGCCACATGCTGCTCAGAGCCCCTGAGCATCGAGGAAGGACAGGGTGTAGGACCTGGTTCTGCATCTCTGACCCTTTAATTCCACTCTTGCTCTCCTGACAATTAGATGAATCAGGCACCTCTTATGGGAGGAGAGGTTGGAAGAGTCCTCATAGCACCCTTCGATGGGGAAGTAGGGCTTCCCCCACACCCATGTTCTGAAGCTTTCCCACTTCCCCTTCTCACAAATGGGTCTGTCATGTGCTTTCCAAGGTGATGTACCTCCATGCCAGTGATTCATCCATTTTCAAATGTGAATGTATTCACATATATACATTTTGATAGTGACCTTTTGGAAATAAAGATTAACTGGAAGAAGTGATTAATGGTGGTGTTCTATGTGTCTTTCAGCCACAAGGATGTGTGTTTTTGTGAGTGACTCTAATGGTGGGACTGTCAAGCGTCAGTGGCATGCCAGAGAGGAAGTCCCCTGGGCAGGTGGGTCCTTTGACCCGCCTCAACTCCCTGCCTGGGGGTGGGTCCCCTTCCTTTGAGATACAGCTACTTAATTAATATTAACATTTAATTGCTTTCCAACCCTGGAAGCTGGGGAATTCTATAGATTTCAAGCTTTATTCTGCTGCATTAAGAAGTCCTTTCTTGGGCTAGAAGGCCGTGTGCTGGCACCTTGAAAGGGTAGTCCTCAGTGGTCACCAGGCTGTGTTTATGGATACTGAGGAGGATGGTTTGACATTGGAAACACATTGTTTATCCTCACGAAGCCAGAAGAGCAAATGTTTCCCATTAAAGAAGAACAAAATACAACCTACTTTGTTCTTTGGCCTTTCAAGTTTGTCTTAACATCTGTAAAATTTCAAGGGTCTGGACATTGTAATTAGCATTCAAGAAATGGGACATTTAACAGGCTCGTGTGTGTGTGTGTGTGTGTGTGTGTGTGTACATGCACACGCGCCTTCATGGGTGTTTTCTTTCTTTGTTCACCTGGCTACTCTTATCACAGCTGACTGACAGCTTGACTGCAAGATTTCCCCGTGACCTTGATTTTCTGTTTTACTTGCCTCTGGTTTGTGCCTCTCCTTTCTCTGGGCTTCATCCCAGCGCAGGAAACAAGGAACATTTCAGTGAGCTCCAGGGAAGTCCAGAAGAGGAAGAACCCAGAAAGAAGCCTACACGCACTGACCATCAAATGCCCCCTGAAGACCTTGAGGAGAGACTGTGGAGTATGACAACTGCAAAGTGCATTAGACAGGCGGTCCCTCCACCCAACGCTTTGCTTGGTTGTGGTCCCAAGGGAAATTCTGTAAATGCAACTGCTTCATGGGTGAAACTGCCCATCCTTACGCTTTATGAGGAGTACAGCAAAGCTCGCACATGTGTGTAGGTGGGGTGGGGAGGGAATGGGTCCCCTGCTCTGTGAAACTCAGCCCACCGCAGTGAGTTTCAAACTCATCTATGTTGCTGCCGTTCGCTGTGACTAGAAAAGATTAGAGTTTAAGAAACTTGAACAATAAAGCTAAACACCCAGACTTTTCCTACTGAGGGTAACCTGCTTGGGGTTAGCATCTCCCAGAAGTGAGTCCTGAGAGGAACCAAGAAAGTGAGTATTGTCTTGTGTCCAGAGACGTACTCGGAGGTTGGGTTTTTGTATCAGGTCCCCACGAGAAGGGAGGGTCCCGTGTGCTTGGTTACGGGGAGGGAGAATGTTCAGAGGCCCTGGCCTCCTCCGGACTGGGCTCTGTCGCCGCAGACGGGCCAGGAAGATTGAACAGCGGGATGAGCATGAGCCCTCACGTCCAGAGGAGCCGGGCAGAGGGTGGGAGTCTGCTTACATCTCCCATCATGGCAGGTGAAGAGCACTGCACATGGGTGAATTACTGAAGTGTCCTGGGGGAAGTCCTGGCTCATGGGCAGGGCAGCCGGGGGTGCTGGAGGGATTCCGCAGTCTAGAGGGGCTGGCATCACCCTCAGGGCCCAGGTGTGCTGTCCGGCTCAGGGCTCTGCCCCGCGGCACACTGCGGTCAGAACCCTGCACACGTCTCTCGGAGGTTGGTAGTTGCTCAGTCTTTATGGGGGAGGAGGTGCAGGGCCCAGAAGGCCTGCTGGCCCAGGACATGTTAGGAAGGAAAGACTGGTGATCTCGGCTGCCTGAGAAGCTAACCAGGGGCCCTGCCTCTGCTTTCACAGCGGCCACCTCCCAGGGGCTCCTGTTCTCTCAGCCTCTCTTTCATCCACTGACAGGCGCAAATGCGTTTACCCTTTTACTGGACGGCTAAGTGGGTGAATGGGAGACAGACTCCCGTGATTCCATAGGAGCCCCCCACTGGGCAGTAGAGAAGGAGGGGCCACCTCAGGCGTTCCATTTACTTCCTTCAGAGATGCAGACAGACATCAGATCTCACCTCTGTCCCCAGCAGTGGCAGTGCCTGGCAAGGGCTCGCTGTCTTTGATGAACATTGAAGGAATAGGAAGGAAATAATGTTGATATTCTTTTTTTAATGTTTTTATTTATTTATTTTTATTGACAAGGGAGAGGGAGAGGAAAACATTGATGGGAGAGAGAAACATGGATCGGTTGCCTCCCACAGGCACCCCTGCTGGGGATCAAGCCCACACCTGGGCAATGCCCTGACCAGGAACCAAACCGGCAACCTTTCAGTGCACGGGATGGCGCTCCACCACCTGAGTCACACGCCAGGGCAGTGCTGGCATTCCTGGGCTTGGGGGCTAGATGAGGTCTAAGAGAGTCCCCTCCCCAACCTAGGGTGCATATTTGAGTTTTTTGAAGTGAAGGGAGGTGGTCTGCGTGGGACCAGGCAGGCGAAATTGCTGAGCCTTGTGACTGATAGGGACGGCGGTGGACACAGGGACCCTGAAGCCCGGGAGTCCCCCAAGTTGGTGGTGGTCAGGGTGTTAGGGCAGATCTGAGACGTGAGCTGATTAATACCACGGGGGTAGTTCCTGCCGTAGGAGAATCAGAAAACCAAAATTGCTGCTCCAGGAAAGGGCTGCCACAGGCCAGGGAGGATCTGGAAGTTCCACTCAAGGTCCGGGTTGGTCAAAACTGTTGCAGTGGCCCAAGTTGTATGACGAACGAGAAAGTGTTGCCAGACCTCGCCATGCTGATGGGGTCGACTGTCACTGTTGCTTCCTTGCGGAGGGAGATTTTCAGACCCAGAGGCCTCGGGGCTCTGACCGGCGAGAGCCGCGGGGAGTCCGGAGGCAGCCTCTTGGGGCTGGTCCTTCTTCCCCCAGCCTGTGGCTGGGAGGCTGCGGAGGACCCCTTGGCCGGCAGATGCAGTTACCGTGGGAAGCTGTTGGACATTGGTTCAGGCAGAACAAGACATTTTTAGTGAAACAGAAAAGCTCCGCCCTATTCTATGCAGTATAAAGTGGCAAGAGTTTGTGATGCAGGAAATAGCTGAATGTAACCCACACATTTTCCAGGTCTTGTGTTATCAGATTCAATGAGATTGGCATGAAGGGAAGTGCAGGTCAGTGAGGAAGCTGGCCTGGTCCTGGCTGCCTCTGCCCCAGCCGGGCCTGCCCCGGGGAGCTTGGAGGTGCTGGGTAGGGGGAGGGTTCCCGGGGAGATAAACCCCTGAACCAGACCACCTCCTGGACTCAACTTTGGTCAGTGACATTGACAGCTGGTGGTCGGAGCCTCGGATGGTGTGGGAGCTGAGGAAGTGAGAAGGGTGCCTGGCCTCTGGCCGCTTGGTGTCCATGATCTCGCTTTCACAATGCTGGGCATCCACCTTCACCTTCAATAGGTGGCCAGCCTTGCCATGAAGAGGCGACAGAGTGAAGTGGTTGAAAGCAAGTACAGCAGCTCATGGGTTTCTTAGCTGCAAGACCAGGTCAATTAACCTGTCCAGGCCGCAGTTTCTTCATCTGTAAACTGGGCGTGAAGATAATTCATATCCCACAGGACTGCTGTGTAAAATAATTCATTTAGCTTATTGTCCCACATAGCAGATGACCCCAGAGCCATTTCACTTTAAAGGGCATTTGGCCAGTTTGGGGAGGGGCTGGTGGTAGGCAGCGTATTATCTCCCTCTGTTCTTCTCAGTGTCTTATGAGAGCGGACGGCGAGGCAGAAAGGCAGGGTGCAGGGGGAGGGGTGGGACAGGCGGCCTCCTGGGAAGCATGTAGCTCGAATACCTGAGAGCTGGCAGAAACAGGCAGTTAAGAAGCTGAGGACTGAACTTAATGAGTAACCCTATCGCCTTCTCGAGGGAAGGAATCGCGACTCGCTGCTGGCTACAGCAGTTTTTAGTTTGATGAAATCTCGAGGGAAACATTCTGCACAGGGATTCCAGACTCCTGGGTTACTGCCAGGGCAAAGCAGCCGGGTCTGCACGCCCGCTGCAGGGGCGCTGCGGGGTGTCAGCCGGCAGACCACCGAGAGATGTTTACCCTCCCTGACCTCCCCGCCGAGCTAGCAAACCCAGAAGGTGCCCCCATGTCTGATCCCCGTCTCAGGCCACGTGTGAATTTAGATCCTCTGAGAGGATGCACCATCCATGCAACACTTGGCACCAACACGGCTGAAACACTGCATCACTAGGAGTAGCTCAGCGGCGTCCGCCCTGCATCCCACACAAGGTCACAGATGACAGCAGGAGAAAGTGGGCCTCGTGCGCTTGCTGGAAGAACAATCTTAGGAATAAGGAGGAATCGGACAACACTGCTCCTCCTTCGGTGTTTTTCCTGCCACCTGGGTGACTGGCTGAGAGCATGTGCCGCTTCCCTCAGTCTTTACTCCCCTTCGATCCTTTTTAAAGTCGGAGCTGGAGTTAAAAGGCCTGAGAGGAAGTGGGGATGGGAGGTAGGGCAGGCACAGGGGGCTCTTTCGGGTTGGAGGAGGGTTGTTGCTGCAATAGGCTGCTCTCCGCTCCCACTGTGCTCTCCTAGCTCCCGGCCTGCGTCCTCTGTTGCCCTGCCCTCTCCTGGCTCCGGGGCACAGAGCCTGCCCTGGCCACTGCCCACAGGGTGTCCTACCAGCTGGGGAACTGATCATAAGCCCGTCTCTGTGCCAGGTGGGTGTAAGTCCCAGGCTGGAAGTCTGGGGGAGATCATTGATGGTTTTACCTTCTGCTCCCAGGGGCCTGTGATTTAGAGCAGAGAGAGGCTCGTAAGTCCTAAAGGGATAGGCATCTCCTTATCCCTTAAAGATGGGGGTTCCCCCTGGCATCTGGAGACAATCCATCCAGGTGTTGGTAGGCAGTGTAGATGCTGTGCAGTGTGGGCTCTCTTATGTACATAAGTGTAGGTCATCTTGTTTACTGCACTCTCGCTCTTATCTTCATTAGAATTACTTGCCCCAAGTTACAGAGCTCCTGGGGGTGGGGTGGGGGTGGGGGGGAGGAGGTGTGCGCCATGGAAGGCAAATCCTGGAAAGGAGCAAGGGCGTTGTGGTCGCTGTAGGACGGTTGTCACGGGGCCCTTGGGTGGGACTGACGTCACTCTAAATGAAGCAGGGAGCTTTTGGGGATTGCCTCCTATCTGGTGTGTGTGTGTGTGTGTGTGTGTGTGTGTGTGTGTGTGCTGACACAGGGGCTGTTCATTCTCTCACTGTTTTCATGGCGACAAGAGGCAAGGCCCTGTGGGTGGACCTGGGTCTTCGCCTGCTGTGTGACGTCCGGACAGCCTCACCCCCCTCCGGGCATGCGCTTCCCTGTGAGATGAGACCCGAGGATGAACCAGCCGGGAATGTGTCTTCCTGCCACAGTCTGCCTCAGACCAAGGATGGAGGAGCTGGATTGCAGGATTCTGGCTCCGCCATGGAAATGGCTGATAAGCTTCCTGTCACAGTGGCTGTGTGTCTTCCTGTTGAAAACAGCTGCTCCTGCCCCTGCCCCTGCGCTGTGTGCTGCACTCATGGGCACAGAGAAAGCTCCTCTCCAGGCTGCCAACCATTTCCTCCCATGTGGTACCCGAGGTTGCGGCCACTCCCACAGATCTCGGCACCAGGCCTTGGATCCCTCACTTCCTGACCTTGGTCCCAAATGTCCTCACAAAACATTGAGCAGTGCTGCTGCCTTTCTGTGCTCCCTTCTCCCCGCCCCCCCCCCCCCCACCACCCTTTAAAAAAATGCTGTTTTGTAGGAAGTGTACTGCCAGTGAGCCCTGCACAAGGCGGGGCGGGCAGGAGGTGAGTTGCTGGGACTACTTTCTTGCAGATTGAATCCGTGTACTACTTTGTGGTGGGGGACATTCCTGAGGAGTCCAAGCAGCTGCTCCTGCAGAGGGTGTTGGAGATGCCATGTCCTGTCTGCACCGTGTCCTTCAACGCCAGGGGAGAAGGCACCGTGGCTTTCCTAAAGGACCTGAGCGCCAAGGCCCACGGCAGGTAGGCAGAAATGGGCCCTGGACGGACTGCAGGGACGGGGCCTGGCCGGTCTGCGCTGTGCTCTTCCCGTCTCCCCAGCCATCTCAGTCTCCACGCACCTTTTCTTCTCCACCCTGTACTAGCCTTGCCTTTTATTATTTTTTAATCCTCATTCAAGGATATTTTTCCATTGATTTTTAGAGAGAGGGGAAGAGAGAGGGAAAGACAGAGATATATCGATGTGAGAGAAACACATTGACTGGTTGGCTCCTGCACAAGCCCTGACCAGGGCCTGGGCCAGGACACTGCAACCGAGGTACGTGCCCTTGACTGGAATCTCAGGCCGATGCTCTATCCACTGAGCCAAACCGGCTAGGGCAGTCTTGTCTTGTTTTTCCTGTAATTTGGATGCTTGGACATTGTGGGACCTTGCTGACCTTGCAGAGACTGCCCCTCCCAGGGCTGGCTGATCCTAGAGCGAGTGAGTGACCCCTGAGCAAGCTGCCCAATGCAGACCCCTGTTTCCTGCTCACCCCAGAGCAGGTACCAGAAACTCCTCTGCCTCAGAACGCGCTGAAATTATGCAAACATAGCCAGTCCCAGGCCTGCTTCTCTGCCTTGCCCGTGCCTTCCTTCACTCCGGCCCATGCTTCTTCTGCCGCCTCTGCCTCCTGACCGGCCCTGGCGCTTTCCTGTGTGGCCCTGGGTGGGGGGTGCCCCTCCTCTTGGGCGCTGTGTTAGTTCTGCCTGCCATAGCCAAGTAGCACAGGCTGGGGCTTAAACAACAGACATTTATGTCTCACTGTGCTGGACGCTGAAGTCCAAGATCAAGGTGCCTGCTGATTCAGTTTCTGGTGAGAGCTCTCTTTCTGGCTTGCAGACAGCTGCCTTCTTGCTGTGTCCTGTATGGTAGGGAGAGAGAGGGGCAGGGAGAGAGAGAGAAGTGGGTGGGGAATCCACAGCATGGAGCTCCCTGGTGTGTCTTTTTAAAAGGATGCTAATCCTATCAGATCAGGACTCCACCCTGAGGACCTCCTTTTACCTTCATCAGAGGTTAAACCAGTGGTTCTCAACCTTCTGGTCCTTTAAATACAGTTCCTCATGTTGTGACCCAACCATAAAATTATTTTCGTTGCTACTTCATAACTGTAATATTGCTACTGTTATGAATCGTAATGTAAATATCTGATATGCAGGATGGTCTTAGGCGACCCCTGTGAAAGGGTTGTTCCACCGCCAAAGGGGTCTCGACCCACAGGTTGAGAACCGCTGGGTTAAACTTTATAGGCTTCAGGGTATGAATGGAAAGGTGGACACATGCACTCATAGCGGGAACTGTGAGTAATGGATTGCCTTTTCAGTGGCAGTTGAAGTGATCTGTTGGCCTCATCATATCTGAATAATAATGAAATCTGCATTTTATTTTACTTTTTTAAAATACATCCTATTGATTTTTTACAGAGAGGAAGGGAGAGGGACAGAGTCAGAAACATCGATGAGAGAGAGAAACATCGATCAGCTGCCTCCTGCACACCCCCCACTGGGGATGTCCCCGCAACCAAGGTACATGCCCTTAACCGGAATCGAACCCGGGACCCTTCAGTCCGCAGGCCGACGCTCCATCCACTGAGCCAAACCGGCTACGGCTATGAAATCTGCATTTTAAAACAAACCCCACGGGCCTGTTTGTGTGTGAGTTGAAGGCCCTGGGGGAGAGAGGCCAGCTGCTTGTGTGAGTACCAGGAGAGGCCTGGGCCTGTCTGAGACGAGTGCAGTGCCGCTCGGGGGTCTCTTCTCAAATTGAGTTGCTCCTCGTGTTTGTGTGGGGAGCTTGTTCATCATCGGAGGCCGGGGCTTTACCTGGCAGGCTGACTCCGCACAATGCAGGGGAGCCTGGTCACATGCAGTTAGCCCTGCGTTTTGCTTAAGAACTATCGAGGGAGCTTGATGAAAATGCACATGTCTTGGCCGCAGCCCCAGAGATACTGTCAGGAGGGAGGGAGAGCCAGGAACCCCTGGGGTTTCTGAGGGACACTGCTCTGGCTGCTCTTAAAGCACTTGGGAGAAATCGGCTTCCATCCTGGTGCCGGGCCCCCACCCCCCAAATACAGCAAGGGCTCACTGCCCCCCTTTGCTATTGGAGACAGAAAAAGGCAGCTTGCGCGGCCCACCTTCTCTTCTCAGATCAGGTCGGGCATCTCCTCTGGGCAGGTGAAGTGGCCAGGGAGTAATTAACAGGGAGTTCGCTCTGACTTTCAGCACTTCAAAGCTTTCCCAACTCACCCCTCCATTTCAGCTCCTGACTCTGTAGCGCCATGCACCGGAGAGTTCGAGTTTCGAGGAAGAGGGCGAGGTGTAGACACCCCGCTTCTTGACCCTGTCCCTGGTCTGGCCCTCGAAAGTGAGCCCAAAGAACAGCCAGCAATGCTCCTGCCCCTCACGGCGCCAGGGCCCTGGGTCCCACTTGGTCTCCCTGCACTTTTGGCTCTTGAGCCCCTTTCTAAAGTGCAGTAAGTGTCCAACTCTAAGGGCATGTCCTGAGCGTCTCAGCTGGCGGGGCCTGGACTCTGGGCGCCCCTGTGCCCCAGGGCAGAGCCCCCAGCCCTCTGTGGTGCTGTGCTCTGTGGGCTCTTAATGGTGATTTGCTTTCTGCACAGCGAGGCTTATTAGCCAGAGGGAATGTCTGCCTGGCTCGCTTTTCTAATCCGGAGACCTCATCAGAGAGTAGAAAGTCTTGGGTACCAAAGGCCTTGGCATTCAGGGGGTGGGCCTGCCGGGACTAGCTTGGCATCTCCTCTGCTCCGCCAGGAAGCTGGCCATTTCTGCTCGGGGAGAGGTCCCAGCGGGAGGCAGGCACAGCCAGGTTGAGTCCATCGGCCTCATGAGGAACCACTGGACAAGGCTGGCTGTTCACTGCCATCAAGCCATCGTCCTAGTGTCACCTGAAACCCTTTAGAAATAGACGGGACTGCCCAGCTGGCATGGCTCAGTGATTGATCGTCGACCGGTGAGCCCAGAGGTCACGGTTTGGTTCCCGGTCAGGGCACATGCCTGGGCTGTGAGCTCAATCCCCAGTCGAGGACATGCAAGATCAGTGATTCTCTCTCATCATTGGTGTTTCTATCTCTCTCTCCCTCTCCCTTCCTTTCTGAAATCAATAAAAATAAAAAAGAAGTAGGAGGGACTGAGGCTTCCCGTGGCCCAGGCGAGGCCACATCCACCCACCCGCGCTCACCTGTGCTTCGGGGTTCTCTCTGGGAGGGTGAGCAGCCACGGGCCACCCCGACAGGCTGGATGAGCATTCCTCAGAGATCTCCTCCGCCCACCTGGAGAATTCCCCGTGACTGCTGACTTTAGATTCCAGATAAGTGGCTTCGGCCGTGGCTTAGCCCACGACCCGCGCACCACACCGGCGCTCCTTGAGCTTTAAGGAGCACCAGTCCCTGGGGCGGAAGCTTGTTCAAGTGCCGCTTGCACTCAGCGTCGTGGTGGCTGTGGGAACATGCGTCCTGGGCAGCTCCCAGGCGCTGCTCTCCTGGGCCACGCTTGGAGGACTCAGTCCCTAAACCGTCCACACAAGAAATCTTCCCATTCGGACTCCGCGTGGGTCCCGGGGAAGTGTATTTGCCGAGCTCAAGCTGACTGCAGCCTGGCGGCCAACAGCAGGTGCCATCAGCAGGTGAGCCAGTGCCCCTTGTCGCCTGAGCTCTGACTACAGGGCTGTGGGCACTGTGGGGCCACGATAGACTTGACTTGTCAAGACTGTGCTGCCATGAACAAAAAATCAACGTAAGTACAGGGTATCGTTTCTCCAGGCTCAAGAAATACCATTTGGCTGAGCAATGACTCTGTAATGAAGAGAAGAGTGATCAGTTAACATCCCAACACATCCACAATTCCCTGTTTCCTCCCACCTCCCTGTGTGCCCCCAGGGAACAGGCGAGGTGCAGGGAAGCGCTGATGGTGCCCGGCAGCGGGGAAGAGCAAGTTCATGGTCTCGGGCGACGAATGGACATGCGCGAGCACCACTTTCCTGCCTAATGTTGCAAATCTCTTCACGTTTCAGGTTCCATGCGTTTGCAGAGAGAACAGAGTGTGCGGGATTCCCTGCATCCTCCCTAAAGGATGGGGACAGTGTAGTGACCAGGAATTCAAGGAAACTGAAAGGAAAACCCGCTCCAGGTACCTGGCATAGAAAAGAAACTGTGCGTTGTGCCTTAATGATTGCAGGTGGTCTTGTGTCTTAGGAAATAAAGCACCAGGTGGGGACTGACTGGGTCTTGGGTTATGTAGGTGGTACCAGGGCAGAGCTCATGGTGCTAATGGTGAGTTTATCAGTGTAGCAACCGGTCCGAAGTTTATCACCCGGGGAAGCGGCCTACGTGGTAAGTGCTCACAAACTTGGGAACCTTCTGGAGACGTGGCCCCGGGGCATGTCAGCACAGGGCTTAGTTCTTGGCAGGCAGAGCCCTTCCGCCCAGGGTAGCTGGGTGCTGTGGCGAGGACGCCTACGGTCTCCTTTCTGGGGCCCTTCACGCAGGGACAGTGGAGCTTGTAGATGCCCGTGCGGGATTGGCCTGCCCCGTGTTGGGGGCCAAGGCCACACAGGAGCCTCTGCATGGGCTGAATGAACCTCCCCTCTCATCCAAGGAGTGTGATCAGAGACTTTAGCAGGCGTAGAAAATGAGGTCACGGAGTCAGTGAGAAGCAGGGTGGTGATTCGGATGGTGCTAGACAGTTACTCAGAAAGCCAGGAGGTGGAGTTCCTTTGGGGCTGTAAGGTGCCGGATGCGGGGCACACACCGCCGGGAGAAGCAGGGAGGAGGTGCTGCCTTTGTGAGGGGACATGGCACAGGGTGGTCAGACGGGTGAGAAAGCCCAGCCACCTCCACCCTCCTGCCAGCAGAAGGTGTCTGTCCTCAGCGTGAGGCAAGCAGGACTCGGACAGGGAGAAGCTGCAGTTAAGCTGCTAAACTCCTGCTTCTGTAAGAGGACCGGAAGGGCACTGGGGCTTTGCGGAGGCAGTGTGTCAGGCAGGGAAGGCGGGGCAGCCGGGGGTCAGGTGGAGACTAAGGCAGGGGGTGGGGCCACAAAGTGTGTCAGAGACAGGCTTTGTGAATTCGCATTCTTGGTGCCCCACGTGAGCAGGAGTGTCCCTGTGACACTC
>NW_005871258.1:354017-369027 GCF_000147115.1 Myotis lucifugus
AGGTTCTTTTGCCATGTTCTGTCTAGGTTCTCCAGTGAAGTTCCGTAGAGCAGGTTCTGTCCAGGATTTTTTGCCATGTTCTCTGGCCCTGATGGACCCTTTGATGCAGCCCTTCAACTCGCTGACACTTCGGGAAGCCCGTCGCCAGTGATGCCGCCCGCTAGCCAGACCAACAAAGACAATCAAACCAACAACTTGAGGACAGCTGAAATCTCTTGACTGAAGAGGCCGGCAACCTCCTAAGGAACGGGGCTCCTTGTTCGCTTCATCCACTATGTTTATAGCTATGCTTACTGTCATTGCTTGCCAGTCTTCTTCTGAGTCTTAAACAGCCCAATCTGAGAGGTGGCCACTGATTTGCATGCGCTATCATTTAAAAAATAAAAAAGGGGGAATTTCCCGGAAGCCGGTCCATCCTTGCTGCTTGACACAGTCGCTGCAGGAAAGAAACATCTGCACAGCATATGTTTCAAGGGACCTGGCATATATAGCATATTGTTCTTAATATGTTTGCTCTCCTTAGTGCCATGTGTTTTAACCAAGGTCACCTCTCTGAGAAAGGTTGTTTCCCCAGGTGGGGATTTTTCCCTGAGGTTAGGGAGGGGATACAACCCCTTAATTAAGTGCCAGGTGGGTAGTTAAGCTACATAATCTTTACTCCCTGGAATGGAGATAAGAAACGCCCTAACCTTTGTAATAGAAATTGACAGGATTAAAATTGGCTGGTATAAATACGGATGTAACAAGACAATAAACATCAGATCCTCATCAGTTCCTAACCAGAACTCCGACCAGAACTTTGGCTGGAGATCCTGGCTAGAGGTCCTGACTAGGCTGCTGATCAACTGAAGGCTGTCTTCGTGTCATTCCTTCTTCGCCGACTCCGTCCACACCTTTGGGGACCCTTGGACCCGCTGGGATTGGACCCCAGCAGGGCGGGAGGGTTCCCTCAGGAGGTTAACTTGCCAACTATTGCATAGAAAAGCGAAACTGTCTAGTGAGGGGCTGGGGATGGGTGCTCAGGGAAATCACCTGCCATTTAAAGAGATTGAATGCTGTAATTGACGTTCAGAGGATAACTTGCCATCGCCCTGTGCAGGACACCAGTGCACAAAGAAACTGTAGTTACGATAAATATTTTTAGAAATTGTAGTAAAAGATGCATAACATAAAATTGACCATCTTAATCATTTTATTTTGGTTAATACATTAACACATTTCGGCCAGATCACGAGAATTCTCGTTTGCTAAGGCTGTGGCCTTAGAAAACTTTTAAAAGATATTAGTTTGTAAGAATATGTAATAACTAACTTCAAAATGCAATGGGTATTTAATTTTAAAGCGTGCCTTTAACATTTATGTAAAATGGTTTTTGTACTCGTTCAATAGAAACTTATCTGGCCACTGGGTAAAGCTACATAAAACTACTGGTCCGCAATTTAACATTGTTGTACAACCAATATTTGGAACTCCTTTCATCTTGCGAAACTGAAACTCTACACCTATTAACAACAAATCCCCATTCTTCCCTGCCCCAGCCCCTGGCACCCACCACTCTCCTTTCTGTTTCTCTGCCATTGCTGTATTATCATTATTATCTTAAAATGGAACAAACACGTAGACATTGCTGGGCATATTCCAGGCACGGCTCCAGCCTCTCGTCAAATTTAACTCAGTCTTCGTCACAGCCCTATGGAGTGGGGCTGTCAGTGCCCTCAATCAGGGAGGGGGCACCAAGACGAAAGTGGTTAAGAAACTTGTCCGAATTCACTGAGCTCTTGGCAGCCCTTCTCTGGCTGTTACTTTTGTCTCCTAGTTTAGCAGAAGGCATTTCTGTTTTCTTTTTCATTCTCATTTCCCCCATGATTTCTAGGAAAAAGGGAAAGAGATATTGACTTACATAGTTGCCTGGAGGTAAAGGCTACATCTTAAATGTTTAAAGTGTGTTAAAGTGAGCTCTAAGATCAAATGTGAAACCTGGTATCTGCATCTGCTATGTGGGATGGACCGGATCTTTCACTTTTTCTTATTATACATTTTCTTGTTGTGCATAATGTTGCTACTCATTGTGTTTATCTCAAAAATGTATCATTTGAACACAGTCCATCTATGATCAATTTCTCAAATTCTAAAATAACATTTGATAGGTTGGTATAAAATTCTGGTGTTTTAAGAGAGAATATAATTTGTAAACCTTAAAAAATAATGATCATCTGTTTTTTCTCTATTACACCAGTTATTTCCTAGAAACCATGGTTTCACTTCTAATTATTGAATGAGAGTGATGAAGTGTACCAGCCTTCTAAATGTTTAACTTTGTCACTTCACAGGATTTTTTCTAAGATGGCTAAAGCTGGGTGTGTGTTGCTAGGTGCATCACAAACATTAACTCGTTTAATCTTCGCAACAGCCATGTGAGGTGAATCATTTTATTATCCCAATTTTTCAGAAGAGAACTTGAGTTATTTTCTTTTTCTTTTCTTTTTTTTAATTTCAGAACATCCAGGGTGGTCACTTTAGGTGTCTGAGTTTGCAAGGCCAGGCCAGGCCTCCACATGGGCCTCCCCGGAGTGGGTCAGGTTAGCATGTGGGCCCCCCCCCTTTTTTAAAAAAAATTTCTTTATTGATTTCAGAGAGGAAGGGAGGAGAGAGAGATAGAAACATCAATGATGAGAGAGAATCATTGATTGGCTGCCTCCTGCACCCCGCCCCCCCCGCACTGGGGATCAAGTCTGCAACCCAGGCATGTGCCCTTGGCCAGAATCGAACCTGGGACCCTTCAATCTGCAGGCTGACACTCTATCCACTGAGCCAAGCCGGGCAGGGCTTGAGTTATTTTCTGAGGTTACACAGCTGGTAAGAGGCAGAGCTCGAGGTCTGAGCCCAGGCACACGAAAACTAGGCTGCCTTGTACTCTGCAGACATAGTATAGACAAGATGGGAAATACAGGGAGGGAAGGAAAAGAAATATTGTTGCCACCAAAGATTTTCCTTCCAATCTTCTCATTGCTTATACTCTTTTAAACAATTAAAGCATAAATGTCATATCATGTATCCACTTGAATATTGCATTTTCTACTTAATATTATAGTATTTTTACATGTTCCTAGAAAACTTTTGTGACATTTAAAAATATACTTCATGAATGCTGCGGTATAGTATAATTTTATTAATAATTTCTTGTCGGACATTTGAGTACTTTCTAATTGTTTTGCTATTAGAGATGATAACAACACTTATCTTTTTGTGTGTGGTGTATTTCCTCCTGTATTTTAGATCTTGGGGGATTGATTTCTAGTAGTGAAAATACTGGATCAATATATATTTGTATATTTTGGGGTAATCTCTCACATTGAATTGCTTTCCAAAAAATGTTTTAAGACAAGTTAACTCACATCAAAAGTGTATGGGGGCCCTAACCGGTTTGGCTCAGTGGATGGAGCGTCGGCCTGCGGACTGAGGGGTCCCGGGTTCAATTCTGGTCAGGGGCATGTACCTTGGTTGCGGGCACATCCCCAGTAGGAGGTGTGCAGGAGGCAGCTGATTGATGTTTCTCTCTCATAGATGTTTCTAACTCTCTATCCCTCTCCCTTCCTCTCTGTAAAAAATCAATAAAATATATTTTTTAAAAAGTGTATGGGAAAGACCCATTTTACTGAACCTGAATTAGCATAAAAATAGTATCTCATTGTTTCCATCTGACTTTCTTTAATGAAGAAATTAATGTCAATTTGTAGTAAAAAACAGTAAACATTTTTGTATTTAACTTCTTTTGTGAATTGTCTCTGTCTTTTGCTCATCTATCTGCTGGGGTCTTGTGTTTCTTATATCATGTGACTCTGTGTATTAATGACATTAACTCTTTGGTGCTATTACTTATGGAAAATTTATCCTAGTGATTGTTTGCCTTTTGATTTCGGCTATATTTTATATGCAACCTTAAAATCTTCACTGTAAATTCAACCTGTAAACCTGTAACTTAAGTGACTCTGTCTCTTTTCCATTGATTCTTTATAGCCTGAGTTTAAAACAAAAACAAAAAGCGTTTTAGTGCACCTAGCTTATCTTGAGGTATGCATAATGTACGGATATAAATGGATGTTTTCTTTAGTAGCTCATAGCTGTATTCACCATCCACTTCCTAACCTCTGTCTCTCTGGCTGCCTTTGTAACATATTACATTCCTATGTGATAGGCTTGCTCCTGGCCGCCTGCTCTGCTTCCCTGCCCTTCTAGTCTTCCCTTTCTAGGGAAGATACAGCAAGGACAGTCATTTATTTATTCTGCGCTCGCTTTGGGTTCTTATATGGACATTAATTCCTCGGAAGAATGTCCCTCAGGTGAAATTTTTCCCATTTGTTTTTCCAGACTGTTCTTTCTAGGTGTCTTAACAAGGGCAGCGTGTGCTCTTTAGGTTGGTACATTCAATGGTGCAATACATTTAAGTTTTTCTTGCATTACCTTCCAGGAGTGCGTGGTCTGTCTTCTCTGTCGACAATACTCAGAGAGATGATAGGAAGTGGGTTAAGGTTCATGGTACCTATTGTGTCAGCTCCACTGAGCACTTGTCTAGATGGTCGTGCCTGTCCACCACAGGGATCAAGAGAAGATTGCCTTGCCCGGCCGGTGTGGCTCAGTGGTTGAGCATCAACTTATGAACCAGGAGATCACGATTCGATTCCCAGTCAGGGCATATGCCTGGGTTGTGGGCTCAATCCCTGATCAGGCAGGAGGCAGCCAATCAATGATTCTCTCTCATCATTGATGTTTCTATCTCTCTCTCCCTCTCCCTTCCTCTCTGAAATCAATAAAAATATATTTTGAAAAAAGAGAGAGAAAACTGCCTCTGACCCATGATTCTGTGGTCAGGGGCTATCTGAAGACCTTCCCTGGATTTCTTTAAATACACACACACACACACACACACAAACACACACACACACACAGTGGCCAGATTATTATGACCACCTGACATTTGTAGGCAAATTAGCTATAATTTCACGCTGAAGTTGCTAGAGGGCCAGACCATTATAAATAGGGAAGCAGGTTGTTTACCACGACAGTAGAAGTGATTTTTTTTTCTGAAGATATGGGTAAACAATGCGATTTAACAGCCTTTGAACGTGGGATGGATATATATATATATATATATATATATATATATATATGTATATATATATATATATAATGATTTCAAAGAGGAAGGGAGAGGGAGAGAGAGAGAGAAACATCAATGATGAGAGAGAATCAGTGATTGGCTGCCTCCTGCATGCCCCCCACTGGGGCATGCCCCCTGACCAGGAATTGAACTGTGACCTCCTGGTTCATAGGTCAATGCTCGACCACTGGACAACACTGGCCGGGTTCCCCAGGATTTCTGAGAACCTACGGCAAACCCTTTTGTTGCCCTTGACCTCTGGTGTCCTCTGTTTGCCTGCACTGTGTCTGGTTTCCCCATGTTAGCCTGGATGAGAATTCATGTCCTCTGTTCCCTCCCGCCACTCTCTTCTCACCCTCTTCGTTAGATGTTATTTCGGTAGATGGTACTGACTCTCTGAGGGTTGAGGAAAGACTAACATACATCCTCCCTGGACCTTCCCTTCTGTTTCTCCTTTTGCCTTTGAAGCCTCTCACTATTTCTTTTTAAGAGCAAACCATGCCATTGAGACTCCCCGCCAATCCTAATGACAATATGTCCTTGGGGTTTGTTAAGCTTCTTGGACCTGTTGGTTTACAGTTTTCACCAAATTTTGAAAAATGTCAGCCATTATTTCTTGATCACAGGTCTACAGATCAGCTGCAGTTTGATTACTCCAGGGTGGACTCATCTTTCTTTAAGTGATGTTACCCAAGGTACATTTTTTGCTGGGGTCCAACCCCAGCAGGTCCAGGGGTCCCCAAAGGTGTGGACGGAGTTGGCGAAGAAGGAATGACATAGAGACAGCCTTCAGTTGATCAGCAGCCTAGCCAGGATCTCTAGCCAGGATCTCCAGCCAAGTTCTGGTCAGGATCTCCAGCGAAGTTCTGGTGTTTATTGTCTTGTTACGTCTGTATTTATACCAGTTGATTTTAATCCTGTCGATTTCTATTGCAAAGGTTAGGGCGTTTCTTATCTCCATTCCAGGGAGTAAAGATTATGTAGCTTAAGCATGATTGTTTGTAGTTAAAGTGATTAACTACCCGCCTGGCATTTAGTTAAGGGGTTTTATCCCCTCCCTAACTTCAGGGAAAAATCCCTACCTGGGGAAACAACCTTTCTCGGAGAGGTGACCTTGGTTAAAGCACATAGCGCTAAGGGGAGCAAACATATTAAGAACAGTATGCCATATACGCCAGGTCCCTTGAAACATATGCTGTGCAGATGTTTCTTTCCTGCAGTGACTGTGTCAAGCAGCAAGGATGGACCGGCTTCCGGCAATTTTTATCGTAGCAAATGCTGCGAGCACACGAGCCAAGCCAAACCCTGCAGCCATGCATAAGGTCCCTGTTCTTGTAACATCCACTAATACTCCACTGGCCAAAGCAAATCACGTGACCAAGTTCAACACTTGTGGGACGGGAGGTCTCCACTCACACTGAGATGGAAGGGAAGTAAATATTTGCTGAACAACAATGTGAGCTTGTCACAATCTTTTGTTTTTGTGTGATTCTTTTTTTTTTTTTTTTTTTAGCTCTGGGAAAGTGTTTGCTGGATGTTGAATCAACTTTGGAGTCAGACCTGGGCTCATACCCTAGTTTTGCCACTAATTACTGTGTGACCTAGACAAGTTACTTAACCTTTCTGACCGATGTTCTCTCAGTTGTAAAAACGGGAAGAATAGCACTTACCTCATGTGGTTGTGGGAAGAATAAAAGCATATGGCACACCCAGAAATGTTTAGTATAAGATTGGCATTCAGTTCATGTTAGTTTCCTTTTGGGATTCCAAGTGGCCTTCCATTGGTTCTAGAAAGTAAGATAATCCAACAAGATATGGCAGCCTCTGTCATATAGAGCATTTGCTGCTGACCAGCTTATCTGCACGCATAACGATGGGTGGGCACTGGAATTTGGAGCGAGGAAGTGGATACTGAATTGTTAAATTGTGTCCAGATGGGAGGAAGATCCATGTTTCAGGTTGATACTAGGAGTGGGCCGCTGGGGGGACCTCTCTAGAGCTGGGACTGGAGCACCTGCCCTTCCAGGTGAGGAGTAGTACATGGCGGGGCCCTTCTGGGAGGACTTTCCCCCACTCCCTATTGTCAGACTGGGCTCAGGGAGAGGCCTGGTCGGGGCTGGGTCATTACTGTCTTGGGGAGGCCCTTTAACTGCCGGTGCTTCCCAGGGACTGTGTGTGTAAGAGGTCCAGTCCCCATCCTTTGGGGAGCTGCTCCTGAGGCTGTGAAACCCTGTGGACCTGAGTGAGGGGTCTGTTGAGTGGTTTGGGGACTTTCTCCTGGGAAGGAGAAAGGCTTTTGATCTTTTGGGTTTAAGGCAAATCTCATCTTTTGGTTTGGTTCTTTCTTCCTGTTTTATGCTAGAAAATTTAATTAAACCAAAATAATAAAATTTTCAATGAGGGCCTTGCATCCGGCTATAAAAAGAGATAATTTTGGCATTGATGTAGCCAGCCCAGGATCTGGACCACTGGGGACGCCCACATGGACTTATTTAGATGGCCGACAGTGTCAGGCTCTTCACAATTGAAATTCAGGGACTCCGTGGTAGGATGAGCACCCAGGCTGACTACCGCCGTCTGATCTATGAGCTCCCATTTCAGGCCAGAGCTTTATACTTTGCTAGAGGTCTGGCTCATGAAATCTGTGCACTGGTAGGGTCCCTAGGCCTGGCCTGCAATCAGGGACGAGCTTCCCAGGCTGCCGGCAGCCGGCCCCGCCCTACACTGCCGAGGCCTGTAGGGCAACCAGCGGGGTGATCGGGGCCACACTCGCTTGCACCTGCCTTGGCCTGATGTCGCCTGCATCTGCCGCCATCCACCCCCGGTTCCCTGTTCCCCATCAGGTGATCAGGGCCTGCGGGCTGAGGGCAGCTCCTGCATTGAGTGTCTGCCCCCTGGTGGTCAGTGCGTGTCATAGCGACCAGTGGTTCTGCCATCTGGTCAATTTGCATATTACGCTTTTATATACATAGATACTGAGGAGGAGGAACAGAAGGAGACAAACTGTGGACAACTGGGGGACAGCTTCAATTTCCGCGTGTTTACATATTTTTCTTTTTTTAATTATTTTTTTATTTTATTTAAATCTTTATTGTTCAAATTATTACAGTTGTTCCTGTTTTTCCCCCCATAGCTCCCCTCCACCTGGTTCCCACCCCACCCTCTGCCCTTACCCCCCCCCCCCCACTGTCCTCATCCATAGGTGCACGATTTTTGTCCAGTCTCTTCCCCCACCCCCCACACCTCTTTCCCCCCAAGAATCGTCAGTTCACTCCCTTTCTATGCCCCTGATTCTATTATATTCACCAGTTCATTCTGTTCATCAGATTATTTATTCACTTGATTTTTAGATTCACTTGTTGATAGATGTGTATTTGTTGTTTATAATTTGTATCTTTACCTTTTTCTTCTTCTTCCTCTTCTTAAAGGATACCTTTCAGCATTTCATATAATACTGGTTTGGTGGTGATGAACTCCTTTAGCTTTTTCTTATCTTTGAAGCTCTTTATCTGACCTTCAATTCTGAATGATAGCTTTGCTTGGTAAAGTAATCTTGGTTGTAGGTTCTTGGTATTCATCACTTTGAATATTTCTTGCCACTCCCTTCTGGCCTGCAAAGTTTCTATTGAGAAATCAGCTGACAGTCGTATGGGTACTCCCTTGTAGGTAACTAACTATTTTTCTCTTGCTGCTTTTAAGATTCTCTCTTTGTCTTTTGCCCTTGGCATTTTAATTATGATGTGTCTTGGTGTGGTCCTCTTTGGATTCCTTTGTTTTGGGGTTCTCTGCGCTTCCTGGACTTGTAAGTCTATTTCTTTCATCAGGTAGGGGAAGTTTTCTGTCATTATTTCTTCAAATAGGTTTTCAATATCTTGCTCTCTCTCTTCTTCTGGCACCCCCATAATTCGTATGTTGGTTTGCTTGAAGTTGTCCCAGAGGCTCCTTACACTATCTTCATATTTTTGGATTCTTTTTTCATTTTGCTTTTCCGGTTGGGTGTTTTTTGCTTCTTCGTATTTCAAATCTTTGACTTGATTCTTGCGATCCTCTAGTCTGCTGTTGAATCTCTGTATAATATTCTTTATTTCCGTCAGTGTATGCTTAATTTCTAGTTGGTCCTTTTTCATATCCTCGAGGGTCTCATTAGATTTATTGAGGGTCTCACAAAATTTATCGGCGGTTTCTAGAAAATTCTTGAAAAACCTTATAACCGTGGTTTTAAACTCTGTATCCAGTAGTTTGCTTTCCTCCATTTCTGTCATTTGTGACCTGTTTCTTTGTCTCCGCATTTTGGCTGCTTCCCTGTGTTGATAGAGTGACTTTCTGTGCTAGGTGTCCTATAGGGCCCAGTGCCTCAGCCTCCCCATTTACCTGAGGTGGACACTCTTGGTGCCACCCCCTTGGTGGCTTTGTACACAGTCTTGTGTAGTAAGCCTTGATTGTTGTAGGTATCACTGGGAGGAATTGGACCCTCCAGCCCATTGGCTTGTGAGAATCAGCTGTGTTTACGGTGGGAGAACTTTTGTGCTGGAGACAACCTTATGAGGCAAGACTTGCTTCAGTGGGGCTTTGGTGCTCACTGAGTCTACCCCCTGAGTGTGTCCCTTACGGATCTGAGAAGTTGTAATCTGGATGGTCCCACTCTGACCACTGGGTACACTGGCTCTTGGATCTCTAAGGAGGTGCTAATTTAGCCTCTGCCTGAGTCTACCCAGCAGGAGTACAGAGAGATCTGCAGATTCCTCTTCTTTGTTTGGGGTTTTGAGGTGCCCAGATGAGGCCCAGCTGTGAAGCAATGCAAGCTTCTATGGGGTCTTGGGCCTTCTTTTGGATGTTCTGGGTCTCTCTGACTCTGCTGCAGTTTGTTAGGTAATTTTCAGATTGCAAAGGGCCAGGCCTTTCATATGCAAAAGCCTCTGGGCACAGCTTGGGTGGGGCGGGGTCTCAGGGAATCAACAGGGGGGAGCAAACAGCTATGGCTGATCCTCAGCCCTGCCCTAAGAGGCCTCGGGTCTCAGTGTCCCGAGGTAATCACTGCAAGCACCTCTGAGAGAAAGCCGCCCTCGAGTTCCGACCGATGCCAGACAGTCCAGTTTTTCCCCGTATGAGTCTGGGTCCCGAGAGACTCGCCCGGAACTGGAGTCCAGAGCCGTCGGGAGTTTGTGTCTCCCTCCCGATTGAAAATGACAACCGCATCCTCAGTTGCCAGCCCTTTCCGCGTGCGCCTCCGTACCTCTGCACTTTACTTCCGCACCTCCTCTGAGTCTCAGCATGCTTTTCTCTTTCCTTCTAGTTGTAGAATTTCCACTCAGCCAGCCTTCCTGTGGTTCTGGATGATGTCCGTTTTGTCTTTTAGTTGTATTTTTGAAGTGGTTGTGGGAGGCAGCAATTTCAGGTGTTTACCTATGCCGCCATCTTGGTTTTCGTGTTTACATATTTTTCATAGGTACAACCAACAAAACCAGTAGCTCAGAACCCTCTCCTAGTTCCAGGAGACCGGGTCGGACAGCACAGCACTTTTACGTCTAGGCCCACCCCACCCATTCATTCATCACTAATCCATCCATTACCCCCTTCCCACCAAGCCATGCTGGCCTCAGCCCCTCCCAGCACCGCATGCTGGCCAGGCCCTGCTAATGGAGCTAAACTGGCAGGTAGGGTTCCGTGTGCTCATGAGAAAGACCTAGCAATGAATAAGTAAAAAGGAGGATCAGGTAATAGGAAAAAGGCAGTTTTTCTGAGAGTATCTTCTGGCAAAACAGTAGCAGAAAAGCTGCCCTTTCCCACTAGTATTAAGTCCAGAAGTGGTGTAGCTGTAAAAATGTGGTTCATTCTGTCTTTGAAAGCTGCACTTCTTTTGTGTTGGTGGAGAAAAATGCATGGACTAAAACTGAATATTGTGAAGCCAGATTTTATTCTCTGTAACATATGCTCAGGCTGTTATGCCTAAGGAGGAAAAGTGACCAGGTTGTGTTCCTGGTAGACGCTGGCGACCTTTAGTTAGCTACAGTTTCCTGGCTCATCGCTGGCCGTGGCGTTGCTGCCTTGCTCCTGGTCTCTAATTTAATTTAGAAGCGCCGATGGGTGCCTGCTTACAGCTTTCTGACGCAGGAGGCTCTCTCGGAGGGCGGACGCCTCCTTCTCCCAGGACTCAGTTTAACTCAGTGGGTGGAGCTGGAGCAGCTGCACTTCCCAAGCTGTTGCCACATCACAGTCGACATGGCCCAGGACGTTACTGACCTCCAGGTCCTGCTCCTTCTGACCGTGGGTGCTCTGAATTTTTTTATTTTTTTCTGCTATGAGACAATCATCTGGTTGGTTAACAAGCATTTATTAAACTCCATTTGTGTGCTTTACAGTCTCACTCGGGTTGAGGAGATGCAAAAGGAATAAAAGACATGGTTCCTGTGGAGGGAACCCACACTCCTGGGATGCCCATTGTGCTTCTGCTTGCGGGTTGAAAAGTGGCTCCTTGTCTCTGTAGCTCCGGGATCCCGGTTTAGAACTTAAGAACTGTTCCCCTGCACCCCTTCTCCCCTCAGCGCTCACCTTCACCGGATGCATGTGCAGGTCTAGTTTTCCCAACGGGAGAGGAAGCCCTGATGAGGGCAGGGAACCTTTATTCCTCCTCCAACAGTGGGTGTGCATCCTGGGCTCCTGGTTTTATTCTCAGCTCCTGGCTGCAGGCCAGCCTGCCCCCAGGACGCCCGCCGCTCACTGTACCTCTCCTGGCCTGGGCGGTGGTGGGCAGGCTCAGCCCAGTTCTTCCATCACCAGTATAATCTCCTGGGCCCTCGCCAGTTGGCTCAGTGGATAGAGCATCTGCCTGTGGAATGAAAAGTCCCAGGTTCAATTCTGGTCAAGGACACATGCCCAGTTGCAGGCTCAATCCCCAGTGCGGGGCGTGCAGGAGGCAGCCAATCAATGACTCTCATCATTGATGTTTCTATCTCTTTCTCCCTTTCCCTTCCTCTCTGATTAAAAAATAATAATAATAATAAACATTTTAGAAAAAGTCTCCTGGAATCATGCTGAAGTGACCGAGTGATGCAGCCTGCGTCACCTAACAAGACATGAGCATAGGGAAATCCCTCCAAAATCTTTTAACAGTTAAATGGAGCTACTAGGAAAAAGCAATAGTGAGGCTTTCTGGTAACATTTGAAAAACTTGCTCTGATTTCAGAGTGAGAGATCCACTCGCATTTGTTATCTGAGAGCCGCGCAGTGTGCTGAGCTCTGGGGAGCGGTGACAAAAGGAGGCGGTGGTTGGCGACCGCTGTTCTGTTTGGAAGGAGCTGCCAGGAGCCGGGGAGTGCCAGGGAGAGTGGTCACCAAAACCGATAGACACAGTTCCGGGTCCAAGGAAGTCACAGTTCGACAAGGGGGAGAAGCTGCAGGTGGCAGGAGCCCGACCCTTGCGAGCTCTCTGAGTTGCTCACCAGCAGGCCTGGCGGTGGAGGCTGCGTCCCAGGGCAGGCCGAGTCCAGCCACGCCGGCAGGTGTGTGTTGTGACTCACCAGAACGTCACATCAGGCCCTGCCTTGGGGGGCAACCACCGTGGTCCCCTGTGTCTCAGAATTATCCTGGGTGGTTTCCATCCCGGGAGGTGATGGGTCTGTAAGCCCCTCGGAGGAAACTAAAAGCAGCCATAGCGTGGGAGGCTGCTGGAGCACGGTGTCCCGGGGTGGGAAGTGTATCCGGCTTTGGGCACACAGACCGAGCTGAGTCCTGACTTTACCACTTAGCAATTGTGTGGCCTTGGGCGAGTTCCTAATTTCCCTGAACCACAGTCTGCTTATCTGTAAATGGGTGGTAATCCCTACTTGTATGATTGATGTGAGAGTGAATGACAATATATTTCAGGGCCCAACATGTTGGCTGGTACGCGGTAAATTTTGGTTTCCCCCTCTTTCTCCTTTATGTATCAGCAGGAAGCAGCCATTATAAAATGCATCTAAGGTAAACAGTGCTCTACGTAGTAGGATGCTGTGAACCAGATCAATGAGGGCAGCTGGGCATGGTATCCAGAAGGTTGGACGTCAGGGCAGACACAGGGACATCAGGATATTGGGATATTGTTTCTGGAAATCATCGAACTTTATTTTCCCCCTAAGAATGTTTTTGTAGGAATAACTTGTTTACATGCCTTTCTCATCTACTAGACTAAAATGCCCCAAACCTTTGTTGCAAAATAATCACTGGGATGCTTTCCTGGTGCCCCACCCTCAGAATGCACCTGGGCGGGGTTTGGGAGTCTGGAATTCTGGGCTGTTAGATGGCATTACATCTGCACATCACAGTGCTCTACTCAGAAGAGAGGCCCCAGGAGCCAGTGGCACACCCCCCTACTGAGAGCTGCCCACACGTGGTATTTGAAATTGCTTTTAAAGGCATCATGGCCCTTGTGAAACATATACATTCATGTCCCCAAGAAGAGGTTAGACGTTTATCCAGATGGCGAAGTGACTCGACTTGCTTCAGTTGGTGGCTGATTCCATCGGGCGAGACTGCGGCAGCTGTACACTGGCCTCCGAGGTTGGGGTGGTCATCAGATCAGTGACCTCTTGACAACAAAACCCCTTAATATATACATTGTTTTGTTACTCCTCACCCAAGGGTATTTTTTCAGTTGACTTTTAGAGAAAGTGGAAGGGAAAAAGGTTGGTGGGGGGAGAGAGAGAGAAGCATCAATGTGAGAGAGACACATCAATCAGTTGCCTTTCACATGCTCCCCCCCCCCCCCAAGGCTGGGGATCAAACATGCACCCCAGGCACGTGCCCTTGGGGGGGAATTGAACCCATGACCCTTTAGGGCGCAGGCTGACGATATAACCACTGGCCAGGACTAAACACCTTAATATATACTTTAACCAGTACCTGGGGATTTTTCCATTACAACAAAAACTGCTGGTTTCACCACTTTCAATCTCTTTGTGGATGTAGTACATCCCCTTTCACCAGACACATCAAAGTATATCTGACCTGGTCTTATTTCACTTAGACCAGCCAGTCTGAGAAATCGGTTCTGGGAGCAAATGAAGAGCAGCAGCTTAATGCGGCATCTCTCCCAGCTGTTGTCAGCGTGTGGCGAGCCTTCAGGCATGTGGGGGTGTTGGGGGGTGCAGGAGGGGTCGCTGGGTGGGAGGGTCTCTCAGGCCGCCCGATGTCTCTATGAGGAACCGTGTCCTGCCCGTGAGCACTGCAGGCCTGGCTGGCCGACGCCCCGACGGCCAGATCCTGACGGCTTCATTGTTGTTTCGTCGGCTCTCTGTGTGAGCCTGGAGAACTTCACGTTCCCAGAGCTCTCTGACACTGAGCTTGCCTGTGCCTGTCCTCCTTCCTCTCTGTTCCCCGTGGGCTGTCTCCCTGGGCTGCAGCTGCCCTGTATCCTACCAAGCCCCACAGAGGGGCCCTGGGAAAATGCAGCTCGTCTGCACTGCTGCGCAGGGACTGGATGCAGAACCCCTAACACAGAGTCGTGCCTTTTACTGGCCTGTGGCTTTCCTTGTCCACTAGCTGGTTTGGTTTTGTTTTTAAACAAAACTAGTTAAGTGGATAGTTTTGAGTTGTTCTGTTTCCCGATCCCCAGCGTAAGAACCTGTAGCTGCCTAATTGCATGGCTACCCCAGTGTGATAATGCCAACCACGGCTCCCACGGGGCGCGTCAGGTCACCGCTGCCCCGGAGGCACACTCTCCTGTCCCTGCATCAGGAGCCGGCGGATTTCCTCGGATGCTGACCTGTGGTCACTCCCTTTTAGATACCAATGGGAAGCCTTGACTCGTTTGACACCATTTTAAGAGAGAACCCTGCTACTTAACACACCGCTGCTGGCTCCTCCCAGCATCGGAAA
>NW_005871258.1:369731-372543 GCF_000147115.1 Myotis lucifugus
TGCAGGGCCCTTTGTTAACCACTCGCCACTTTATCAGGGCAACTAGTCCTAGCGGCTGAGCTGGTGTAGTCACACCAACCTGGATTTGACTCTGCTCTGCCACTCACTGACAGTGTGACCTTGGACAGCTCACTCTGCCTCAGTTTACACAGCTGTAAATGGGAACAAGAATAGAATTTGCTCGCAGAGTTGTGGTGAAAAGAAACAAGAAAATGTCTAGGAAGGCCCAAGCATAACGTCAGGCACATAGCAAACACCCCCCAAAAAGTACTTATCATTACGGAACTTGGACCCAGCTTGCTTCCATGATAACATCATCAGTGTTCTCTGAGCCAACTGTATACAGTCTGTGAAGTAGAGTTGTTGTGTGTTTGTTTGTTTTAAATAACATTTTCAGCCCTGGCCGGGTGGGTCAGTTGGTTGGAGTATCGTCCCATACACCAAAAGGTTGTGGGTTCAATTCCTGGTCAGGGCACATACCTAATTTTAGGTTCTGTCCCCAGTTGGGGCACATATAGGAAGCAACCAATCAATGTTTCTCTCTCTCCTTTCCTCTCTCTAAAATCAATAAAAAAACATATCCCTGAGTGAGGATTAAACAGACCCACACAACTTTTTTATTGGAATGGAATTTTAAAATGAGCAATACAACTGCTAAATTCTTGTCTATACAACTGTTTAAAGCAGCACAGGGCCAGGGACTCCCCTGTAGCCCAGGTGCCTTGAGCAGTGCCAGGCTGGTGGTTGGGCCACAGATACCACTGAAAGTGGGTGGGTGGCATCTTCCACTCATGGTAGCCTTTTGCCGTCACCACTGGCCATGTGCACACAGCGCAGAGGGGTGGCGATCATTGTAGGTGCGTGTACAGTTGTAGGAAGTAATACAGAGATCCATGTCCCTTTACCCAGATTCCCTTTGTAAAACTATAGGACAATATCACAGCTGGGACACTGACATTGGTACAGTCAAGGTACCCCACAGGATCTCTCCTGTTGTACTTCAGTCACACCTCTATCCTTCCTGCTCTTACACCTCCTTAACCTCCAGAAACTGCTGATGTGTTAGAGCAGAACCTACGTGAGGGCAGAGCCTCTGTCCCAGCCGTGGATGTCTTACCGTAGACGCACTGTGATTGATTATTGTGAGAGTGATGTAAATGAGCCATGCCATGAAAAACAAAGTCATACGGTCTAACCTAGCCCTAAACTGAGACAGCAGAGGTCCAGAAAAGGAGGCCAAAGACTCATAGTAACTTCAGGGGAAAAGAAAGACTTGGGAAGGTGCTTTCAAAGAAGGCAGGCTCAGCTAAGTGAAGAAAGGATAAGGGTCGTCACTTTCCTAAACCATTACCTTTCCCTTCCTCGCTACATCCACCTGGCATTTATTAGGTGCCTTTGAATATTTTTATTCTTCATCATATTTGAGTATTATCAGTAATTCACCTTAAAATATCTGGGCTGCTGCAAATACTTACTTTATAAAGATTTATGATTTATTACAGCCCAGACATGCAGCCATAGTTTCTTGAGATGACAGCACTTCCGTAGGGATTTCAGTTCTGCTTCCCAGAGGTTATTGAGGAAACATGGAAATTAAAAAAAAATAACTTTAACTTTTCAATTACATTTGATGTACAATATTATTTTAGTTTCAGATGTATAGCACAATGATTTGACATTTATATAACTTATGTAGTGATCACGCTGATAAATCTAGTACCCATCTGATACCTACATAGTTGTTACAATATTATTGACTATATTTCCTATGCTTACTTTATATACCCGTGACTATCCTATAACTGTTAGTTAGTACTTCTTTTCTACAAATTTTATTTGTATTTTTTTCAATTACAGTTTATATTCAGTATTACTCTGTATTAGTTTCAAATGTATGGCATATTGGTTAGACAGTCATATACTTTGTAAAGTGTTCCCTCTGAGACTTCCAGTACCCACATGCCACCAGACACAATTATTACAATATTATTGACTATATTCTCTATGCTGTACTTTATATCCCCATGACTGTTTTGTAACTACCAACCTGTACTTCTCAATCCCGTCACCTTTTTCAGCCAGCCCCCAACCACTCTCTGCTCTGACAACCATCAGTCTGTTCTTTGTATCTATGAGTCTGTTTATGTTCTGCTTGGCACATGGAATTTGATGTTCAAAATGTTCTAGAAAACTGGCCGGGGAGTGCCAGGCCTGCTTGGACTGCCAGCCACGGCCAGCCACTCACACTGTGTTTCCCACCCAGGAGCCGGGGTTCGAGAGGACGTGTTTCTCATTTGGAGGGAGATGGAGGAAGCCTACAGCACGCTGGCCCAGATCCAGAGGCTGGTGGCCGAGCCCTCCAAGTCTGACATGGCCTCAACGGAGAGCGGTGGGTACTGCTCATGTCCCTCCTGTGCAAGAGTCAGAGCTGCTGCTGCTTGGGGTGGGGCTGCTTCCAAGTTCTTTCCCAAGGAGCGCTCCTGAGCCCAACCTGCGGGGAGCATCTGGAGCTGTGGGGCGTGTGTTCATGTGCATGTGTACATGTGTGTGCATACGTTTGTGTGTGGTTGTGCATGTGTGTGTGTGTTTTGTGTTTATGAAAATTATTAAATTAAAACTAGAGCCAGATAGTAGTTAAAGCAATAAAAACAGATTCTATCAGGAACTATTGCAATAGGGAAAGAGGTGATACAAACTAGGCTCAGTTATGAGCACAACATGGAAAAGTCGAGATTTATAGCCATGGAGCAGTGTCAGGGTGGGTCAGTAGACAGAAAACTACTGAGAGGAAAGATCAGGAATCGGAGGGTGT
>NW_005871258.1:373081-401479 GCF_000147115.1 Myotis lucifugus
GCATCTCAGGCAGGAGGAGAGAAAAATAAATGGAAATATGGAGCTATGCAAAGTAATAAAGAAACACCGGAAAGAGCTACGTGGATAAATATGTGATATTTTTCTACTTAGTTATCTTTAAGACAACTAACCATAGGAACAAAAATAGTGTGTCTGTAACAGATGTGTAAGTAAGATGTATGACAATAATAGCATAAAAGCTAGGAGAAGAATAGCAGCATTATCCCTAAGTTCCAAAGATAAACAACCCATATGTCCACTGACAGACAACTGGATAAACAAGATGTGTACTAGTATATACTAGTATACACAACAGAATATTAGCCAACTTTAAAAAGGAAGGAAATTCCGACACATACTATAACATGGATGAACCTTGAAGATATTATGCTAAGTGAAATAAGCCAGACACAAAAAATGACAAATATTATATGACTAGAGGCCCGGTGCATGAAATTCATGTGGTGGGGGGGGGGTGCTATCCCTCAGCCCGACCTGCACCCTCTCTAATCTGGGATCCCTCTCACAATCTGGGACCACTGGCTCCTAACCGCTTGCCTGCCTGCCTGCCTGCCTGATCACCCCTAACCGCCTCTGCCTGCTGGCCTGATTGCCCCCTAACTGCTCCCCTGCTGGCCTGATTGTTCCCAACTGCCCTCCCCTGCTGGCCTGATTGCTCCCAACTGCCCTCCCTACTGGCCTCATCGCCCCCTAACTGCTTGCTCCCCTGCGCCGGCCTGATCTCACCTCTAACTGCTTGCTCTCCCTCACTGGTCTGATCGCCCCTAACTGCTTGCTCCCCTGCCGGCCTAATCGCCCCTAACCACCTCTGCCTCAGAACCCGCCACCATGGCTTTGTCCAGAAGGAAGTCGGACGTCTGGAAGGTGTCCAGTCGACCGGACTAATTAGCATATTACCCTTTTATTAGTATGGATTCCTCTTATATGAGGTAAATTTATAATCAAATTTGTAGAGACAGAAAGTAGAAAAGTGGTTCCCAGGGACCTAGGGCATATTATTTAATGGCTGCAGAGTTTCCATCTGGGACACTGGAAGAGTTCTGGAGTTTGGTGGTGGTGATAGTTGCACAACAATGTGAATGTAGTTAATGCCACTGAATTGCACACCTAAAAATGGTGAAGTTTAGGTTGTGTATGTTTCACCACAATTAAAAACAACAAACCACTGTGGGAACTTGCCCAAGCTGGAAAGTGATGGAGGCAGGACTTGAACCCAGAGCTTCTGACCCCAAGTTTAATGCTCTCCCAAACACACTGCCTTGGTCTATTGGCCGTCTCCACCTATGCATGGGGCCAGTCACCTTAGGTAGAGAAGAAGTAAGATGAAGTGTAGCAGGTTCTGGCCTTCTAGTCTTGTGAACTGATTCTTTGCCATCCCTGCTTTGGAAAGCATGCTTCCTGAAGTGAGTGGGGTCCCCCAAAGAACATGTTTGAGCGTGGTGAATATTAAGGTGGGGGTGCAATATGAATGGCTGTGTAATCTGAATGGCTAATGATCTGTGATTCCAGAAATAGAGTCAGGAACAACCTCTGTTGAAAGTGAACCAAATCCAGAAGACATGTGGGACTCTAAGAAGTGGCTGCAGAAATATGGCTTAAAAGCCCAAAAGCTGTCATTTTATGATGTACTTGCTGACTGTTCCTTCCGCCATGCTGATGGAGTCGTTGATATAAAAGCCAAACCCGAGAACGAGTCCATACAGACCAGCGCGGTAAGTGCGCTCTGGTGGGGCCGTGCCTCTCTTGGTGCCCTGAGTAGGTAGGCGAGGTCTCCCTCAGGCCAGTGCCCAGGGCAGCACCAGGTTAAAGGCGGCGTGGAGGGAAGCTGCCTGGGGTGTCCATGCGGAAGGACCGTACACTGCTTCTCACCGTACACTCCCCTGTGGGGGTGGAGGCCAGCTCTGGGAATGTTTTCTAGAGATAAGTGAACTATACAATAATTATACATAAGCCAGGAGCTGGGCTTGTAATTCAGGCATTATGCGTCTCAGAAATATGCAACGTCATTTCTAAGGAGACGCCCGGTGCTCCTCCATATTGAATGGAAGAAGGAAAGTACTTGTGAAGATGCCCACAGCAGGCGTCCCTAGGTCCATCTTAAAGATGCACCAGTCCTAGTGATTGTCCGCCAGCACTGAGTGCACCCCCGTGAGCACGAAATCGGTTCTGTGGGGGGCCATCCACTGGGAGGGGGTGTGCATGTTGAGACCCTTTGACAGCTGTAGTTCCATTGTGCCAACGGGTCGGGAAGGAGCACAGCTTCTCTAAGTGCCCGACTCTGGCTCCCAGGGAAGGATAAGGATCTATAGCAGCGGTTCTCAACCTGTGGGTCGTGACCCCTTTGGGGGTCGAATGACCCTTTCACAGGGGTCGCCTAAGACCATTGGAAAACACATATATAATTACATATTGTTTTTGTGATTAATCACTATGTTCAGTTTGTAACAATGAAATTGGGGGTCACCACAACATGAGGAATTGTATCATAGGGTCGCGGCATTAGGAAGGTTGAGAACCACTGATCTATAGTAACAGCTCCTAAACACTAACACGCGTGAGTCAGTGGGTCTGGGGTGGGAGCCAAGAATGTGCATTTAGACCAAAGCCTCAGATGATGCGGGGGCTTCTGGTCCAGGGGCCACACGCTGAGAAATGCTAGATGTAAACAGAACCAAAACTGTCAAAAGTTCAGAATTATGGAGACTAAAAAGTATCACAATATGAAACAGGACATCGGGATAAAATGAATATTCTAAATGTGTCTAAACTGGAGAAAAGCTCTTTGAGAAGGTAGTAAAGGCCCAGGTACCCACTGCAAAGTGAAAGCCGAAATGCCAGCAACAGAGCAGACACGACTGGGAGAGGAAGTCGGGGTCCTTCTCAAAGGCAGGCCACTCTCTGTATCTCTAATCTCCGGTTCAAGGTCAAGATCGTCACTGAGATGTCTGTCAGGTTGGAGGTGAAACCCCAGGCTCTCCAGCACTCAGGCGGGCTGGCCATGGCTCCTCGGGGAAGGGCCTTTCTCTCAGGCCTGCAGACACTCGATGTTGTATGTTTGTCCTTCCACTGCTGTGTGCTGACAATGAGCTGCAAGGAGGAAAATATAAAAACGGAATTAGAAGGAAAATGCAGAATTGACGCAGACTTGTCTCCTGGCATATATGCTGGCTGCAGAGTCATTGCTGGGTTGTGGGGACATCTCGCTGGTTTCCTGATTTTGTAGACATCATTCAGTAATGCCATTAGTTCAGGAAATAAGCATAACTAAATTTTCATTTTAAAGGTACATTAGGCCCTGGCTATTTAAGAATATGAATCCTCAGAGAGAAGGCGGGGAGGGAGGGGGGTAGAGATCAACCAAAGGACTTGTATGCATGCATATTAGCATAACCCATGGACACGGACACTGGGGCGGTGGGGGCTTGTCCGGGGGGGGGGGTGTGACGGGGTGGGGGGGTCAATCAGGGAAAAAGGAGACATATGTAATACTTTAAACAATAATCATATATAATAAAAGGCTAATATGCATTTTGTCCCCTCAACCGGGAATTTGAGTGGGAGTTCAACCAGGGGCCGGCCAACCACCTGCGGCCCCTCCCTCCAGCTGGCCTGGCCCGATTGGCCAGATTGGGGTGGGCCGGCTGGACCCCACCTGTGCATGAATTCATGCACCGGGCCTCTAGTAATAATAATAAAAGAATATGAATCCTTCTCATTGGACCTAGCTCACTGCCCCTTCCTGCCACGCGGAAGTGCCCTCAGGCCTCTCCAACACGGATTTTCTCCTTCCCTCGACAGTTTTATGTGAAATTTTATAGGGAAAGTTTGAATAATTTGGCTTATAAATGAGGAATATTTTGCCTCAATTTTCTTGTGCTAATAAATAATAATGTAGTAAAAGTTGAGAAGTATACAGCGCAGCTATCCTCTTTCCCAAATATTGATGGAAAAAAGGGACAATTTTATTTTTAGTATTTGGGGCTACATATCTGAAACCAGATTTATGCCTAAAATTGTGATGTGTATAAGGTAGGGAGAACCTGAGGCTGTGAAAGAGATAGATTATTTAGGGTTTTCCCAGACTACCATGGGCAGGGCCTCATAAACTCTTAACTATAAAAACCAGTTTGTAGGTACTGATCTAGGAAACTCGTTTGCACTGAGAAATAAATGACTAAAAAGGCCTCTCTGTGTAGCATTTCCAAGATAATGAGCAGGTGAGAGGAGGAGACAGAATGCATTTCTAATTAGGACATTTCAGGCAAAGTCTAGTAACATGAAATTTCAGGGCACCCCTGAAATCACATCACAGGCCCGGTTGCCTATGCTGCTCACGTACAAAGCCAGGCCTGACGTTCCCAAACCCACTCTGGTCGCACCATCTCTTCCTCTAACAAATGTTTATGGAGCCCTTACTCTATACCAGGCAGTCTGGTTTGGTGGAAAGTGCACCAGATTTGGAGCGAGGAGACCTGGGTGTGAACACTGTTTCTACCAGTTACTAATTATGAGATGTTGAGCAAATAATTCAGCCTCCTTTAGTCTCACTCTCCACATCTGTAGTAGGTGGTGTAAAGTCCAAATGAAAAGAAATGCATGTCCGAGCACAGCGCCTGGTGCCCAGGAGACACCCAGCAGACGTTGCCTGCCTTCTTAACTAAACGCACGAGAACTCAGAAATGAGCACTTATGGAATGCCCATGTGCTTTATACAGAAGTGGCATATTTGTGCTCTCATATCACATGTGACAAAGCGAAGTCACAGGGCCTCCGAAAGGTGGGGCAACTCACCTGCCACCTCATGGCAGGTGGAGGCCGGGTGAACTCAGATCTGCTTGGCTCTCACACGCTGCTTTCCCCATTCTGAGACTCTGCTGCCTAACCCTGGATTCACATACCATATGGTTTGGTGTGTTTCTACTTGGGAGTGTGTAAGGCACAGTTGGCAGAGGCCGCGTGTTGGGGTTGAGTAGACAGAACTCTTGTGGGTGCCATCCCAGGAACGTGGTGAGAATGAGAGGACATCCTTCCCTGGGGCTGCGGGGAGATGTGCTTCCCCTCTGCCCGCCTCGGCGGCATCAGGGCTGATTTCATCAATGGCCTCCACCCGGTTCGCATCAGTCACCACAGGGCCCCTGAATCTCACTCGTGTGTGGCTCTGACCTCCCTTTCCCGAGCCTCCTCCCTTTCTCCCTGACTCCCAGAACCCTCCCACTGTGCCCTCTGAACCTAGAAGCCATCAGCAAAACCCTGGAGCCTCAGGTGATCTGAGGTGTTCCCTTCTCCTGCTTGTCTGGGTTCTCGCTCACAGACCCTGGGTTCACTCCCCTCCTTCTGTGGGTTGGGGGTGGGCTGGGGGTGGGCAGTAGCCTCTTTGCTCCTCTTTGCTGCTTCTGGGTCATCCTCCTGCCCTCTTCCCATGTCATCAGAATGTACCATCCACTACACCTTCTGTGGCTGTCACCTACAGTGATCCAGGCCACCTCCATCAGTGCTTGGCGATTAAGCTTGTGGCTGCTGTCACTGGCCCTGTTTCAATTCCTAGTGATGTCAATTCCTTGTAGATGGCCCCGACCTTTCATCTCTCTGACCTACTCTTCTCCAACGACGTTCTCCTCTACTCCCTATACACCACTCCTGTCATAGGCTACCATTGACATTGTCATTACAAATAGCTGTGTAATCATAACCCATATAATCAATTCCAAAGGTCCACTGTTTGATCACTTTTTTTAGGTCATTTCCTCTGCTGTCCTAATTGCATCAACCTTTCAACCCCACTGGGATGTCCGATTTGTTGTTTCTGCCATCTTTTCTCTGTTCTCTCTATCCTTTAGTCCCTCTCACACATCCTCGGCTACTTTCTCTCTTACATCCTTGCACTCCCTGGCAAAACCCCACCCCTGGTTAAATCCACTTCTGCCATTTCTGCCTTATACCTGTGCAGTGACTACAGTGGGCGAAGGAGGAGAAAAACACAGCCATGCGTCTGGCTTCACCTTCAATCCCTGACCTGTAACTTCAGGCGGGTCTTTTGTGCTGCAGCACAGTCCCATGTCCTCTCCCAGTCCACGCAGACTCTCATCCTGCCAGACGTCTACCTGCTCCTCCCTCCTCCAACTTCAGCGTCTTCTCCGTGCTCGCTCTCAGCAGGCGACCTTGTTCCCCTTGCACTGACCGTTGAAGTGAACATCCACGAACACCTACAAACAGCTACAAATATCCTAGCATCTGTGTCTGGAGGTTCTCCTCTCATTTCTTCTAGGATGGCTGAACTGCCCTTGCTTCTGTCTAAGACCAACCCCTCCATGTGTGCACTGATCCCAATTCCCTCATTCATTCATTCATTCATTCTCCCCCTTTCTAATTCATATCATCAGTATTGCCCTCATTTCTAGATCTTTTCCATCAGCATACAAACATGGTGTTATTTGTTCCATCTTAAATACAGTCTGTTCACCCTTTACTGGCCTCCAGCTCTGCCTCCTTGGCCTCATTCCTCAGCTCCTCTCTAGAACTCAATCCCCTAAGGGTTATACATTCCCACTCTCCAATTCTGTGCTTCTCCCACACTCTTGAATGCACTCCAGTCAGGCAAAGGCCCCCTCTTCACCAAAACTCCCTTGGAAGGGATACCTGAGTTGCTGAATCCAGGGATCAATTCTCAGTCTCTTTCTGTTATCAACACATGATGTAGTTTGGGTACTTCCTTGAATTCTCTTACTTACAGAAAATGCACTGTCCTGTTTCAACACATGATGTAGTTTGGGTACTTCCTTGAATTCTCTTACTTACAGAAAATGCACTGTCCTGTTTTTCCTTCTTGTTCTCAGCATTCTTTGTTAGTTCTTTCCCAGCTAAATGCTGAAGGCCTCGAGGTGCCGTCCTCAGACCTCTTCCTGCCTGCACTCATCCCCGGTGTCCCCCGCTGGAAACAGCAGCTTCTCTGGGGCACAGACGGGGTTGCACACATCTTTCTGACATCATCATGACATCTAGCACAGGCCTCCGTATAGAGCAGACCCCAGTGCACGCTTGGTTGAACCAACAGTGGAATGATTTTACGTAGGAGTGAGAGTGATGAGCTGTATGACTAAGGCAGAGATGGAGGTGCCATCTGGAGACTTTTCGTGGTGGGATGGTTTCTGAGTGGCTCCTGTCCTTTGTCCTTTCCATAGGAGACCAACAGGAAGACAGTCCATGCGAAATACTGTAGCAGATTTGTCCACGTGCCCTGGAAGGACGGGAGCTTGGTCCACGTCTGCGTTACCAAGGAGAAGTGCACGTGGTACACCGAGAGAATCCATGCGGTCCTGGCCCAGATCCGGCGCAGGTCGGTGTGTTTGCAGAGGGTACAAGAGGTCTGGTCTCTCTGAATTCAAATCTGCTCAAACTCTTTGTAAAAGCATAACCAAGAGAAATGGCCAGTAAACATGTTAAGTCAATTTGCTGGTGGTTTGCTGGTGGCCTTGTTGTTAATACCAAAGGGTGATGTTTGGATTCAGATTCTTAAAGACAGCAAAGGTGTAGTTAACATGCTGGTTGTGCGTCACTATAGGCAGCTAAGGAGCGCTTCTCCTCAGAGTTGTGGGCTAAGGTATAGCGAGACTGTATTCCATCTGTCCTCTTGAATATTACACTTCAGGGCAACTGTTACAATGTGAAACATTTGATTATAGTGGAAAAATTTATATGGATACTAAAGGTCTGGTGCACGAATTTGTGCACCAGCCTCGGGCTGGCTGGAGATCAGGCCGATTGGGCTGTCTCGCCCAGTCCCAATCGGGCTGGCCAGGGGGAGGGACCACAGGAGGTTGGCCGGCTGAGGGAGGTTGTTCAGTTGACCAGTCCTAAAGGTCAATTAGGCTTTTATATATACAGATATGCCTTTTAGAAATCAGCTAAAAATAACTTCATGTGGTCCCTCTCCACCCTGCTGTTAATATCTGCTGTGGCCTCAACCTCAGACCCCTGGGAATGATCCACCTCATGCTTTCACCTCCTGAGGCAGGGACAGCTTAGACCATGAGGACCAGATCCCTTCAGGTGCATGGGCTCCAGGGTCGGAGAGAGCTGGATTCTAATCCCCACTCTGCACTTGCTGTGTGACCCTGGGCAAGGTCGTTGATGTTTTTATGCATTGGTTTCCTCATTTATAAAGTGGGAATATAATGCCATTTAGAAATGTGTTCTATGGATTAGACTAGAGACTAAATGTAACGAGTATAGGCGAGGACTGGCCTGCAGTAGCTGCTTGGAAATGAGAGTTTCCTACTTCCGTCTGTGTTCTCTGCTGTAAAGGTGTAGGCTGCAGACACCTGTCTCCATATTAAGTCTTCGGAGCCCCAACTTCTCAAAACCCAGTTGGTGACGGGTTATTGGTGAAGGGTTACTCAGCAAAACGAATCCTTATGTCGGAGTCATCTCTGCCTATAGTCTCAAGGTTGACTTTTGGGGAGAGTTGTTTGGATTTCAGGTCTGGGAAAAAGGATGCTACTTAGGAGACATTCCGCCTGGCAGCTGCCAGGTCTTTTGTCCCTCTTGTCACACCGGGTTTGTTGGAAAGTCTTCTCTCCTTCTCCATTTCCCATGGAGAATTGGTATCATCTCTCCCTTAAATGCTTGTGGAATTCACCACTGACGCCGTCTGGGCCTGGAGTTTTTCTTTGTGGGAAGGTTTTTAATTATGTATTCAATTTCTGTAAATGCTCATAGAGCTGATATTGGTAACTTGTCCTCTATTTTCTAAGCAGTCTGGCTAAAGGTATCCATTTTATTCATCTTTTCTTTTGGTTTTGTTGTGTGTTTTTCTCTGCAGGATTTTCTCCTTTCTATGCCATTACTTTTTACTCTCACCCTTTTTATTTATTTCTTTTCCTTACTTTGGGTTTAAGTATCTTAGAATGGATATCACTAATTTGAGATCTTTCTTTCTAGTGTAAACATTTATTTTTCCTTGTTTGTTTTGCTTTTATTTTATCATTTTTTATTTTTTATTTTTATTGATTTCAGAGAAGAAGAGAGAGGGAGAGAGAGAGATAGAAACATCAATGGTGAGAAAGAATCATTGATCAGCTGCCTCCTGCATGCCCCCTACTGGGGATCGAGCCTGCAATATGGGCATGTGCCTTTGACCAGAATGAAACCCGGGACCCTTCAGTCTGTAGGCCCACACTCTATCCACTGAGCCAAACCGGCTAGGGCATAAACATTTATTTTATAAACTTTCCTCTGAGTAGCTCTTTAGCTGTCTCTCACAAATTTTATTATGCTGTATTTCATTTCATTCAGTACTCTCAGCAGTGTCTGTCCTACGAATTCTAGTTGCCTAGGCCTTGCTGAACTCTGAACTCAGTTTCAGGTTTTTTTTATTCACTGCTCCCTCGCCCAGGCTTTGCCTGCAGCCATGAATTTAAGTTTGCCTCCTGTGATGGGAGCCCAGCCCGTCCCAAGAAGCAGCCCTGCACACACAGCGGCCTGGCACGTGGTCACTGCAGGGTCTGGGGCGCCGGGCATTGTGCATGAGGTCCATCGAGGCTCCAGGAATGCGCCGGTGTTACCAGGGACTGTGGTCAGCTGGGCTAGAAGGAAAGCGGTCTGAAGTCATAGCTGAGGGCTTCAGACTCTCAGATGACTGCAAATAATTTACTTTTGACTTTGGAACCCAGTATTGGATTTATTTTCTGTCCCATTAATTTTCCTGGTTCTGTTTTACTTGGAATGATGATGGTTAGGGGAGGGGGAGTCAATGAGGGAACCAGCCCAAATGTAGGATTGTCCACAGAAACCCTTCAACATGAGTAATCCACCCACAGGAGATTGTATATAACAACGCAGCCCAGCTCTGGCCTCCGTAGGCGTCTCATGAAGTTCTTAGGAAGGTGCTCTCGCTCCACAGGCCCTAACCGTTCACGTTCACACTATTTCCTGCCTAGGATTGAATGGCTACAGGCTGGGAGTCGAATCCTCTTTGGGAAAGTGTATAAGGACTGCGTCTACATCCTCATTGATACGTCTCACTCAATGAAGGACAAACTGGACTTGGTGAAGGACAAGATCATCCAGTTTATGCAGGTTAGATGAGCGGCCAGCTCCTGCATTGGGGCCTGTGTATCATGAAAACATCTCCACTGGCCTCACTGCTGTGGGAACAGGGAGTGCACCGGCGAGGTTTGCACTAAAAAAATCCACAGGAAAGCCAGTCATTTCAGGAAAAGGCTCCTTTCACCAGCGAGAACCGCCCATTCTCCTTGGCAAGCAGACCTTCCTTTGGTGGGTCCTTTCTGTAACACGTGGGTTATCAAGGGAGTTTCTGTGTCCACTGCTGCAGGTTTTCTCTGTCCCGAAGTCTGTGCGTGCACATACCTTCATGGTTTTCATCTGTAGGTCACACTGGAATTTTAATTCCCAGTGGGTGAAGGTGCTGCGTGCGCACAGACACAGCCTGGCGATCAGGAGCGTCCCATGCTCACTCCTGCACTGCCTCTGGCTTGTAGGCCTGACGCAGATGCCCTGTGTCCTAACCCCAAGTTCCCACACCTGGAAATGGGCATCACAGCACTGTCACGGGCCAGCAGTAGTGAGGTATTAACCACAGAAAATAGTGGGAGGGTGGTGGACAACTACAAAGTGCAGCTTCTCATTGGGGAGACCTGTCAGAGAAATAGGGGCTGATGGGAGGCAAGTGAACAGAGGTGTTACGGAGTCATAGCCCTGCCAGAAAGATGGCCAAAGTGGAACTCTGCTTCGGATTTCTTTTTCTTAAGCATATTGCATTTAGTGGGAGCACTTGGTGTATCATTAATATCATTTAGTGGGAGCACTTGGTGTATCATTAATATCATTAATATCAGACAACATTTAATGTCACACTATATATAAACATCCTAAATAATAAGAGAGGGATATGCTAATTAGCCCAGATATGCTAATTAGCCACAACTAGATATGCTAATTAGTCATGACCAGTATGCAAATTGACCATCACTCAAACACACAAGCTGGCCGCCCCCATGTGGTCAAAGATGGCCACCCCCATGTGGCCACAAGATGGCCAGCAGGGGAGGGCAGTTAGGGGGGACCAGCCCTGCAGGGGAGGGCAGTTAGGGGGGGACCAGGCCTGCAGGGGAGGGCAGTTGGGGGGAGAGCAGTTGGGGGCGACCGGGCTGGCAGGGGGGAGGGAAGTTGGGGGAGAGAGCAGTTGGAGGCAACCGGGCTGCAGGGGAGGGCAGTTGGGGGTGACCAGGCCTGCAGGGGAGGGCAGTTGGGGGGGAGAGCAGTTGGGGGCAACCGGGCTGGCAGGGGAGGGCAGTTGGGGGTGATCAGGCCGGTAGGCAGAAGCGGTGAGGGGCAATCAGGTAGGCAGGCAGGCAAGAGGTTGGGACCAGTGGTCCTGGATTGTGAGAGGGATGTCTGACTGTGAGCATCCCCCGAGGGGTCCCAGATATGAGAGGGTGCAGGCTGGGCTGAGGGACACCCCCCCGCCCCGTGCACAAATTTCATGCACCGGGCCTCTAGTATACATACATGATACATAGTATATATTCATGCTTATATACATTTGTAAAGGTTTACTATCTAAACTGTGTATAACTTACTTAAAAGCCTCCTGTACCAGAAAAGATTTTCTCTGTTGAATGTAATTTTTACCTTCTAGAACTGAAAATAGATATCATGGTGATTAAAACTTATCAAACCATGACCTGTCCTAATATTTTCTTACATTTGAGTGGTTTCATGGTTAAATAATAATTGTCTCTTACAGGAACAGCTGAAATTTAAAAGGAAGTTCAATTTTGTGCAGTTTGATGCTCACGCAGTTGCTTGGCAGGAAAGACTTGTTGACATCAATGAAGATAACTTGCAAGGGGCTCGGTCCTGGGTTAGAGACATGAAGGTGAGAAGGAGGGGTCTGGGAGAAGCAGCCGCTTGATCCCTGCTGAGCTGATCCTGGGGAAATCCCGGGGAACGTGCTTTGAGCTGCGAGGATGGCAGTGGCTTCACACACACTCACCGGGTTTCCTCAGGCCACACGGGCCCCGTCGCGGTGGTCGGTGTCTTTCGAGGGGGTGGGCCTCTCCGCAGCTCCGAGCCCAGCCCCGCCTGTTCCTCCGCAGGTGTCGAGGGCTTGCTGCTCCCTCCTTCCTTCCTCAGCTGTGCTGGTTCCCACCGGGGCCCAAGGGTGGCCCGTGCCCTTCTCCCCACCCCACCACCTGCAGACTAAGGCTTTGGGTCTGTGGGGAGGCAGAGGGAGGGTCTCTGGGGATTCAGGCCGCTGTTCCTCTCCCCCATCCTGCACCGTGAAGGAGACGTTCTTGGGACTCCCCCAGGCTCTTCTGTGAGCACCCGGGGTTTGTGGTGAAAAAGCCACGAGAGCACAGATTCCCCTGTAGCTGTGGCACCCAGGCCGAGTACCCTGGGCAGCCTCCACCGACTCCCAGTCATCCCAGAAAAGCTCTTCTTACGAGTGTCTGGCTGCATCCTGGCCCGGAAAGCCAGTGCGCCCCGCCTCACTGCAGGTGCCGCCCCGCCCCGTATTTTGGCCCGTTGCTGCCCTGTGCCCTCTGGTGGTGTGACAGCTGTCCGGGGCCTGCCACTTGTCTGGCATTTTCACTGCGAGTTTGGGAGTGGCACTCCTGCCAGTGCTCTGCATCCCTGGGCAGAAACCACAGGAGTTTTTAAAACTTACGGTTTCTTTGCTGAACCTCCAGATTGCTAACGATGGCTCACTCGTGTTTGTGAACACGGGTGTCATGAATCAGTCCTGGTTTGAAACAAACATATCCCCGCCAGGGTGTGCTCAGGCTGCAGGGTTAAGCCGTGCTGGCAGCTGAATGAGCAGTGGCTGCGTTAGTGCCTCACAGGGACCTGCACTCAGAGCTCTGCCGTCAGGACAGGGAGGCCCAGCCCTGGTTTCCCGCAGCCCCGGGACCGTGGAGAGAGGCCTGACGGCACGCCCAGGGGCTGGCTTCTTGGGATGCCTGGGCTTAAATTATTATCTCAATATCATTTTCATGCATCTTTTATTTCACAAGCACTTCCCTTTCTTTCTGGAAGCAGAACGTAACATTGGTTTGAGATCTTTCTTGAGATTCAAGTGCGTGCCGGCTATCTCTCCCTCTTCTGTAGGTCGGGAGTTCCACAAACACTCTGCATGCCCTGCAGATTGCTTTTGCTGATAAAGAAACACAAGCAATCTACCTTTTGACAGACGGGAGACCTGACCAGGTACTGATCAGAGCTGGGGACAAAGAGGGACTCCCCAGTGCCGTGACACTCGATGCTGGGAAGGGGTTGGGGCCTTTTAACCTGCCATCTAAAAGCTGTCGAAAGGTGTTTCCTTGGCTGAGGGTCCCCGAACGAGGTGAGATAATACTGGAGCAATTCCTTTGTCTAAGGAAGCACTGAGGACAGTGTATGTGGCCTTGAGTGCTGTCTAGTTAATGGCCACACACCCACAGGCCTGGAGACCACGCCATGTAAGGAGCTCTCCGCCTTCCACTGAACTCTGGTTTACATTTTATTATAAACCAAGAGGGAGAAGAGTCTTTTTCTTTTTTCCTCCGGGGACTCTGAATCTAAACATGTCACTGCACACGCCCGTGGTTTTACCCCTGATGTTAACTCGGTGATCATTTAAAGGGAAGTATGCCTTGCGAGTGAAATGTTCCTTGTTTTGTTTAGCCTGACTGGAAATATTTGAAAGTTTCAGCGGAGTCTGTTCTTCTTCTTTTGAGCTTTGTGAATGAAAGTCTAATGCTCTGGGCATTAAGTAAATACACAAATTTGCAGGCCAGGCCATGTAAATTAACCACTAGAGTGAATTGGTACCCACACGTTTCCTTCATTGTGAGCTGTGTGCATGTGAAGACAGCTGGGCCAACAGTGTGCAATACCCTGTGCCCAGTGGTCCAGGGATTACATAGCAGAGCAGCTGGGCTCGCCGCGGCGTTAGACTTACTGTGGCCGAGACCGTGTATGTAAAGTTGTACTTGACATGATTTCCCGTCCGCGTCACTGCACTTTCTCTCAGAAGCAGAGTGTTGTGCCCTGTGATGTCCTACGTGTGGCGCCAGGTGTGAGCCTGCAAAGGTGCCTCGGTCCCTGCTTAGGGAAGCGGGCACTGCAAGGGACGTGCAGGGGCGTCCAGTGACCCGACAGATGGGCGTGCTGGTGCTCTGCGGTGTCTGAGCGAAGAGAAGCCAGGCACGTTTCCGCCGAGGGGGGGACGTCCCGCTGGTCTGGAAAGAGGAGAAGGAATGTTGTAAACAGAGGAGGTGGCTGGTATCCTGGGTAGAAGGAGCAGAGGGGCTGTTCGGAGAAACAGTGTGAGAACAAGGCAATGAGAGAAGAGTGTCAGGCAGAGCCTGGAAAGTTAGGTTGGGGAGATTGTGAAGGTCCTAGACAGCCACCTGGAAAGGGCGGGTTTCCCCACAGGCGGGGAGGGGTGCTCAGAGGAGCGTATGGTTCTGTCCACTGTGCGTTAGACATATGCCTGTCAGTGCCAGGGGCAGAGAGACCTTGATCACTGGTCAGGAACCACCATGGGTAGGAGCATCAGAAAGGGGGACAAGGAGACTCTCTTCTGAGATGAGATCATGGAAGTGGCCCCAAAGGACTTGGTGACCGATTTGGGAGGGGCTTGTGGGGCCGGCCGAGTGAGGAGAAGTGGGAGCAAGGGAGAAAGAGGTCAAGCTGACTGATTTCTGGTTCTAACGATTATGTTGTCAACTGACTTGATTTAATGAAGGCTTGGAGGTTGCTGGGGGAGGAAGCTGCGTTTGAGCACTTGTAGTTCCTGGACGGCCAGAAGCCCCTAGAAACGGGGGCTGGGGGCCTGACTTGAAAGTCATCTGGACAAGGTCCTTTCTTCTTAGCAAACTCCCACTGATTTTATTGCAATTTAGAAGATATAGACCAGCATAAGCATAAGAAAGAACAAACGTTAAATCATTCACAAGTCAATTTTGCTTTTAAAAATCTAGTATGTGCAAATTTTTCAAGTCATGAGAAATTCTTAAGAAACATCATTCTCAATGACTGCACCATATTCCATTATAGATTTCATAAAACATCCACCTTCAAAATTACTTTATGTAATTTTTGAATAGTAATACACTGACATGGTGTAAATTACAAAGGTACAAAAGAACATATAGAGAAAATTCTCCTTCTACTTCCTGTTCACCAGCTAAGAGGCAATGGGTGTTACCAGTGTCTCCTCTCCTCTTTCAGAGATAGTGTGTTTGCCAGCAGACATGTACTTATACATACGTTTTCTTTAAAATATACAAGTGGCAGCATGTTACACCACAGCTCTGAGGACCTTTATTAATAAAACAATATAAAGAGCTTCCTCATTGTCTTATAGCTGCCTACTATTCTTTCATGTGGCTACTTAGCCATGTCCCCTGAAGATGGACATTTAGGTTGTTTTCAATCTTTCTGTTATGAACAACGTTGCAAAAGTAACTGTGCCTACTAGTCTATATCGTTGTGCACATGTATGAGTATGTGTGAAGGGTAAATTCTGAGAGGTGGACTCAGGTGAAAGGTATATGTTTTGATAGATACTGCCAAATAGCACCCCCCCCCCAAGAAGATGTAGCAAATAACACCCCTGCTAGCAGGATATTGAATCTACTTCACAAGATGCTGTGAGGATTAACTGGGACATTGTGCCCCAACAGGGGGCCCAGCACACGAAAGGACACTTAATGGCTCTTCGTTTGCTCTCTGTGGGAGACACACTGACCATGGCTTGTCTGAAGCTGGAAATTGCTCTGTTGGTGGAGATCTTTGGAAGCCACATGAATATCCAGGGTCCCCACTCTGTGGCATCCTTATTGTCAGGAAGCTCTGCTCCTGGCCTCTGACTGCAGTCCTGTAGGGGTCTCATGCATAGCCCAACACCTTAAAAGCGTGGATCCTCAGTTTAGGCGCACCTCAAGCTGAGGGACTTGGTTCGCTAAATGTTTCTCCCGGATTCTTTCTCCCACCCTCAGAGGGCGAGGACCGTGTCCTCGGTCTCTGTGCTCGCACTGTCTGGCAGTGCTGGCTTTCCGTACTGACTTGAATTGATACCTTGCTGAGAAGCCACTCACTGCTTGCTACATAGGAAATTACCAGCTGAGGTTTTACTCTCTTTGAGCAAATGCTAAGGGATTTTACAACTTACTTTTTTTCTTTCTCTTTTTCTTTCTTTCCATCTCCTCTTGCCTCTCTCTCAAAACTTATCATTTCAGCCACCGGAAATGGTTATAGACGAAGTCAAACTTTTTCAGAAAATTCCTATTTACACCATTTCCTTCAATTACAATGACAAGATGGCGAATGACTTTCTGAAAGAACTTGCTTCTTTAACTGGAGGAGAGTTCCATTCCTACCAATTGGGCTCCAAAGATGCCTGTTCTCTGGAGGCTGAGCAGGTAAGAGCTTGATGAGCTGAGAAGAGTGTTCACTTAACTGAATGTGACAGTCCGGAGGCCCAGGAACCACACCTTGACTGGGAAAACAGCAGCCATAAAGCCAATGAAGTCGCACAAATGGATCCCTTGATGGTGAGTACACCAGTGTCTGTCAAGGACCCCTGGACTAGGGCACAGGTAAGCATGCAGATTCCTGGGTTCTCCTGAAGAGCTACTAAGTCAGGCTCTAGGCATAGAACCCCAAGGCCTTGCTATATTTGGTTTTCTTCTAAGCTTTTTATTGTGGAAAGTTTCAAACTTAACCAAAGTAGAAGAGTACCATCCAGTTATGGGTATGTTTTTATTTTTCTGCTTACATTTTCTCATTATGCACCTGTATTTTCCTGCTTCTTGCATACCTGTACTACCTGATTGGATACCAGACATTTTCAATTTCACTTTGTTGAGTGGTGAACATGTTTGCTTTCTCTACAATCCTCTTGGATGATTCATTCCCCAGAATCCAGTAGTTTCATCACATGCAAGTACTAATCAGTATTCTGGCTCACTCCTCAGGACAGACAATGAGATGAAAAACACATTCTCGAAAAGGGCATTCTTGAAATATATATCCTCAGGTCAAGACTGGAAAATGTAAAAATAGAATTTTATTTACTTTCTCCCATTAGCCCATTAGAGTGAATTGCTTCATCAGATGGTCACGTGGTTATATAGTCAAAGAAGTTAGAAGACAACTACCTAGTATCTGAATTTTTTTGAAAGTATCCCACATATGTCCATAAACAGCAGTGGCTAACAGATTTCACATCTAGATCCCCTGGGTTGCTTGTTAAAAATACAGATTCCTGAAGTTTGGCAAAATGTTGATAACTGGCTCCGATGTTAGTGCATTAAAACAGTTAATGTTATTGTACTAGATACCTATGCAAAGTTAGGGAGAAACATGGATGATACAAGTAAGATACAAATCGAACTTGTAAAGATGAAAACTACAGTGTATGAGATGAAAAACACATGGAATGGGATAGATAGCAGATCATATGTTGCAGAACAAAAGATTGAAACTATCCAAATGTAATACAGAGAAGAAAAAGAATCAAAACAAAAAATCAAACAAAAAAAGAGGTATCAGTGAGCTGAGGAAAAGTTCAAGTAGTCTACTAAATGTGTAATTGAAGAAATAGTGGCCAGAAATTTTCCAACTTGGATTAAAACTATAAACCCACAGATCCAAGAAACGTACTGAATCCCAAACACAAGACATATAAAGAAAACCACACCAAGTCACATCAGAATGAAACTGCTCAGAAACAATGGCAAAGAGAAAAGAATAGGGAGAAAGAAGACATGCTATGCACAGAGGAATGGTATACATAAAGATGACAGCAGGCTTCCCGTCACAAATGATGCGAGTGGAAATACAGCAGAGTAACATTTTTTAAAGTTCTGAAAGAAAAACCTGTCATTGTATAATCTATATGTTTGAAGAATCTATATGTTCTTTCAAAAAAGAAGGTGAAATAAGACTCTTAAAAATATACAAAAACCACCCTGGTCATTGTGCCTTGGTTGGAGCATTGTCCTGTACACCAAAAAGATTTCAGGTTAGATTCCTGGTCAGGGCACATACCCAAGTTACAGGTTCCATGGTTGGGAGGCAACCAATCAATGTGATGTTTCTCTCTCACATCCTTTATATGGAGGTCTCTCTCTCTCTCTCTCTCCTCCCTCCCTCCTTCTCTCTAAAACCAAACTCGCTGAATAGGCTCAATAGTAGAATGGAGATAGCAGGATTGTATCAGTGAACTTGAGGTCAAACAATAGAATTCTGCCAATCTGAACAACAGAGAAAAAATAGGCTAAACAAAGAAAAGAAACACAGGGACCAGGGGGACAATAACAAAAGATCCAATATAGTATCATAAGAATTCCCCAAGGAGAGGAGGAAGTGAAAGACTATGTGAAGAAATAGTAGCTGAAAACTTCCAAAATTTGATGAAAAATACAAATACACAGATTTTAGAAGCTACGTAAACTCCAAACAGGATAATCTCAAAGAAACTCATGTGAAGGCACATCATAGTTAAACATTTAAAAATCAAAGACCAAGGAAAAAAATCTTGAAAATAGCCTGAAAGAAATGACACCAAATTGACAGTGGATTTGACAGAAGATTTCTCATCTGTAACCAAGAAGGCCAGGAAAAGGGGCACAATATTTTGGATGACAAGTGTGACAGGTAAAGAGCTATCAACCACAAATTTTGTATCTGATAAACCTATCCTTCAGAAATGCAAGGGAAATGAAAATATTCTCAGACAAATAAAATTTAAAAGAATTTGTTGCTAGAAGACCTGCTCTTATATTGGCTCTAATAAGTTCTTCAAGCAAAAGGAAATCATGAAAGAAGGAATCTTGGAACATCAGGAAGAAAGGAAAAAAGAGCAAAAATATGAGTAGATATAATAGACTATCCTTTCCTCATACAATTTATTAATCATATTTGATAATTGAAACAAAAAATATAGCACTGTCGTGTACTCAAGGCAATAATATTTAAAAGGGAGGAAGGTGAAGGCACCTAAATAGAAGTGAAGTTTCTCTCAAAGTAGAAAATATTGATTGCTAGTGCACTTTTATAAATCACATGCATATGTTGTGATACACAGAGCAACCATTACCAAAATCGTACAAAGAGATACACTCAAAAGCACAACAAATGAACCAAGATAAAATTATATTTAAAAGTTAAAATAACCTGGAGAAAGGCAAGAAAAGAGAAGCAGAGGAACAAGACCAATGAAAACATATAGAAAATAATAAAATAACAGAAGTAAGTGCTAACATCAATAATCACTTTAAATGTAAATGTTCTAATTACAGAAAAAATATATATTGGTAGAGTGGATAGAAGAATGCGACTCAGTTCTATGCTGCTTGCAATAAACTCACTTCATGTACAATGACAGAGGGGCGTTCAAATAAAAGGATGTAAAAGACATACCATATAAATATTAAAAAGCTGAGCTGGCTATGTTAATAACTGGTAAAGTAGACTTCAGAGCCAAGAAATTTACATAATAATAAGAGAATCAATCCACCAGGAAAATATAAGTATGTGTGCACAAACCAATACAGCCTTAAAAGACACGAAGCAAAAACTGATAGAATCAAAACAAACAAACAAACAAACAAATGGATCAATACAAAATTGTAGTTGGGGACCTCAACATTTCCCTCTCAGCAACTGATAGAACTACTGGACATAAAGTCAGCAAGAACAGAGAAGGTCTGAACAACACAATCAACCATCAGGATGAAATTGATGTAGACATAACACTCCCCACCACAACAGTAGAATACACATTTTTCCAGTGCTCACAAAATATTCAAGATAGGCCATAAAATGGGTAATAAACCTCAACTAATCTAAAATCAACTAATTAAAATCACACAGTTTGTCTTCTGACTGCTGTAAAATCAAACTAGAAATTAATAAAAGAAAGACAGCAGGAATATGTCTAACACATGGAATTTAAACAGCACAGTCCTAAATAATCCAGAGGTCAAAGAAGAAGTCTCAAAGGAAATAAAAAGTACTTAAAACTGAGTGAAAACAAAAACTACATATCAAACTATGTGGGATGAAGCTAAAACAGTGTTGGGAGTGAAATTTATAGTACTAAATGCTTATGTTGGAAACAAGGAAAGGTATTCAATCAACAATCTTAGTTCTTGTCCCAAGAAACTAGAACTAGAAGCAAAATAAATCCAAAGCAAAGGAAACAATTCAGAAAAGAGCATAAATCAGCCCTAACTGGTTTGGCTCAGTAGATAGAGCGTCGCCCTGTGGACGAAGGGTCCCAGGTTTGAGTCCAGTCAAGGGCATGTACCTTGGTTGCAGGCACATCCCCAGTAGGGAGTGTGCAGGAGGCAGCTGGTCGATGTTTCTCTCTCATTGATGTTTCTAACTCTCTATCCCTCTCCCTTCCTCTCTGTAAAAATCAATAATATATATATTTAAAAGAGCATAGATCAATGAAATTGAAAATAGAAAAAAAAACACATAGGAAGCCAATGAGACAAAAAGCTCTTTTTTGGGGGGGGACTCGAATTGATAAAACCTCTTGGAAGGCTGATGAAGGCAAAAATAGCATTCACAAAGGAAAAACAGCCTTAATTTTCTTTTAGAAAAATAGAGGACATCACATTAGATCTAGTAGTCATTAAAAAGATAATAAAGGAATATAGTGGACAACTTACAGTCATAAATTTGACGACTTAGAAAAAAATGGATAATTTGCACAAAAACTACAAGTTACCAAAACTCGGCCAAGATAAAATAGACAATGTGAATAAATTGAATTAATAATTTTAAAACTCCTGAAAAAGAAATACCCAGGCCCAGATTGCTCCATGGAGAATTTTACTAAACATTCAAAGAATAACTAAACAAATTTATTTAAACAAATAGAAGAGGAGGGATCACTTTCTAATTCATTTTATGAGGACAGTAGTTCCTCAAAAACCAAAACACCAAAACCAAATAGGCAGTATAAAAATCTACATATCATGAACAAAGATGCAAAAATCCTCAATAAAACATGAGTACTCTGAATCCAGCAATGTATTAAAGAGCTATTCATTATGGTCAAGGGGGGGTTACTCTAGGTATACAAGTCTGGTTCAACATTAGAAAATCAATGTAAGCAGTAAAATCCAAAGCATTCAGTATAGTCCAGCATATCAACAGGTAAAGAAGAGAAATCATATGGTCATATCAATTGTGCAGAAAAAGGCCTTGACCAAAGCCAACCTCTGCTCATGATTAAAAAAAAACACACAAAAAACTCTCAGCAAAATAGGAATAAAGGGGAACTTCACAACTTATATCATCATAAAACCTACAGCTAAAATAATTTCCTCCTAAGATCAAGAAAGAGACAAGGACATCCCTTCTAACCACTCTTATTCTGCATACTACCAGAAGCTTTACCCATGGCAACAAGACAATGAAGGAAATAAAAGGCATACAAGTTGGAAAGGAAGGAATAGAACTGTCCTTTTTTGTTGGTAACCTATTGTCTACATAGCAACCCCCAAAAGATCTACAAAAAAACTTTTAGAACTATTGTTCAGCAATATCACTGGTTACATTCAAAGAATGTCAAGCTTATTCTAAAATTTGTATGTCAAGACACAGGCCTTAGAAGAGCTAAAACGATCTTGAAAAAGTTTAAGTGGGAATAGAGCTTACTCTGTAGCTGCATTAATCAAGACAGTATGGCTTTGATGGAGGAATAGACATATAGGCCAACGGAATAGAATGTAGAACCCAGAAATATACTCATGCAATATACCAAACTGATTTTTAACAAAAGTGCAAAAATAATAGAGGAAGTAGAGTCCTTTCAATAAATGGTTGGAGCAACTGGACATTCATAGGCAAAATAGTGAACCTCAACCTACATCTCACTCATGCAGATATTAACTCAAAATGGAGCATCAACTTAAAGGTAAAACATAAAACTTCTAGAAAGAAATACAGGAAAGAAATCTAGAAGACCTCAGGCTAGGCGAAGAATTTTTAGTCTTCACACCAAGAGCATGATCCATGAAAGAAAATATTGATAAATTAGACCTCATCAAAGTTAAAAACCTTTTGTTTTGAGAAAGACCCTGTTAAGAGAATGAAAAGATTTGTAGAAAGTATCTGCAAACAACATATCTGACAGAAGCCTAGTATCTAGAATATATGAAGAACTCTAAAACTCAGCAGTAAAGTCCAAATCATTCAATCAGAAAATAGGCAAAACACATGCACAGACATTTCTCTGAGGAGGATATATATATAGATGGCAAATAAGCATGCGAAGAGATGTTCAACATCACTGGCCATTAGGGGCATGCAAATTGAACTGCCATGAGATATCTCTACATGCCCAGCAGAATGTCTAAAATAAAAAATCGTGACAAAAATTAGTGCTGGCAAGGATGAGGAGACACTGAATTGTTAATCAGTTGTATGTAATTGCTGGTGGGATGTAAAATGTTGCAGCCACTCTGGGAAAGTTGGACAGTTTCCTTTAAAACTAATGTTTAATCACTGTATGACCCACTACTTGCTCTCTTAGGCATACATTTCATAGAATAAAAACTTATATTCACTGAAAACCTGTACTTGAATGGTGGTAGCAACTTAATTTGTATTAGAGAGAAACACACAAGAACCCATATGTCCTTCAACAGATGAATGGTTAAATCAACTGTGGTATGTCCATATCCTAGAATACTACTCAGTAATGAAAGGAATGAATTATTGATTCATGCCACAACTTGGATGAATTTCCAGGGAATTTTGCTGAAGGGAAAAAGCCAATCTTAGAAAGTTATACTAGTACACTGTGTGAATCCATTTGTATAACATTTTTGAAATGACAAATCAGTTTAGTGGTTGCTAAGGTTTAGGAATGATGTGAGAGGGAGGGAGGGGGCAGGTGTGGTTACAGAAGAGAAACACGAGGCCTCCTTATCATGATGGTACTATTCTGTTCTTGACCGTAGGAGCAAATATACAAGCCGCACAGATGAGAACATAGTATATAGCTAAACACACACATATACACACACAGAGGAGGACAAGTACAACTGGGGAAATCTGAATATGTTTGGTGGATTGTATCAATTCCATATCCTTGTTGTGATATTATATTATTTATTTTCAAGATGTTACCATTGGAGGAAACTTGGTGAAGAACATATGGGATCTCTCTTTATCTGTCCTAAAGGAAGTTAATTAGAAGGTGCCTGATGGGGCGGGACTGGGTGAAATGGGCTGGACACACCCTGGAGCCAACCTCCCATGGTCCCTCGCTGGCTGGCCACACCTGGGGCGCCGCCGTGGCTCAAAGGTCATTTGCGGAGTGAGTGGGGTCCCTCCAGCAGGTGAGGTCCCTCAGCCTGGCCTGTGAGGGGATCAGGCCAAAATTGGCTCTCTGACATCCCCCCTAGGGGTCCCGGATTGCAAGAGGGCGGTTCTTGGGTGACGCACCCCAGAATCGGGCTCCCTCCTCTGGTTCCGGGTGTGTCACCCGAGAACTGCTGCTGCCAAATCACCGCAGCTCGGCAGCTCCTGCATTGAGCATCCGCCCCCTGGTGGTCAGTGCAGACCATAGCTACCAGTCGGACAGTCAGATGGTCGCTTAGCCTTTTATATATATAGACTAAAGGCCCGGTGCACGAATTAATGCACGGGTTGGGTCTCTCGGCCTGGCCAGTGATCAGGGCTGATGGGGGCCGTATTGCCCAGTTCAGGGGGAGATTTTAAATTAAATCTTTATTGTTCAGATTACATTTGTTCCTCTCCCCCCCCCCCCCATAACTATGACCTATGAACCAGGAGGTCACGGTTTGATTTCTGGTCAGGGCACATGCCCAGGTTGTGGGCTCGATCCCCAGTGGGGAGCATGCAGGAGGCAGCCAATCAATGATTCCCTCTCATCATTGATGTTTCTATCTGTCTCTCCCTCTCCCTTCCTCTCTGAAATCAGTAAAAATATACTTTTTTTAAAAAAGAAAAAAGTCTTTGTCATCTTAGAAAAAAATTTTAATAGGATTTTAATTCATGATCTATATAAGAATAAATTGATAAATTGGATAATGAAAAGATAAATTGTAGACTGGGAGAAATTATTTTCAAATTGTATATCTAATAAAGGACTTACATCTAAAATACATAAATATCTCTAAAAACTCAATGATAAAGAAACTCAAAAAATGGGCAAACGATTTGAACAGATACGTCACCAAAGAAAATATATGTTCGGCAAATAAGAACATGTAAAGATGCTTAACATTATTAATCATTAGGGGAAATACAAATTAAAACCATGAGGAGATACCACTGCCCAGCTGTTAGAATAAGGAAAATTAAAACGATTGACCATACCAAGTGTTTGCAAGAATGTGGAGAATGTGGGAATGTAAACTAGTACAACCATTCTGGAAAAGAGTTTGGTAGTTTCTTTAAAATTTAACATCTCTGACCATATGATCCAACCATTCCAACTCCTAGATCTTTCCTCAAGAGAAATGAAAGCAGATGTTCATACAGAGACTTGTGCACAAATGTTCATAGCTTTATTAATAATAGCCCAAACCTGGACACAACTCAGACGCTCATCAACAGGCGAGTAAATGTTGGTATTCAGTATACAATATAATACTGAGCGATAAAAATGAGCGAATTATTGATTCATGCTACAACATGAGGGAAGCTCAAAATAATTGTACGCGTGAAGGAAGCTATATAAAGAAAGGGTACATACTCTATGATTCCGTTTATATAAAATTCTGGGAAATTAAACTACAGTGACAGAAAGCACATGAATGGTTGCTTGGGGATGGAGGGAATCTTGAGGTGGGGAGAGCAGATTTACAAAGGGCATGAGGAAACTTTTGGGGGTGATGGATATGTTTATTGTCTTGATTACAATGATGGTTTCACAGGCTTGAATGTCAAAACTATTCAAATGGTACACTTTCCATACATTTAGCTTACTGTACGTAAATTATACCTCAATAAAGCTGTTTAACATGGAATAATGCAAGAACTACATGGAATTTTTTAGATTCTTCTTTTCCTGGTACACTTGGTCTTGTGTTAGACGTGTTTTCAGGGTGAACTCTTATGTGACCTCATGGTGTATTCACTTCTCATTTGGGCAGAATGAAGATCTCACTCTTTTAATTAAGGAAATGGAACAGGGACGCAGTGATTTGGAGAAGATGCAAAACCTGTATTCCGAGTCCTTGATCATGGACTGGTGGTACAACGGCGAAAAGGAAGGCGACAAGTGAGCTGCCAAACCGCCTGTCTCCCTGCCCCGGGCCCGCCGATGCTCTGAGCTCCTTGACACTTCTTCCTTCTGTGATGCTTTGTGATGTCTCTGAAAGAATCACACAGTATGACAACATTAGGATTTTTCTAAGCAAAGAGAATTTATCATCCAATAATTTAGTAACGATGGCTTAAGGAGGCCACATGTTCACTTGATAAGTAAGTTCTGAAGGCCTTGCATGGACCTCAGAAGCAGTGCCAGCTTCATCCGCACCCGGTGTGACCAGGCCCAGCCCGAGCGAGGCAGGCACAGCTCAAGTGTGCAGGGAAGGAGGCCTGACACCAGTGTGAACAGGCCCAGCCCGAGCCAGGCAGGCACAGCACGAGTGTGCAGGGAAGGAGGCCTGACCCTGGTGTGAACACACTCAGCCCATGAGGCAGGCACAGCACGAGTGTGCAGGGAAGGAGGCCTGACACCGGCGTGAACAGGCTCAGCCCAAGCCAGGCAGGCACAGCACGAGTGTGCAGGGAAGGAGGCCTGACACCGGTGTGAACAGGCCCAGCCCGAGCGAGGCAGGCACAGCACGAGTGTGCAGGGAAGGAGGCCTGACACCAGTGTGAACAGGCTCAGCCCAAGTGAGGCAGGCACAGCACGAGTGTGCAGGGAAGGAGGCCTGACACCAGTGTGAACAGGCTCAGCCTGAGCGAGGCAGGCACAGCACGAGTGTGCAGGGAAGGAGGCCTGACACCAGTGTGAATACACCCAGCCCGTGAGGCAGGCACAGAATGAGTGTGCAGGGAAGGAGGCCTGACACTGGTGTGAGCACACCCAGCCTGTGAGGCAGGCACAGCACGAGTGTGCAGGGAAGGAGGCCTGACACCGGTGTGAACAGGCCCAGCCCGAGCGAGGCAGAGCAGGGCACCCGTGTGCAGGGAACCCAAGTCCAACTTCGCTCTGCCTGTTGGCAAGTTCTATCTTCCCTCCACACCTATCCATTGCTGTGGGTCTCGGTTCTTTATCTTTGAAATGGTGGGTGTGGGGCTAGGATTTGGGATAGATGATTTCTTGGGTCTTTTCCCACTCTATATTCTGTTTCTAATTAGTAGTTTTTAAACACAAAATCAAAACCAACCCCAACATTCAGAAAATGTGTCAAATCTTATTAAAATGATTTAGTATTGTACAGATATTCAAGTACCACAGCTTCATATAAATACTCTATCAGGAGGATTTTTTTTTTAATTTAAAAGAGTGATAGCAGCCCTGGCTGGTGTTGTTCAGTGGATAGAGCCCTGATCGGCCTGCACACCAAAGGGTCGTACCTGGGTTGCAGGTTCGATCCCTAGCCTGGTGGGGGCACAAGCAGGAGATAACCAATTGATTTTCTCTCTCACATCGATGTTTGTTTGTTTATTTGTTTGTTTGTTTGTTTATTTCTTTCTCTCTGTCAATCCTCCCTCCCTCCCTCCCTCCCTCCTTTCCACTCTCTCTAAAAACATCAATGAAAAAAATATCCTTGGGTGAGGATTAACAACAAAAAATATAAAGAAAGAAAGAAAAGAATGACAGCAAAATGGAAAGAAGTTAGAAAATACATTTATTAACCATCATTTCCTCTTCATCAAAATTTGCTATCTCTCTATTAGCAAATTAAACATTAATATGGGCTGGGGGCAGGATATGAGCATGGAATCAGTAAAACAAGATAACTGTTATACTGGGCATCTCTTACAATGAGGCTTTACAGCATCATTTTTTTAAGCATTTGTTTGGGAAATCTCAGGTGTATCTTCTAAATTGAGAGAATTTGAACAAATAAATTCAGAATCAAGTTAATCGGCAGCACTTCAGTGTAAATTACATTCTCTGTGCTTCAGCCAGTACGTCAACTGCCCTTGTCTCCTTGTTTAATCAAACGAAAACCTCAGGAAGTTGGCTTGGTCAGTTGACTATACTTGCATTCTAGTTCTTTTATATTTCTCTTTTTAGGGGCTGGAAGGGGCGGCAGGTTCCAGAGCACCAGTGTGACCTCTTATGTAATCTGGAAAAGTGTTTTAATCTGGGCTTCCTCCCAGTGCATGTTGGGTTCCTCATCTATAACATAGGAGTAATGGTAGTCATGGAATAGTTGGGTGGACTGAACAAGAGCATGCTTGCACCTAACAGGAGCTCTGAATTAACAGAGAGGAAAGAGTAAATGCAGTGCCTCCTGTTTCTATATCCTTGTAACATCACATTAGAAAAAGTCATTCACCGATTTAGCTCCAGTCAAAAACAAATTGCCATGTTCTAGTTTTCTACCAGCAGAAAAAAAATAGCCCCCAAGTATCTTCTCTTTCTTGTTTTTTTTCAAACATTTATTGAGTACAAGTGAGGAACCAGGAGAACTGGGACACAGGGGAATGTGGGCCTGGCCCCTCTGTCACGGATGCCCAGTGGGGTGGGGTACACAGGACTGTGCGCATCGGGTGGTGCTCTGTGGAGCAGGCACGGTGTGGGGGCGGATGGAGTGAAGAGGGAGGGCATGCTGAACTTGCTGGAGCGGGAGATGGTTCTGGAAACTTTCCTTTCTGTGGCTGCTGTGTTCAGAGCTTCAGAGAAGGTGTGTCCAGGAAAATACGGGGGCATTTCAGGGTCCCTTCTGGCCCCTGATCTGTACCAGAACGTTTTGCTGTGATCTGGTGTAGAAATCAGGATTTTAAAAAGATTCCCAGGTGATTCTAATGTGCAGCCAAGGTTGAGAACCACTGCTGTAGTGCTTCCTGGTTTACAGCCGGCTCTCCTCGTGTTGGTCCTCACATGGGCCCTGCAGTCAGAGCACAGCTGGTTCCCACAGTTTGCAGGTGAGGACAGTGAGGAAGTTTAGAGAGGGTTGGGCGACCTCCCTGAGCCACACAGCCAGGAAGGACGAGGGCTGCGAAGTGAGCCATATCTCGTGGCTCCAGACCTGGGTCCCTGTCCACTCTTCTGGTGGGGCAGCCATCAAGGGCTGTTCTCACACGTTACCCACTAGTAAGTGGGGAGGGGAGCTCACTTCTTTAAGTTTGCAACTTTCAATATGACTATTGCTCTAACTCTGCCTTCTTGATGAAAATTTTATGTTTCCCCCT
>NW_005871258.1:402392-404202 GCF_000147115.1 Myotis lucifugus
TGTGTGTGTGTCTCTCTCTGTGTGTCTGTGTGACTCTCTGTGTGTGTCTGTGTGTGTCTCTCTGTGTGTCTCTGTGTGTGTCTCTCTCTCTGTGTCTGTGTCTGTGTGGTTCTATGCAACTTTATCACACAAGAAGTTTTGCATTTCCACCACCACAGTCAAGATACAGAACAGTCATCACTGCAAGGATCCTAGGCGTTGCTCTTCTGCAGCCATGCCTACCTTTCCTAAGCCCGGGACCCGCTGAATTCTCTATTTGTAAAAAGTTATCATTTCAAAAATGTTATATAAATGGAATCATGCAGTACATAACCTTTGGGGGTTGGCTTTTCTTACTTAGCATATTTTCCTGAAGATTCATCCTAGTTTTTACATGTATCAATAGCTCGTTCCTTTTCAGTGCTGCATAGTATTCCATGATATGGATATATCAGAGTTGGAAGAACATTTGGGTTGTTTCCAGTTTGGGAATATTACATAAAGCAGTTATAAGCATTCATGTACAAGGTTTATGTGAACATAAGTTTCATTTCTTCAAGATAATTTGTTATTTTATTTTTCAGTTTTACAATTTCCACTTGGAAATTTTTTATAACTTATATGTATTTCCTGAGATTTTCTATTTGTGCATTTATCTCAAGAGAATTTATAATTAACTAGAGACCCGATGCACAGATTTGTGCACCGGTAAGGTCCCTTGGCCTGTCCTGAAGAGGATCAGGCTGAAACTGGCAGTCCAACATCCCCTGGGGGGTCCCAGAGTGCAAGAAGGCACTTTGCAAAGTTGCTGTCACTTGGCAGCTCCTGCATTAAGCGTCTGCCCCCTGGTGGTTAGTGCACATCATAGCTACCGGCCAGTTGGCCAGTCAGCCAGTTGCTTAGGCTTTTATATAGCTAGATTAATGAAACATCTGTAAGATAGTTTCTTTGGCTCAGTGGTTGAGCTTTGACCTATGAACCAGGAGATCATGGTTCATATTCTGGTCAGGGCACATGCCCAGGTTGCAAGCTTGGTCCCCCATGTGGGGTGTTCAGGAGGCAGCCAACCAATGAGTCTCTCCCTCCATTGATGTTTCTATCTCTCTCTCCCTCTCCCTTTCTCTCTGAAATCAATAAAAATGTATTTTTTTTAAAAAGATGAGAAAAAAAGATAGCTTTTTTGAATTTCTTGTCAGATAATTCCATCTTCTGATTCATCTTGGTGTTGGAGTCATTGGATTGTTTTTTTCATTCAAGGTGTGATTTTCTTGGTTCTTGATATGCTGGGTGATTTTTTATAGTATCCTGAACATTTATTTGGGGATGATGTTAGGGACTTTGGATCCTATTGAAATCTTTTCTCTTAGTAAGTAGATGCTCTGGTCAAGGGGTTCCAATCACATTTTAATTTTCACAGCCTCTGTGGTGTGGTTTTGGTATATGGTTTTCTGGTCTCACTGGGGCTGCTTCTGGTCCCTGCTGGGCTGCCTGAATTTTCTCAGGCCAGGACCACAGATGTCTCTCAGTGCGGGAGGGTTGTGGGGGCTTCTCCACCATTGTCTCAGGGGTGTCCTCATGTCCAGAGAGATGGAGAGGTTTCCTAGCATGGGCCACTTGCTATGTCTTGTCCCTCTTGAATTATCTGTCCACGTGTCCTGGTGTCTTTGTGTGAGGGAGGAATGTGTTAGGCCCATGGGGACAAAGAGGCTCCCATACTGGGCCACTAGTGTGTCTGCATCCCTTTTGCCAGTCCTGCCTGCCCACCCCAATAAATCTGCTAAAGATGCTACTTGCTACTCATCCTAAACATTCTATGCTTTTTGTCACTTCC
>NW_005871258.1:406159-450700 GCF_000147115.1 Myotis lucifugus
CTCTTGTAAATCAGGTTCTACCTGCTTTTGTGAACGGGGTTTTCTTTAGGGGGCAACTTGCTTACTGTGCCTGGGTGTTTAGTACGCACGGGGCCTGTGCAGCCACGGTGCCAGTGGCCATGCTTCGGCCACCGCAGGGTTTGAGTCTGAGCGTCGAATACTTCGCAATCGGTTTATTTATTTATTTATTTATTTATTTATCACTCTAATATTTATCACTCTAATATTTTATTGATTGATTTTTAGAGAGAGACATTGATTTGTTGTTCCACTTATTTATGCGAAACATTGATTTGCTGTTCCACTTGCTTATGCATTTATTGGTGATTCTTTTTTTTTTTTTTCAAATATATTTCACTGATTTTTCACAGAGAGGAAGGGAGAGAGACAGAGAGCCAGAAACATCGACGAGAGAGAAACACCGACCAGCTGCCTCCCGCACATCTCCCACTGGGGATGCGCCCGCAACCCCTGACCGGAATCGAACCCGGGACCCTTCAGTCCGCAGGCCGACGCTCCATCCACTGAGCCAAACCGGCTTCGGCTATTGGTGATTCTTGTATGTGCCCTGATTGGGGATTGAACCCACAACCTTCCTTGGTGTATAGGGGTGACGCTCTAGCCAACTGAGCTACCCAGCCAGGGCCATCCAATAAACTCCTCTTCGCTCTAAACATGAGGAAGACATAGCTTTTCCAACTCAGTTTTTATTACTGTTGATAAAGTCATTATTGTTAAAATAGTAAATTTCTAAAAGTTTAATTACTGTAGTACTTTTCCCTATATTTCAGATAGTTGATAAATAATAAATCCTAGTACACACACACACACACACACACACTCCAGAATCCCCTGGGTAGTGGGGTGCACCTGGGTGACATCACACCTGTTGGTGCTGGGCCACAGCTTAATCGACCCTTGTGCTCCTCAGGCTGATGGAGGCGATGTCTTTTCCCTAGTTTCAGCTCACCTGGCACATCTCCTCAGTCTGCTCCCGGCACCATCCTTAAAGGGCTCGTCCTGTGATGAGGATAGGATACGTTAGGCTTTTAACTAGCTCACTCCCAAATTCCCCTTCGTCTAAATGCTGCTGATCTGATGGGCTAATATTCCTTTTCATGAATAAATCCAAGCTTATGTAAGGGTGTGCATTAAAACTCCAAATACCGATGTGAGCAATTGACCCTACAACTAAGCAGGGCCTAATAAAGATTTGGCTTCCCTACACAGAGCTGAGGAGCCACAAAACAAACTGTTACCGACTAAAATGTCGATCAAAGCTCCCCTGTGTACTTTGGGAGGAGCCTAATGAGGCCCACATTAAACCACCAGTGGTGAGTGGTATTCTTGTTCAACATTTAAAAAATGTGTCCTCTGGAAAGTGAGAGCATGCGTATGTCTCAGTTTTCCCTGGAGGGACATCTCCGTGGCCCGGGGGGGAGGTGGGTAAAACAATGACAGGTGGGACTCACCTGGGGTTGGTCTTCAGTGTCAGCCACAGGTGCGTGCTGCCTGAGAACCACTCTGAGGGACCGTGTTCCCTGAAGTGAGGTCCGTTTCTCAGCCTAAGGCACAGCTGAGCTCAGAGACGTGTGCGCCCCTTTTGCATCTTGCTGTAAACCCAGTGTGTGAGGACATTGTCCAGCCGCCATTTCCCTGTCCACAGAGCTGAGCATCGTGCTGACAAACGAGTATCTGAACGACATATCATTAGAAAGACCGACTCCAGAAGGAAGCCACACTTATGACCAAGAGTGAGTTTTAATTTTGTGGGGACAGTTTTGTTCTGTTTTTGTTGTAAATTTTAAAATGTCACAGTGAAGTGTTCTCAGTTTTTCAGGTTTGTCTTCAGAAAACTGGCTAAAGACCCACGGCTTGGTTGCCAGGAAACTCACCATCATGGACGCCTTGTCGGCGACAGCCGTCCCGCACAGCCCCACCTACATTCCCATCCTGGGCAAGCACGTGACTTCCAAGGTCTTTGATGAGGTGAACTGATTGTCTGTGTCTCTGCTCGACATAGTTTTCATTTCGTGCTTAAATGAAAAGCCGTCCACTTGAATGTCTTGTACAGTTGTAACCAAAGTGCATTTTACCCACTGAAAAGGAGTTCTTTATAAAGGCGGTGAGAAGCATGTTTGCTGTCAGCTAAGAAGGAACTGGCCTTTGTTAGTTGGCAGTTCAGGGTTCTCTGCTTGTGAGAGACAAGGTTCTTCTGTTGCTCACCTTCTCTTCCTGAGTGCATCGTCAAAGTCTCCAAAGAAAAAAGAGAGAAAGAAGGAGGGAGGGGGGAGGGAGGGAGACAGAGAGACAGATGGATGGAGAGTTAGCTAGAACAAAAGAGCCCTAAGAGAGTGATGAGTGACGGTCATACATGTCCCAGAAAGAGAGAAAGAACTAAGAGCTTCCAATAAGAGGGTGTTCGGTAGGGTTACATGTGGAGGAAGCCAAATAAGTGTGAAGAGTTCCCACTGACTTGTGTGATGAGAAGGTCCTTGCCCTTAGCAAGAACAGACCCAGTGGAGCAGCCAGAGTGCACAGGGATGGGGAACACAAAAGACAAGAGAACATAAGGCTTGAATTCCAGAGCTTCAATGAAACAGCAACTAATGATTTAAATAGGAACATGTCAGGCCTTACAATCACTAAATGAAAAGAATATCCTTAAAACCTTATCTCACACTGAAATATTTACAGAGAAATGGAAGGGGTTTGGGATTAGCTTCAAAATAATCTGTATGGTGGGAACAGTGGGGGGAGGCGAGGAGTAGGTAAAGCAACATTGGCCATGAGTAGATAATTGTTATATTTGGATTATAAGACTATTGAATGGGCAGGGGGAGAGGGGGGCTCATTCTACTGTTCTGTCTTCTTTTTTACATATTTGAAATTTTCCATAATAAAAAGTTGAAAAAGAAATCAAAGGCAGGAAACTTCTTTTAAAAAGAGCTTTATCTAATTGTCCTTGCAATAGCTGAGATCTGGTGTATTTGGAAGAAGTGGGTGAATTGGGGAGGTTTTCTATTAGTCACATGTAAGGAATTATGCCCATGGGCTTCCACATCAGCCTGGTTGGCGTGACCAGTGGCTCTTGCTCCGGAGGTTGTGTGTGTGCTCACTTAGGCTGGGTTCCTGATGACTTTGCTTAAGGTGAGTGGTCCTGGCCCTGTCAGCTTGTGACGGGCAGATTCTATTTACACCCGCAGTGAACGCTACCTGATCAGTCGGATATCAGCTTATCACGTGAAGCTTTCTTCTAGCAACTTTGGTGACAGCTTCTCATGTGCTGTGGATTTATTTTATTAAATTATTGAGTTTTATTTGGAGTAGAGGATATTTAGTGAACTCCCCCTGGGAATAGAGTTTTCTTATGCTTATCTTGTCTCCTTTTAACCCTCGCAATAAGCTTTGATACGTCAAAAGTAAGTTTCTCTAAAAACAAACATGAAAGGGTAGGAAAACATGAGAATAAAATAAAAGAAAAAACCATGAAGGGCATATTTATGGATTGAATAAATAAAAATGTTATTTTGTATAAAACTATATAAATAAAATTAAGGCAGATCTCAGAAAAATATTGAATAAATAAAAATGTTATTTTGTATAAAACTATATAAATAAAAAGTTCTAGTTCTTGTGAGCTCTGGGAAGTGTAGATCAAAGATACAGTTTCATGTCAGAGAAATGCTCCGACGTGGCCTGGGAGCTCAGACCTGGGCATTTGCTCAGCCCGAGTCTGGGCCGGGGGAAAGGAGTTATGAAGGTGCAGAGGTGAGGAGCAGGGTCCTAGGCCAAGGGGAGCACACAGGGAAGTCTGAGGGTCAGAGAAAGGTCTCACTCCAGAGGAAGCTTAGTGTGGCTGCAGGAAGGTGCTAGAGCCGGGACGGAAGGTCTTGACTGAGTTAAGGACGCTGAATGTCATTCTGAGGGGATCTGAAGGCTCTTTACAGAGGGGAGAAAAGATCAAGTTTGGGCTCTGACTGCTATCTGGACAAGAGTTGGAGGGGTCCGAGGCCGGGAAGGTGAGGGGCAGTGAGGAGGCAAGGTCAAGGTGGCTGTGACCCAGGTGGTAACACTGGGGACAGGACCAAACCACATGGAGCTGAGAGAGAGAAATGCCAAGAGTGAAATTTAAGAAGGAAAAGTTGGGAGGAAGAGTAGTGAAGGCCCTGGTCCTCAGGGGAACATTCGAGTCTTCTGACGCTAGAAAGCAAAGCCACGGAGAGAGGACAAGCTCCTCAAGTGCATCCTCCAGGGGACTTGGCTTGTGCTCTTTGTGGCACTGTACGTCCTCATCACAAACCCGGGGCCGGTAACACACTGCCCAGCGTGCTTCCTGTCCTTCATTATTGATAGTAAGAGCCAGAATCATGATGATGATGGAAATGTACTGTAATGAGTTCCAAGTTCACCCTTAACGCACACTTACATCTCCTATTCCTTAATATTTCCTCTGATGTTAAGAGACCCTGGCTGTCAATGGGAAAACAGGAAGACTATAATCTAAAATTATTCCCACTTAGTGGGATGTATAGCTTTTTGAGACTTGGACATAACATTTTATGAAAAAGTAGACAAAAACTAGAATGGGGCTGAAAAGAGAACATGAATCCTAACCCACTGCATTGAGAATTTTAATTGACTCTTACCCCTGTGCTCTGTGCACGGCCACATCCATCTGGGTGGAACTGTAAAGCAATGCTGGGCTTTGTCCCCCACTCTTGGTTTCATTCATGACTTATGTGTGGGCTCCTTCTTCTTCTGGAACACAGTGCTGTTTTGGTTTTCAGTGTTTCCTGGACCAGCATCAAATCTGTCACCTTGGAGATAAAATATTGAGCAGACAGGTTGCCCTAGCAACTCTCCATTTCAAAATGCTAACTGGCAGTTTAAGTTTCCAATGGACCAGATAATTTTATCTTACCTCTTTCAAAAAGAATCATTCATTGTCAAGCCATATACAGAATAAAACTGTTTTAGTTATTTGTTGAATCTAGAATTTGAAGCTCTTTATTGCCAATTGCTTTGAAAATAATAAAACCAAAATAATTTGGAAACATTAGTCTGCATCATTGGAAAGTCTAAATCTTCATCGTCATCATCATAATGTCTTTAACAGCAGCCCATCAAGCCTTCTTGCTTTGCCCTAGTCTGGGTCCAGCAGAGAGCTTTGTGGTCAGAGAGCCCTGGCTGGCACCCCAGCTCATTTACTCTTGGTGGCCATGGCAGGTCTCTGATCTAGTATTAGAGGAGTCCTCACACTAGGTTCTGAGTGAAACACTTGATATCATCAAAGTAGTTCATTTAAAACTCAGAGAGCAGCCTAGCGAGGTGGCCAGTCCTCACAACATGTAGCTGATGAAGAATGTTAGGAGCAAAGAGGTTGGGGATATGCTGTGACAGACCTGGCATTCTGTTATTCAAATATAGTAGCATTCAACAGAACTTTCTATTGATAGAAAAGCTTCTTTAATTACAAATTCAAAAGCACAGTTATTGCAAAAGCTATATATATATTCATTGTGTAAAAAATTAGAAAATATAAATGAAAAAGAACCAATAATTAAAATTCCCTGCAGGTGAATCATTGGTGTAAATCCTTTTCACTGTGTGTAAATCCTTTGTTTTTTGTTTTTGTTTTACCAAAATGAAGTCAAACTAAATATACTGTTTTGTACCCTCATTTTTACTCGTCTATTGTGAACGTTGTTCCAGGCCAACAAATGTGTATCTCCTATACCATTTTATTCATTTATTTTTACATTAAAATTAAAATAGAAAACCCCAACCTTTTATATTCTAAAAGCTTAGATTAAAAAGTGTAAGATGTGCCTGGTCAAGTGGCTAGTTGGTTGGAGCACCATGCCGTATAGCAAAAGGTTTTGAGTTCGATCCCTGGTCAGGATGAAGTGTATGGGAGACAACCAATCGATCCACGTTTCTTTCTCACATCCATGTTTCTCTCTCTCTCTCTCTCTCTCTCTCTCTCTCTCTCTCTCTCTCCTCATATTCCTCTCTCTAAGAATAATTAAACATATCTTTTGGTAAAGATAAGAAAAAGTAAGATGTCATCTATACTGTAATCTACAGTGAAGTAAATAGCATATTTTCAGGGGTTTTTGAATGGTCTTATTGGCTTTGCCAGTTAATTTTGTGGCCCTGCCTTCATTCTGCTCTTTGGAGGCTGGAGGTATTGCAGTTCAAAAGCACACACCTAGGCTTCAGCACTCGACAGTTTGTGCAACCGAAATTTTATTTGTACGCAGAGTTACCCACCCAGGATATGCACAGCTCTTGCATTTTCATTGCACATATCCAGTCAGACCTTTCTTGGCCAAGCTGGCAGCAAGGTGTGGATACTTATTGGAAGAGCTGATTTTATTGAAAAAAAAAAAAGTAGTTGGTGAATTCAGTCAGGGTTGAACAATAAATATTTAAATATCAGTTTCATGCTATTTTCTCATTTCAAAAGGGGGATTATGGGATTGCTTATAAACACAGGATGTTGTCAGGTAAAATTCTGTCTGCAGTACTTTAGCAACTAATAGCTGTGTGCACAGTTCTGCATTCTGCTTTTTGTTGTTGTTGTTAATCCTCACCCAAGGATATTTTTCCACTGATTTTTAGGCAGAGTGAAAGGAGGGAGGGAAGGAGAGGAAGAGAGAGAGAGAGAGAGAGAGAGAGAGAGAGAGAGAGAGAGAGGCACATCGATTGATTACCTTCCCTACTCACCCCAACCAAGGCCAGGGATTGAACCTGCAACCCAGGTACATGCCCTTGACTGGCAATTGTACCCACAACCCTTCAGTGTGCGGGCCAATTGTATAACCACTGAGCAACACCAGCCAGGGCTGTATTCTGCTTTCTTTATTTAGCATATGTTATGAATGTATTTCCTTGTAATGACCATTTTTGGGTGATTTTAATGGTTGCACTAATATTTAATAATATGAGTTACTACAATTTATTTAACTATTACCCGAATTATTGGGCAGTTTACTTGGAATTTTAAGAATGCCTCTTTTCCTATATCTCTGCTGTCATGTAGAACACTAACATTTAAGAACTTTGCCAATTGCTATATGAAATGGTATTTCATGTTATTTTCTATTCTTTTATTGTTCAAGAATAGTTTTCTTATGTAAGCTAAATACCTTTCTTAAAACCTTGCTCACCTATACTTAGCAAACACCTCTTTAAAAATAGCAAACTTACACTCATCTCTTACCTCAGTTACCAAGGCTTCAAATTTGGTGGGATCCAAACTTAATTATGTTTTACAATATAGATGAACTTTAAAATTTTTGAGCCTTGGCCATTCTTTTAATTGATACATAATTTTAGTCTTTCATATGTTCAACAAATGGTTAGTACTAGAAACTAGCATGTTTACAAGGAATAAAGAAGGACAGAGTTTAGTGGAGAGGCAGGCCCTGTAACAGGATCTGCATGTATGAATATATTGATACAGGGCTTGGGTGAGGAAATAGGCAGAGTGCCTAGCGCTTGGCAGAGAGTAAAGAATAAACTATTATCATTATTGATAAAGCTATTCTCAAGTACCGTGGCTCCTTTAGGGTATCTCTGGTCCAACAGTGGGAAAAGTTCTAACAGAATCAGCCCAGATCGGCTATCCATGAGTTCTAGAAATTTCTTCCGCCTTTATGGTCAATGTCTGTCTCCCTCCTTCACTTCCTCCCTCTAGTTAAAATCTCCTCAGACGAGGTGTGATTATTAATATCCATGTGGTGAGGTTTATAGATTAACCTCAGAGAATTGAGTAGGCTATACCTTGAGGCTCCCTTTTGTTATCAGATATTGTCTAGAAGGGTCTCTCATCAGTTGGTTATATTTATTTGCATTAGAAGAGGTGAGAAGTGCACCATTTCAAAGGAGGTGTGGGCAGGGTTTATTCCCTCCCAAGCAGAGCTGCCAGGCTCTTCACTGACCGCCTCCCCTCCCCGTGGCTTCCTGGCAGCAGCTGGCGGCCACCAGCTGACCTCCCAGCCCCTGTGACCTCATAGTCACAGTAAATTTGACATCATAAAGAGAATATCCCATGGGACCTTCACGTGACCACCATGTTGTGAAAACTAAGACCACAGATTGAAGGTGTGGAGTATGACTTTGTCTTTCCTTCAGTCTGCATGTGCACAAGCCAGATCCGCACAACCCTGAGCTGTTTCCACACCGAAGCACACTATGGCCATGCCCGGCATGCGGTCCAAGTCCACAAAAGAGGGAAGTAGCACCTGACCTGCCGGCTTTCTTCAGCGTGTGAGGGGAGGGGCCACGCTGATCATGGTGAATGGGATGGTGTTGCTACGCATTTTGTGGTGATTTGTGACTAAGCCATATCAGTTGGCAAACTTGGAGGGCTAGTCAGAGACTTGTAATGGTTTTTTATCCCCAGAGGTGATAGAAATGTAAGGGTCTTTTGTTGGGAATGTCTCCCGCCTCCACCACCCCCCCCCCCGCCCCCCTGGGGAATTTATGTGATATGTAGCTCTATTTTGAAAGATTTTTTTTCTCTAAGTTTCATTTAGTTCCCAAAGGCCAGTCGACCCACTGTTCTGGCTCCTGCCTTTGACAGAGATTGTTAGAAGCCACACGCTGAATTCATGTGTCTGACAAGTAGCGAGGCTTGACTATGCGGCCTCTTAACTTTATGATTTTCTCATCAGTTTTCTGAATTTTTGCCTATTTTCTTGTTGGTTTTGGTCTTGATGTTTTAACAAGATTAATATATTTAGTTTTCAATTTCAATACTGTTTTTTCCAAGAGAGATTTCTTTTATTATTTAAAATATTGTTGTTTTTCCCATTCATTTGTTCTTATGGTACTCTGTATGTTTTTGTACTTTTATATGACTTTTACATTTTTGAACAATCTAATAATTCATTTAAATCATAATTAATATAAAGTCATTGTTAGATGGCTCATAAGTTAGTTTCTTTAGTGAATTGACATTCTGATGACTTGCTCAGCTATCAGTTGTGGGGTGTGTGTGTGTGTGTGTGTGCATTTTGGAATTAGTATGCTGGCTCATTTTAACAAGCGTTTTTAATCTGTTTTTTACTCTTTCTCCTCCTGTTTTGCACTTGCCTCAGTCCATCCCTTGAGCCTCCTCATTGGCGTTCAGCCCTCTAGCTCCATGGTGACACTGGAATATAGAACCAGAGGCGGGGTTAGAGATTCAGTGCCCTCTCTCCTAGCCTGGCCTTCTTTCCGGGGGTGGGGGATCCTGAGACCAGGGCTGGCTTCAGGCACTGAGCCCGCTGAGGCCCTGTCCTTCACGGAGCACTCACCCTCCACCCGCTGGCTGTGCGGGAGCCCACTGCCCCGCCTCTCTAGGGGGAGCCAGCAAGCCCGCAGCTTCAGCCCTGCTCATCTGCTCACAGCTCTGTCCAACTTCATCTCTAGAAAAATGTCCACCCTGCCTTCTCCTTTCTATGTATTTTATTTTAAATGATAACAACAACAATATGATTTTTGTGTAATTTTGGAGGCAAGGGGCGGGGGGGACATAAAAGCATGATCTATGTTGTCTTGATTGATTGAAAGTAAAAATTGCTCTTTACAAACAATTCCCCACATTTCCAAGACGCCTATATGCTCCTTGTGGTTGGAAGCAGATACAATTTGGAAACAATATTGCTTAATATTCTCCTGTTAGTTTCTTTTTCTTTTTTGTTTAAATATTAAGATATGGAATATGCCTTTTTGTGAACATATGTTTATCGATCAATAAATATTTGTTGCGGGCACACCATGTGCCAGGCACTGTGCGAGGTGATAGGAATACAGTCGTGACTAATCCCAGCCCCTGCTCTGGGGGAGCTTACACTCCGGGAAGAGCTGAGTGTGTCATGTGCAGGTACGGAGGTGCAGGCGGAGGCATCCAGCCCGGAAGGCAGCGGCAGGTGCAGACAGCCCAGAGCGGAGCCTGGGGCTCTGGGCTCTCGCAGAACGCAGTTCCATCTGACATGTATGAGAACCTCTTATACCCTGGCTGGTTTGGCTCAGTGGATAGAGCATCAGCCTGTGGACTGAAGGGTCTCAGGTTCGATTCTGGTCAGGGCACATGCCCGGGTTGAGGGCTCGATCCCCAGTGTGGGGTGTGCAGGAGGCAGCCAATCAATGATTCTCTCTCATCATTGATGTTTCTCTCTCTCCCTCTCCCTTCCTCTCTGAAATCAATAAAAAAAAGAACCTCTTATAAACCGATAAGGAAAGTGGTCAAAAGATGTTAACTATCATCAGATATTCTAAAAAGAAAATTAAATTAAATATATGAAAAAGTTGTATAACCCGAATAGTAATTTACCCTTAGCAACAATGAGATCCTGTTTCTTACGGTGCATTGATGGACAGAGTTCATGAAGCCAACACTGGTTCTGATGACAGTTCCCCAAACAGTTTTGTCTTCTTTTTATGTGGCGGTGATTTTATAAAGATATGGTTTTTGGAAGAAAAGAGGTTAGCAACGATATCTCTGATTTTTTTCTTAACGACTTTCTATATGTTATAATTTGCTACAATTATATTGACCTTAGAGTCAGGAAAACATGCTGTGTAGCAGGTGGCGCCACCTTTGAAAGAACATGTCAGCCTCTCCAATGACGCTTTCCTGTGCATTGCTGTGTAGGTGTTCCCTCTGGCACACGTGTGCAATGACACAAACAAGATGACATTAATTAACCCCCAAGGAGTCAAGCTCAACGTCTACAAGCAAAAGGTGGAGCAGGCAATTAAGTCCTACGAAAAGTGAGTGTTCCTCCGCTCCCAAGCAGGGCCCTGGGATTTGTTTGTTTTGGCTTGTTTTCTCCTGTTTTAGCTTAGATTTCTCATCTGGAGCAGCTGTTTAAAACTCGCCTGCAAGGAATAGCCAATTCAGCAGGAGCCGCAGCCAACACAGACACCCCCCTGTGCGGCACTGCGTTAAATACCTCACCCCAACATGCCAACAGTTTCAAACCCTCTTCCCTTTCCCAAGGGAGGGGGACATAAAAGCATGAGCTATATTGTCTTGATTGATTGAAAGTAAAAATTACGTTTTACAAACAATTCCCCACATTTCCAAGACGCCTATACGCCCCTTGTGGTTTGAAGCAGATACAATTTTGAAACGACAGTATTCTCCTGTTAGACTTTCTTTTTCTTTTTTGTTTAAGTATTAAGATATGCAATATGCCTTTTTGCGAACATATATTTATGCCTCTTCCGCCCAGTGGTCCTCTCCCTCCTCCTCAGTGAGGCCTCGCCAGTGACTCCATCCCTGCTCAGGCCCGGCGCTCCCGGCGGCAGGGCCCGGACAAACTGCCTTCCCCTGGGCCTCTTCCTCCTAACGGATGTCACTCTATATATTTGACTATTGGAATTTTTTAATTTGATCTAATTCAAGTTAAGTCATTAAAATTCTTCAAATTCAGCTATTCAAAATGTAATATGATATTATTCCTATTATTTAATTTCCTTGAATCATTCCAATACCTGCCTTCTCCGAGTGCCTGCTCTGGGAGAGCCTGGGGCGGCCGAGGGTGGGGAGGGAGGCAGGCGATTCCGGGGTTCACTCGCGGCTCGGACATGGACGTGGCGAGTCCTGACAGCGGCTCCCCTCTCATCCCCTGTATCTGCTGACCCTGAAGAACCGTAAGTAGATGAGTTTCATTGTTATGCAGCCCTGATTCCTCTGAGAACCAAAGTGCGGTCAGTGACTCGCCCGTTCCTCCCTTCCCGTGAGTGAGTCTGGAAAGCCTTCTAGTACCTTTAGAGAAACAGTATATACACTGTTATTATTAGTAATGACATGAATTTTAATGACTAATTTTAATGTTGACTACATTTGTATTAGTGTTATTAATTTGATGTTTATATTAAATGAATTGTTTATTTAACATTATTGTTTAATAATATTAATTTTTTCCAACTTTTAAATGTATTTTTTATTGGTGATAGTATTACAGATCTCTCCCATTTTTCCCCTTCCCCCTCTCCTGCCAACCCCTACCCAGTCCCCAGGCCTTCACTACCCTATGCCCGTGTCCATGGTCTGTGCGTAAAAGTATATAAGTCCTTTGGTTTATCTCTTCTCATCCCCCCCTCCCCACATCGAGGTAGGTCAGTCTGTTCCATGCCTCCATGCTTCGGGTCTTATTTTGTTGGTCAATTCATTGTGTTCATTAGATTCCACAAATAAGTGAGATTATGTGATACTTGTCTTTCTCCATTTGGTTTATTTCACTTAACATAATAGTCTCCAGGTCTATCCATGCTGTCCCCAAGGGTAAGAGATCCCTCTTTTCTGCCGTTGCACAGTATTCCATAGTGTAAATGTCCCACAGCTTTTTTATCCTTTACTATTATACAGAATATGACATCACTGTTACACAGGATAAACTTCCTGATTGTTTGCATTCAATAGTATTTAAGAATTTTGTTGGTATGAGTGTCAATACCCTTTTCTACCTTGCTCCACCTTCCTACAGACATGCCTAATATGCAAAGTAATGAGACAGTTACTCCCACCCCATCCGCAATATAATATTTCTAAGGTGTTTCCCACTGCAGGTAAGCCAGACGTCACCTGTACGGTTGGGGATAAGCAGGCACATGGGAGGCTCACAGCCCTTCGGCCAATATGGTGGCACAAACTAGCTGTTCTGGTCACACTGAGTGCCTGTGTGCGGGAGCACTTCTGTTGCAGTATTTTAAGAATGGAAGCAGCAATGTTGGCTTTGTATCTGAGTACTGGCTCTGCATGGAGATTGCCAGGACCAGCTAGATTCTGGGGTGATTATTCTGCCGTTTTTTTTGTGTTTTTTTTTTTGAGTCTAAGGTCAAGGTTGCAGCCCTCAGATCATGGGAGAAGCGCCAGTTGTAAGCTGGCCCGGGGACCATGTTAGTAACCTCTACTTACTGATCGGCTGCCGCCTAGACTTCTGAAATGTCGTTAGGACAGGTTACTTTGCAAATGAGCCACTCTTGTTATAAGTGGTTTGTGGAGCAGAGAGATGGAAAGTGAGTGAAAGTCACTCCCCAGGCGGATTTCACTCTTCCCATCCAACGGAAGAGGAAAACTGCGCAGTAGCATCCCTGAGTCCAGCGCAGAGATGCCCTGTGTCCAGTGCCCTCGGGCATCCCATGGGGACCACCCGCATCCCATAGGGACCACCTGCATCCCATAGGGACCACCCGCATCCCATAGGGACCACCCGCATCCCATAGGGACCACCCGAATCCCATGGGGACCACCCGCATCCCATAGGGACCACCCGAATCCCATGGGGACCACCCGCATCCCATAGGGACCACCCGCATCCCATAGGGACCACCTGCATCCCATAGGGACCACCCGCATCCCATAGGGACCACCCGAATCCCATAGGGACCACCCGAATCCCATGGGGACCACCCGCATCCCATGGGGACCACCCGCATCCCACATGCGAAGGGACTTTCCAGGGTCTCCGTCCCCTCCCGTCCGTGGAGCGGGGATCCACACTCTCAGTTGTCCTCAGCTCACACCCACCCACTTTTCGGCCGTGTGCTTTACACTATTTAGTGAAGATGGACAATAGGGGAATAACAGAGGTGATGGAAATGTGCTCTTGGAAACAGTTTTTCTAAAGGATGGAATTAAAATTAGACGTGCTGAGTAATTGGACTCACAGTCACTAAACCAATGGTTTCTCAGCCTGCCAAGCGTGGTCACCCCTCTCCAGAGCCTGGAGGCCATGAGCCCGGGGTTATTCCTGGTCGCAGGCAGGCGTGGGCAAAAGTAAGAGCACGGGACCATGTGACAACCTTCTGAGTGAACGAAGCTACTGTAATAACACAGCCTGCATGTCCTTCTCCATTTCCAACAACTGTGACCTACTTTTGCCCACCCCTGGACATCCATCCCAGTTCTCTCAGCGCCAGGTGGGTGCTGTGATCCTTGTTTCATCGATAAGAAAATAGTTTCAAAGAGTCACATCACACAGGCCCACACAGCAGCCAGTGGAGACCTGAGATTTGAACCGGAACCCGTGTAGCTCTGAGCCCTGGTCCACACGCCCAGCCTCCCTAGTACATTGCCTCCGCTGTCAAGGTTTAGATTTAGGAGAATTTTTAAATAAGTTTTTTTTTTCTAGAAAAGTGTGCATGCACACACACACACACACACACACACACACCCAAAATGCATCCTATGAATCGTTTTTTTGTTGTCTAAAGTTTCACATATGTCTCTTTTTCTCTGATTGACACCCCCGCCCCCGCAACACAGCCATTCCCACCCCCAAGGGCAAGCCCCCACCGCCCCAGTGTCTGTGTCCATTGGTCATGCTAACATGCATGCATACAAGTCCTTTGGTTGACCTATGAATCATTTTGAAGTCTCAGAAGCCCTGATCATTGTTGCATAAACCACATGGTTAAAGAAACCCAATTTTCAAATAGACCCCAAAGAACCAACACCTTCAAGTGAGACAGGAGCACCGAGCTGGCTTACTTCCTACTCCCTGACTCTGTCGCTTCCCGAGGATCTACGCGTGTCAGACACGCGCGCCCCTGCTGAGTCCTCGCAGTAACACGGGGAGGGCACTGTCAGTGTCCCCGTTCCACAGAACAGCCTCTCCCCAAGTCCAGGACGAGAAGCTGCCTGACTCTGGCCTGTGCACCCCACGCCAGCGCGCTTTCTGTGCCAGGGGAGCAGGGCAGGATAAACCCCCAAGTTTGTTCTCAGAGCCCTGGTGGCTGATGCTGGGCCAGGGGTTAGAAGAACGCCTCGCGGAGAGTGACCGTGTTCTCCCCCCTCATTGACTGAAGCAGCTCTTTCACGGATGGCCGCTCACACCTGGGCCAGTGCTCTGCCCTGCACTGCAGGAGCCTGGTGGGTAGCGACGTAGGGTCAGCACAGGCCTGGCAGGAGCCCTGCAAGAAGCATCGCTGGTTAGTGATGAGAAGGAGCTCCGCCCACCTACAGAAACCATCAGGCTCCAACCTCCCCTTCTTCTTGGGTTGACAAGCACCTCTGCAGACTGCTCAGTGATGAGGTTTAGTCTCAGCATCGCCAACTAGCGGTGGGGGCGAGCAAGGCCCTCATCAGTCCGCCTCCCGGAGGCTTCGTTTGGAAAGTGAGGTCTCCAGTGTGACGCACTCCTGTGCTGGGTGACCCTGGCAACGTCCTTTGCTCAGAGAATCCAGGCAGAAGAAAGTCCAAAGAAGCAAATTAACGCCATACTTACATGTTTACTTTGGAAGAACAGCAGTGTGTCTTCATGCAGAGATCACGAGGCCCAGCTTGTTGCTGCCTCTGACAGAGCTGGGAGCTGCCCGCCTTTGCTACAGGGCTCCTGAGTGGCCTGGGGGAGGAGCTGCGCCAGTGGGGATGGAAGCTGGCCTGCGCTCTCCCTGCACTGCCCTTCAGAACCTGGGCTCAGCCTTTTGCTATGAAACGAGGTGTTGGTACTAATTGTTTTCAATTTTTTTTTTTAAACAGGCGCTTGAATAAAATTGTCTGGCGAGCATTATCTCAAGAGGAAAAAGAAAAGTAAGCCAGTTCCTCACTTTAAAAAAATTTTTTGTGTCATTTACATAACCTACAACTAACTTTTTTAAAGTGAACAATTCAATAGTATTTAAATTATTCAAAATGTTGTACAAACCACTGCCTCCCTCTAGTTTCAAAACTGTTCTATCGCCTCAGAAAAATTCCTTGTACCCATTAAGTAATCCTTCCCCTCCCCCTCTCTCCCTCTACCTCTAAACTTGCCTATTCTGGATATACCATATGAAAGAAATCATACATTGTGTGACTTTCTGTGTCTGGCTTCCTTTACTTCGTTAATGTAAAAACTTAACATTTTCAAGGTTCATCCAAGTTGTAGCATAGACAGTGCTATATTCCTGCTTATTGCAGAGTAGTGATCCATTGTGTGTATCTACCAGCTTGCTTACCCGCTGATGGGTTGTTTCCACTGTGAACAATGCTGCGATGTACATTCACGCAGAAGCCTCGGTGTGGACATGGGTTTGCATTTCTCTCGAGTGCGTAACGAAGAGTGGTTTGCTGGGTCACAGGCAATTCTATGTTTAACTTTTGAGGAACCACCAAATTGTTTGCCACAGCAACTGCACCATTTTACATCCCCACCAGCAAGATGTGCGGGTTCTTGTTCTTCCACAATCCTTGCTTACTTTCCTTCTTTTCTCTAAACTGAAGCCATCCCAATGGGTGTGAAGTGATATCTCACTATAGTTTCCATTTCCACTTCCTTAAGGTCCAGTAATGTTGAGCATCTTTCATATGGCCATATGCGCATCTTCAGCGAAATATCTATTCAAGTCCTTCAGCCATTTTTAAACTGAGTTGTTTGTCCTCTTGTTGTTGAGTTGGAAGAGTTCTGGATGTTCAGCCTTTATCAGGTCAATATTTTAACATTCCTGATCATTTCCCTTTTCTCCCCAGAAGTTTTTAATGTTTACGATATTGATCTATCTACTTTTTCTTATACTTGTGGTGTCAAACCTAAGAATTCAATCCATTGCCAAATATAAGGTCATGAACATTTACCCCTATAATCTCTTCTAATACTTCTCTGGCTTTAGCTCTTACACCGAGGTCACTGATCAATTCTGAGTGAATTTTTATTATATGGAGTGAGGTTGTCTCTATCTGAAATAGAGATAGTTTTACTTCTTTCCAATTTGTAGGCCTTATGTTTTCCTTCTTGTCTAGTTATCTGGATTCCACTCCCTGCACATGGTTGAATGAATGCCAGTGGTGAAGGGGGCGTCTTGTCTTGTTCCTGATCACAGGGGAATGCTTTCAATCTCTCACCACTGGGTGGGGTGTTGCGAGTTTTTCATAAATGCCCTTTATCATATAAGGAAGTTCCCTTCTACTCCTAGTTTGCTCATTGTGTTGTATCGCAAATCAGCGAGCTGGACAAGACACCTAATGAGCCAATTAGTTAGGAGTCATCTTTATTGCACGCAGGTTCAGAGCAGATAACCTCTGTCAAATTCTGAACCCCACATACAGGAAGTCTCCCATATTTATACTTTTCGAGCCTCTTTGTTTGCAGATACTACAAAGGGCTCTGTGTGAATTATTGTTACAGACAGTTGTAACCTTGAATGCACTTGGCATAAGAATATGGGAATTATCTATTACATTGGATGGCTAGCTTGCAAGGTCAGACAGTTAAGTTTATCTTCTTCTATTATTTGAACTAAAAACAAAGTCATTTTATAGAATAACAGACTGAGTTTACAGGACTAGGGACTATCTAACAATAGCAGGGAGTTTCAAACAGCAGTTTCATACAGGATGGAGGTTACTATGCTTCAATTGTTTTTATCATAAGGGGTATTTGTTGGATTTTGTCAAATGCTTTTCCTACATCTATTGAGATGATTGTGTGGGTTTTTCCCTTGTTCTGCTGATGGCTGTGGTGCATTAAATCAATTGATTTCCTCAGGTGAACCACCTCGCGTGCCTGGGTTGAATCCCACTTGGTCCTGGTGTACAGTGTTTGGTTTGGTGGCTGCCATTGTGTTGAGGCTATTTACCGCTCTATTCCTAAAGGCAATGGTCCTGTAGCTTTCTTTTCTCTAGTTCTTTGTCTGGTGTTGGCACTGAGATAATACTGCCGTTTTTAAGTGGTTCCTTTGATGGGGCCATCTTTCTCCATTTCTTTGTATGCCTTAGCACCTTCAGCTGAGTTTAGAGCGTTTGAAAGGAACAGACGCCTCTCCCAGTCACTATACACTGTCTTCTTATGGGGAAGACCTCGTGCAGTCATCCAGGCTGGAGATCCCAGGAACCTCTCAACTCTTTCCTGGGGGTGTGTCTTCTCCAGGCTTGTGTGCGTCCTTTCCCAGAGGGTTGCTTTTCAGGAGCCTTGGTGTCTGGGGTTGGTGCTGCAGGATCTCTGGAGCTGAGGCAGCCATGGACTTGACTTTGTTCTCAGCTGCCCCTAACCCGGCATCCAAGTGAACAGCCCATCCCGTCAGCACTGTGAGTCAGATAGACAGAAACCAGTCCCTCTGACAGACCCCATGCAGGTGGTCTGCAGGTGAACGGTGACGCTGAGATGAGCTCGGCAAGCAGGATTGAGTTTAGAGAAGCAAAGGGCTACCGCTCGCTCAGGCGAGAAGCAAAGCCTCCAAGGCTCTCATGGCTTTTATTGGGGAGTACAGCAAATAACAATGGAGTACAGCAAGTGACAATGGTAAACAGGCATGCCTATGAGATCATCTGAGCTAAGTTATATATTAAACTATTAATTTCCTATGTTATGCAAAGACCCTTTCCACCTGCAGCAGTGTACCCTCCCTGGCTTTCCATGCCCTCATGGACTATTCATCACCAAGGAAATTCTGCCTCGGAACAATAAATCTTGCATGCAAGACTTTGTTCTGACGTGGCCCGCTTGCAGGCCCCCGCCTTTTCTTGGCAGAACGTCCTCTTCTAGTTAACTTCATTCCACTTGACCAGCTACACACCAACAAGCCAGAATGTTGGGCGCATATTCCCCTTTCTCTTTCCCACCCAAGGAAGAAGTTTTTCTCTCAATTGTGTTGCCTTGTGCCTGGGGAGAGGTAGGGCCAGGCAACATGCAATAAACTTTCCTACGCACTTCAGTGGCTGCTCTTCTTGGGTTTGTGGCGTGCTGAAGCTCTGCGTGGTTTCTGGAATTCTCTCAAAGGCAATTTGGTTCGTATACTGGTTTCTTATTCCACCATCTTGCTGACGTCACTCCAAGTTAGATTTTTAATAGGAATTTTTGCTGTCATCGGGAGACAAGTTTGTTTGTGGATTGAGTCCTGTGGTTGTGCTGGGTTTGCACTCTTCCTCCAACACCCTGCGTCTAAGGAGGTGACGCTCAGCAGTCAGTGATGACAGTGATGCAGTGAGCTCTCTCCCCACCCACCCCCTCTCTCTCCTTCCGCCGAGTGTGATTCCCTGGTAGTGGGACTGGAAGTGGACTCAGGGACCTGGGCCATCCCACCACCTGTTCATCAGCTCCTAGAAAGTCCAGCTGCTGTTCCCTGTGCACCCAAACCATGAACCGGGATAGTTCAGGTCTGGTCAAAATCGCTAAAATGAGCAAGGAGAAGAGTTACTGCACTGAGGCCGACAATGGATTTGTTTAGTTTTTTCTTAGTTTTTTCCTCCTTTGTTCTCCAGAGTCACTGCTAAGGGACCGTTGTGTGAACTTTCTTTGAAGCAAATGTTAGGCCTAGGGAGGAAGAAATGGGTTCTAAATATGCCAAAAAGAAATGGTTGGGGAAAAGTCATGTGTATCAAACTTCTTTAAAATCAGATAATCAAATTAGATCATGAGGAAGAGTGCCTACCAGAATTTACAGAGAAGGTTACGTTTAACTTGTGCAAGCCTCCAAGAGGGTGTGGCTGTGATTCTGTTAACTGATACCCAACACCGGCTTTGACGGATGTTTCTCAGGAGAGGGTTTACTAAAAACCATCTTGCCGTATTTTTCCTGTTATGGTCATTTCCTTTATTTCCTTTGTTCTTTTGTTTCTTCTTCCCTTTTCTTCCTTAGGCTGGATGCAAACAAACCAATGCGATACTTGGAAAACAAGGCAGCTTTAAATGAGGCGTTGGAACGGCTGAATTGGCCCATTTCACTGAAAGAGCTGTCGATGCTGGAGAATGAAATCCTAGCTGGGAAGATGTACATCCAGCAGGCCATGGAGCTGCAGGAGGCCGCCATGAAGGAGGACACTGTGAGCAAGGCACCTGCAGAGGTGGGTACCGTGGAGGTGTCTGTGTTGCCTCCCTCCCTCCCGGCAGTCACTGCCACCCCTGTGCTGGCCTGCCTTCTCTCTCCCACCTACCACACTGACGGCTGAAAGACTTAGCGCCAACCCGGTGAGGGTCCAAGGACTTCTTTCAATAGGAATTAAATGCTATTTGATTTTACTGTGGCCTTATTTTTAAAACAATACCTCTTTTAGCTGCAAAATAAAACTAAGTAGAAGTATAATGTCATGATTAAAAGCCTGGATTTGCAATAAGTCAGAGCAAGGTCCAAATTCAGATCTGCCACTGATCCCAGTATGATCTTGGCCAATTACTCTGTCACTCTAAATTTTAGTTTTTGTTTGTTTATTTGTTTAATATTTTGTTTTTATTGTTGACACTGTTACAGATGCCCCTGTGCCCACCTCTATCCAGACCCTGCCCTCCCCTCCCTCTGACCCTCACCGCATTGCTGCCTGTGCCCATGAGCTGTGCATATATGTTCTTTGGCTATTCTCTTCACTTTTTTTCGTCCCATCCATCCCACCATCCTCTGACGTCTGTCAGTCTGTTCCATGTATCCATGCCTCTGGTTCTATTTTGTTCATCAGTTTATTTTGTTCATTAGATTCCACAAAAAAGTGAGATCATGTGGTATTTGTCTTTCTCTGACTGGCTTGTTTCGCTTAATATAATAATCTCCAGGTCCATCCAGGCTGTTGCAAAAATAAGAGTTCCTTCTTTTTTATTGACACATAGTATTTCCATTGTGTAAATGTGCCACAGCTTTTTAATCCACTCATCTACCAATGCAACATGGGCTGTTTCCAGATCTTGGCTATTGTAAACAACGCTGCTATAAACATAGGGGTGCATATATTCTTTTTGCCTGGTGTTTCAGGATTCTTAAGATATATTCCCATTAGTGGGATTTCAGGGTCAGGTGGTAGTTCCATTTTTAATTTTTTGAGGAAACTCCACACTGTTTCCCACAGTGGCTACACCAGTCTGCATTCCCACCAGCAGTGCACAAGGGTTCCCTTTTCTCCACATCCTCACCAGCACTTTTTTGTTGATTATTTTTCTTTGTTTTTATTTTTTAATAAAAAAATATTTACTGTTGAAAGTGTTACATATACCCCCTTTCCGCCCATTGACCCCTTCTAACCCATCCCCATCCCAAGCCTTCACCACCCTATTGTCTGTGTCCATGGGTTATGCATATATGCATACAGGTTTTGGTTTATCTCTTCCCACACACCCAACCTCCCCCGCCTTCCCTCTGAGATTCCACAGTATGTTCTATGCTTCTATGTCTCTGTATCTATTTTGTTCATCAGTTTATTTTGTTCATTAGATTCCACATATGAGTGAGATTGTGTGATTCTTGTCTTCCTCTGACTGGCTTATTTTACTTAGCATGATACTCTCCAGGTCCCTCCATGCTGTCTCAAAGGGTAAGAGATCCTTCTTTTTTACTGCTGCATAGCATCCCATGGTATAAATGTACTACAACTTCTTTATCCACTCATCTACTGATGGGCACTTGGGCTGTTTCCATATCTTAGCTATTCTAAATTGCCCTGCTATGAATACAGGGGTGCATACATTCCTTCTGATTGGTGTTTCAGATTTCTTGGGATCATTGGGTCAAATAGCAGTTCCATATTTATTTTTTTGAACCTTCATACTGTTTTTCATAATGGCTGCACTAGTCTGCATTCCCACCAGCAGTGTACTAGGGTAGGGTTCCCTTTTCTTCACATCCTCACCAGCACTCATCATTTGTTGATTTGTTGATTCTAGCCATTCTGACAAGTGTGAGGTGATACCTCATGGTTATTTTAATCTGCATCTCTTTGATAATCAGAGACTGACATTTTCTTGACTCTTGGCCATCTGAATGTCCACTTCGGAGAATTGTCTATTTAGGCCCTTTGCCCATTTTTAAATTGTCTTCCTTGTTGTTGTATAAGATCCTTATATATTTTGGATGTTAACCCTTTATCAGATCTATCTTTGCCAAATATGTTCTCCCATACAGTGGGCTCCCTTTTCATTTTGTTGATGGTTTCTTTTGCTGAGCAGAAGCTTTTTATTTTGATGTAGTCCCATTTGTTTATTTTCTCCTTAGTTTCTCTTGCCCTAGGAGATATATCTGCAAACATATTGCAACAAGAGGTGTCTGAGATTTTGCTGCCAATGGTTTCTTCTAGGATTTCTATGGTTTCACGACTTACATTTAAGTCTTTTATCCATTTTGAGTTTAATCTTGTGTATGGTGTAAGTTGGTGGTCTAGTTTCATTTTTTTAATGTATCTGTCCAATTTTCCCAGCATCATTTATTGAAGAGATTGTCTTGACTCCATTGTATGTTCTTGCCTCCTTTGTCAAATATTAATTGAGCATAATGGTTTGGGTCACTTTCTGAGTCTCTGTTCTGTTTCATTGATCTATATGTCTGTTCTTGTGCCAGTACCAGGCTGTTTTGAGCACAGTGGCTTTGTAGTATAACTTGATATCTGGTATTGTGATCCCTCCAACTTTGTTCTTCTTCATCAAGATTACTGTGGCTATTCGGTATCTTTTTTGATTCTATATAAATGTTTGGAGTATTTGTTCTAGATCTGTGAAATATGCCATTGGTATTTTAATAGGGATTGCATTGAATCTATAGATTGCTTTGGATAGTATGGACACTTTAATGATGTTAATTCTACCAATCTATGAACACAGTATATTCTTTCATTTGTTTATATCTTCCACTATCTCTTCTTTCAACATCCTCTAGTTTTCCAAGAACAAGTCTTTTACCTCCTTGGTTAAATTTATTTCTAAGTATTTTAATTTTTTGTTGTTGTTGTTGCAATGGTAAATGGGATTGTTTGTTTAGTTTTTTTCAGAGAATTCACTATTGGTGTATAAAAATGCTATAGATTTTTGGGTGTTAATTTTCTATTCTGTTACATTTCCGAATTCATTTATTAAATCTAGTAGTTTTTTTTATGGAGTCTTTAAGGTTTTCTATGTACAGTATCATGTCATCTGCAAATAATGAGAGTTTTACTTCCTCCTTTCCAATTTGGATGTCTTTTATTTCTTCTTCTTGTCTGATCACTACAGTATAACCAGGACTTCCAGAAATATGTTGAACAAGAATGGTAAAAGAGGGCATCCCTGTCTTGTTCCTGTTCTTAGGGGAAATGGTTTTAGTTTTTGACCATTGAGTATGATGTTGGCTGTAGGTTTGTCATATCTGGCCTTTATCATGTTGCAGTATGATCCCTCTATTCTCACTTTGCTGAGTTTTTATCAAAAATGGGTCTTGGATTTTGTTGAATGCTTCTTCTGCATCTATTGATATGATCATGTGATTTTTGTCTTGTAATCTGTTTATGTGATGTATCACATTTATTGATTTGCAAATATTGTACCAGCCTTGCATCCTTGGAATAAATCCCACTTGGTCATGATGTATGATCTTTTTAATGTATTGCTGGATCCAATTTTCTAATATTTTGTTGAGGATTTTAGCATCTATGTTCATCAGGGATATTGGCCTGTAATTCTCTTTCTTTGTCGTGTCTTTATCTGGTTATGGAATTAGGGTAATGCTGGCCTCATAGAATGAATTTGGAAGTGTTCCTTCCTCTTGGATTTTTTGGAATAGTTTGAGGAGAATAAGGGTTAGTTCTTTGAATATTTGGTAAAACTCCCCTGTGAAACCGTCCAGACCAGGGCTTTAGTTTGCTGAGAGGTTGTTTGTTTTTTTTGTTGTTGTTTTTTTGTTTGTTTGTTTTTCTGCTTCAATTTCATCAATAGTTATTGGCCTATTCAGGTTTTCTGATTCTTCCTGATCGAGTTTTGGAAGGTTGGATTTTTCTAGGAATATGTCTATTTTGGCCAGGTTGTCCCGTTTGTTGGAATAAAGTCGTTCATAGTATTTTTTTTAAATAATCCTTTGTATTTCTGTGGTGTCAGTTATTACTTCACCTCTTTCATTTCTGATTTTGTTTCTTTGGGTCCTCTCTCTGTTTCTTGATGAACCTGGCTAGAGGTTCATCAATCTTGTTTATCCTTTCAAAGAATCAGCTCTTGGTTTTATTGACCTTTTGTATTTTTTGTCTCTATGTCATTTATTTCTGCTCTGAACTTTATCATTTCCTTCCTTTAGCTTACCATGGGCTTTTCTTGTTGTCCTCTTTCTAATTCTTTAGATTGTAGTAGTGTTAGATAACTTATTACCAGTTTTTCTTGTTTATTTTTTGTTTTGTTTTGTTTTTTGTTTTTGAGGTAGGCCTGTAGTGCTATGAACTTCCCTCTCAGGAATGCTTTCACTGTGTCCCATAGATTTTTGGATTGCTATTTGCTCATTTGCATTTGTTTCCAGAATGTTTTTTGTTTGTTTGTTTGTTGTTCTAATTCTCACTGGAGGATATTTTTCTATTGACTTTTAGAGAGAGTGGAAGAGAGAGGGAAAGACAGAGAGAAATATCAATGTGAGAGAACCACATTGATTGGTATCCTCTTGCACGTGCCCTGACCAGGGCCCAGGCTGGGGAGGATCCTGCAACCAAGGTACATGCCCTTGACCAGAATCAACCCTGGGACTCTCTGTTATGCAGACCAACGCTCTGTCCACTGAGCCAAACCAGATAGGGCCAGGATGTTTTATATTTCTTCTTTGATCTATTTGGTAACCCATTCATTATTTAATGGCATGTTATTTAGCCTCCATGTACTTGATTGTTTTTGAGTGTGTTTATTGTAGCTGATTTCTAATTTCATGCCATTGTGGTCTGAGAAGATGCTTGATATGATTTCAATCTTCTTGAACTTGTTAAGACTTATTTTGTGTCCTAACAAGTGGTCTATCTTTGTGAATGACCCATGTGCACTTGAGAAGAATGTATATTCTGCTGCTTTGGGTGATATGCTCTGAAGATTTCAATTAAATCCATCTGATCCAGTGTGTCATTTAAGGTTATTGTTGCCTCGTTGATTTTTTTGTCTGGAAGATCTATCATTGATGACAGTGGGGTGTTAAAGTCCCCTACTATGACTGTATTGCTGTCGATCTCTCCCTTAAAGTCCAGCAAGATTTTCTGGGTATATTTGGGTGCTCCTATATTGGGTGCATATGTTTACCAGGGTTACATCCTCTTGTTGGAGCGATCCCTTTAGTATTATGTAGTGACCTTCTTTGTCTCTTTTATAGCTTTATTTTCAGGTCTGTTTTGTCAGATATGAGTATTGCTACCCCAGTTTTATTTTTTTCGTTTCCATTTGCATGGAATATTTTTTTCATCCCTTCACTTTCATCCTGTGTGACTCTTTTGTTCTGAGGTGGGTCTCTTGAAGACAGCATATAATTGGGGCATGTTTTTGTATTCATTCAGCTACCCTATGTCTTTTGATTGGAGCATTTGATCATTTATATTTAAGGTTATTATTGATAGGTCCTTATTTATTGCCATTTTTTCTTTATGCCTATGTTCCTCTATTTCTCTATTTCTTCTTCTTAATGCAATCCCTTTAACATTTCTTGCAGTGCTAGTTTAGTGGTACTGAACTCCTTTAGCCTTCTCTTATCTCTAAAGTTTAGTTTTTTTACTTATAAAATAGGAGTATTAGTAGTATCTGCCTCAGAGGATTATTATGAGAGTAAAATGAGCATTGAAAGAACTTAGTATTAAAAGCCCACTTTAAGTGCTAGCAATTATTGTTAATAAAACAAAGCTTGTAAAAAGGAAGGATAATTTATTATAGGAGTGCTTTATTATTTATTACCCCTTTGAATCTTTTGCTTCTAGTTTTTTTCCTCCTTGAATATATTTTTTACATAGATGAAGTCAGAGTGTCCATAATCATTTTATCTTCTGCTTTTTAATTTAGCATTACCTCATATACTTTCTCTTTGTTTTGACGGAGTCATGAGATTGGTATTTTTGTGGTTATATAACATTTTATGGTGTATGTGTATATATATACACTGATTTTTTAAACTCTTCACTGAATGTTGGACAGTTAGCTTATTTTCCAGTTTTCTTCCCTTTCACATCCTGTTTTAATGATTTCTGTGGTGCACATAGTTTAATTTATTAGGATAAATTTTTAGGAGTGGGATCCTTAGATCAGAAGGCATGAACATTTTGAGGCTCTAAATACTGTTGCAAATATAACACCCCTTTTCTGACTGCAGATGGCTATGATAGACCTGGAATAGTTCATCTGAAACCTTACTGAGTTCTATTGAATTTTCACCACAGGACAGTCTTAAAATTACACCCAAAGCACTGACCTTTGAGATCCATCATATTTGGTTTCAGTCTTTGCTGAGTGATATTGGTTTTGCCTGATATTCTGTAGTTGCTGTTCTAGATTCCTGTATGTGTTTGTTTTTATTTAATTTTATTTCCCCCCCTCAAAAATGACATTTCCTCCTTCAGTGTAGAAAGCTATTTCTTTTGTTCAGAATGCAAACTTTTTATCATGTATTTATCATTTTTATTTGTTTTGTTTTATATATATATTTACATATATAGTTTTTTGTTTTTATTTTTAAAAATTTACTTCCTCAAGTATTGTTTAGTGTTTTCTTGGGAGGCATCATCTGATGCTTCCAAATGTGTGGCTGTCTGTTGGGCTGCCTCCCCTAGATGTCCTGCAGGTACCCAAGAATCAAGAAGACTGAAGGTGAATTAGCTCCTTCTCCCTGAAAGGAACTCTTTTTTTAAAAAAATTAAATCTTTATTGTTCAGATTATTACAGTTGTTCCTCTTTTTCCCCCCATAGCTCCCCTCCACCCCAGTACCCCCCCCCCCCACTGTCCTCATCCACAGGTGAACAATTTTTGTCCAGTCTCTTCCCGCATCCCCCACAGCCCCTGATTCTATTATAATCACCAGTTTATTCTGTTTATCAGATTATTTATTCACTTGATTTTTAGATTCACTTGTTGATGGATGTGTATTTGTTGTTCATAATTTGTATCTTTTTCTTCTTCTTCTTCTTAAAGGATACCTTTCAGCATTTCATATAATACTGGTTTGGTGGTGATGAACTCCTTTAGCTTTTCCTTATCTGTGAAGCTCTTTATCTGACCTTCAATTCTGAATGATAGCTTTGCTGGATAAAGTAATCTAGGTTGTAGGTTCTTGCTATTCATCACTTTGAATATTTCTTGCCACTCCCTTCTGGCCTGCATTGTTTCTCTTGAGAAATCAGCTGACAGTTGTATGGGTACTCCCTTGTAGGTAACTGATTGTTTTTCTCTTGCTGCTTTTAAGATTCTCTCTTTGTCTTTTGCTCTTGGCATTTTAATTATGATGTGTCTTGGTGTGGTCCTCTTTGGATTCCTTTTGTTTGGGGTTCTCTGCACTTCCTAGACTTGTAAGTCTATTTCTTTCACCAGGTAGGGGAAGTTTTCTGTCATTATTTCTTCAAATAGGTTTTCAATATCTTGCTCTCTCTCTTCTTCTGGCACCCTTATAATTCTGATGTTTGTACGCTTGAAGCTGTCCCAGAGGCTCCTTACACTATCTTTGTATTTTTGGATTCTTTTTTCATTTTGCTTTTCCGGTTGGGTGTTTTTTGCTTCTTCATATTTCAAATCTTTGACTTCATTCTTGCAATCCTCTAGTCTGCTGTTGGAACTCTGCATAATATCCTTTATTTCAGTCAGTGTATGCTTAATTTCTAGTTGGTCCTTTTTCATAACCTCGAGGGTCTCACTAGATTTCTTGAGGGTCTCACTACATTTATTGGCAGTCTCACCAGACTTTTTGAGGGTCTTACTAAATTTATCGGCGATTTCTAGAAAGTTCTTGAAAAACCTTAAAAGTGTGGTTTTGAACTCTATATCCAGTAGTTTGCTTTCCTCCATTTCTGTCATTTGTGTCCTGTTTCTTTGTCTCCGCATTTTTTATGCTTCCCTGTGTTGATAGAGTGGCTTTCTGTGCTAGGTGTCCTATAGGGCCCAGTGGCTCAGCCTCCCCAATTACGTGAGGTGGACACTCTTGGTGTACCCCCTTGTGGGTTTTGTGCACAGTCTTGTTGTAGTTAACTCTTGATTATTGTAGGTATCACTGGGAGGAATTGACCTCCAGGCCAATTGGCTGTGAGAATCAGCTGTGTCTGCAGTGGGAGAACTTCTGTGCTGGAAACACCCCTTCGGGGCAAGACTTGCTTCAGTGGGGCTTTGGTGCTCACTGAGTCTCCCCCCTGAGTGTGTCCTTTATGGATCCAAGGAGCTGCAATCTGGATGGTCCCACTCTGACCACCGGGCACACTGGCTCCTGGATCTCTAAGGAGGTACTAATCTAGCCTCTGCCTGAGGCTACCCAGCAGGAGCTCAGCTGTGAAGCAATGCAAGTTGCCGTGGGGCCTTGGGCCAGCTGCAAGTTTGTTAGGTAATTTTCAGATTGCAAAGGGCCAGGCCTTTCATATGCAAAAGCCGGCGCACAGCTTGGGCGGGGCGGGGGTGCCAGGGGATCAACAGGGCGGAGCAAGCAGCTATGGCTGCCCTCAGAGGCCCCGCTTCTCAGTGTCCCGGCAATCGCTGCAAGCACCTCTGAGAGAAAGCCGCCCTTGAGTTCCGACCGATGCCAGACAGTCCAGTTTCTCCTGTATGAGTCTGGGTCCCCAGAGACTCGCCCGGAACTGGAGCTCAGAGCTTGAGACTCCCTCCCGATTGAAAATGACAACCGTCCTCAGCCGCCAGCCCTCTCCCCATGCGCCTCTGTACCTCTGTACTTTACTTCCGCACTGCAGCTCCTCTGAGTCTTGGTATGCTTTTCTCTTTCCTTCTAGTTGTAGAATTTCCACTCAGCCAGCCTTCCTGTGGTTCTGGATGATGTCCGTTCTGTCTTTTTGTTGTATTCTTGAAGTGGTTGTGCTAAGCAGCAATCTCCGGTGTTTACCTATGCAGCCATCTTGGTGTTTTTTTCAAGGAACTCTTTTTCATCATGCAGCTTCCTCTCTGTTTGTTCTTTCTTTTATTCATTGAGATATTTTTTAGTCCCTATAAGGTGCCAAGCACTACTCTAGGTATTAGTAGTACCTAAACCCACAGATCGAATCCTCCCTCCCTCTAGCTGGGAGACAGAGCATTGCAGGTCCCAAATGATGGGCCTTCCTGTGGTGAACTGTGGAGACACCGCTGCCTAACAACAGGATTCGGCAGCACTCTTCATGCTCTACGTCACATTACATTTAAAAATGGGAAGTGTTGCTGACGGAGTGAAAGGAAGACTTGTGGTTCAGAATAAAGACTGTATTCTGATGAATTTATCTAGAATCGTGGGAATCAGAAGCTCATTCTTTATGGGATATAAGTTAATTGTTCAGTTTGTTTATTTCCCTTAGCCACAGTGTGGGGATAAATATAATTTCCATAATTTCTTCATCTAAAAATATTTGTTCACTCCCTAACCTAGACTAGATTCTGTGCTTGACACAGTTGGGCTGGCTGTTCTCTCTGTCTCCTTGGGGCCTCGCAAGGTGCTTCTCTACACTGGGTGCACAGTGGGGGCTTGTTAACTGCACTGAGGACTTGGGCCCAGCCTAGTGGAGGAGACATGTTGGAATAGAACATAAGCTCCGTGAGCGCCGAGACCTTGTCTGGCCTTCTTTATAGCTGCATCCATAGCACTGAGAATGGTGTCTGGCACACGGCGAGCACTCAGCAAATATTTATTGAATGAATGAAACCCAGATCCTTACATAAGATTATTATAGATGTGGCAACAGAGGCATACCCATAGAGCAACTAGCAGATGGGAAAAGTGAACAGTTCTGACTGGGAGCTGGGGAAAGTTTCATGGAGGGGTAATTAAGTTTGGTCTGGAAGAATGTGTAAGGGTTGTGGTGTGAGAAATGTTCTGAGGGAAAGACACAGTCTGTGAAAAGGCAGAGAGGTGGGAATAATATGGTGGGCTCCCCAGGGTTGGGCTCCCCGGGGGCGGGCGACAAGACGAAGAGGGAAGATGGCACTAGAATATGAGGAACCTGGAATTCTCTCCTAGGACCAAGGCCTATAGGTGCCTATAGGAAATGAATTCCCAGGGACGGGTTCTCAGCAAGTGGAAGATGTTAGAAAATCTGTGTCTTGGAGAGATTCTTTTGGCAGCAAGATGAGAACCAATGTGGAGGGGAAATGCCAAAACCAGGTGCAGCATTCCCCTGAGAGGCGTTGAGTCCTTGAGCCAAGCCTGAGAGTGGGGAGGGAATAGGTAACAGGAACATGACTTGTGGAAAGTGCATGTGTGTGGCAAGCCAGGGGTAAAGGCGAGGGTGCCCACAGATTCCTGCCTTGGACAACTGGGGAGACAGAGATACTGTCAACCACTTCCATACTGCCCCTGCTTCTCAGGGCCACAGTGTTCCCTGGACAGCCATCTAAACCCCTGTCATTCCCTAACTCCTTCCCACATTGTTTTCTTCAGCTCATTTTACTGCCTGACATCATATATTTCTTTATGATCTGTCTCTCCTAATAGAATAAGGGTGGGCTTTTGTCCATTGTGTGCTGGATACTCCCAGTGCCATGAGTACCTCGTAGGAATGCATAGATATTTGAATTAATAAATGAAAAAAATGGGTAAAACATATTTTCAGGGAAAGGTAAGTCACTTTAGGTCCCCTTGATTCTCAGATGTCCATGGGGTGCCCAAGTGAGAGGCCAACAGACAGCACATGTTTGGAGCTTGGCAGAGAAACCTAAGTTAAGGAGGTTTATCTGCAGATCATCTGAGGTGTTGAGAGGAAGAGCAGACAGCGGAGTGACAGAAGCAGGGAAGTTAGAGGAGCAGGCGGCCCAGGGTAGGGAGCTCTGATGCGAGAGCCTGGACCTGGAGTGGGACAGACCTGAACGCAGTCTCAGCGCTGCCGCGTTCTAGCTGCGTGACAGCCAGGCCCTCCGAGCCTCGTTTCCTCACTTAAGATAGAAAAATCACAGCGCCCACCTGCAAACGGCTGTGAGGCCACACCTGGTGCGCTCGGACGGGTGCAGCACAGGGTGCGCCCGCCACAGGGCACGCCCTTCGCCTCAGTGTCCAGATTGCTCTCTCCATGAGGAAGGCCATCCCTGAAGAGTCGTGAAAGTCACACAGAAGGATGTCTGAAAGCCATTTCATTTGGCAAGAGGGGGGTCACTCACGGCCTTAGCCAGGATAATTTCATGGAAGTGTGGGGGCAGAAGCTAGTTTACAGTGGGTAGAGGTGTGAGTAGAAGTCAAGGAAGTAAATATAGGAAGTGAAGATCAGTGCTTCAAGATCTTTGTAGGGCAGGAGAGGAGAAAGCGATGGTGGGAACTTGAGCGTGAACCAGAGTGAGAGGAGACACATTTAGTTGGTGTAATGGTATCAATGGGTCTACTCTTGCCCCCTTCTTGGTTAGGGGCTAAGGCTCTCCCTTTACTGCACTGTCCCCACACAGGGTGCCCAAAGCCACCACGGTCTGTCCAAGGGGGTATCCCTGTGACCAGGACTGTTGTCTATAGGTAATGAATGAGGGGTCATATTTGGCAGCTTATCTTCAGAGCTCTTTCCATTCTTTACATGGCCCTCTGCAGTGGAAGATTTTGTATATTATTTTCTTAAAATGATACTTCTCCTTACCATGTGTGATGTATTCTGAGATACTTTTCATTCCATTTTGGTCAGACCCCACAGATCAATTTCACAACCCACTAATAGGTCTTGACCGGAGTGAAAAAGGTCTCGGCCAGAGAAAACGTTGATTGGGACTAGAGCTCAAGATTGTAAGGCCTTGTGGGGTCCTAGAGTGAAATTCATCACAGACGCAAGTCCTGTTTACTGATTCATATATAAATAGAGCCTCATTTTAAATCCTTTTAGGAAAGGACAAGAATTTTGATTAATGATTATAAGTTAGAGAGGATGAAACCTTCTCTTACTTATTAAGACCCCCAGGAGGGTATTGAAAATGTGTAGCAAACCCAAGTTAGTTTGAGTGTGACCACATAATGAAAGTCATGAGACTGAAATTTTAAATTCCCCTGAAAACTCCCTCACTAGCACTTCTTGTTGCCATGGTTGCAGACTTCACCTCATTGGCCAATCCTGAGCTTTCAGAGGTGGGAACAGGAGAAGGCATCTGAATCACAGTTAACCTTCCAGTCTAAGGAGCCCCAGCCACACTTCCTACAGCATTTCCTCAGTAACACGGTGTGCTCCAGGGCAAACCCCACAGCTTCCAGGCCCAGGAGGACACAGGGGGCTCTCTGCACCTGGAAACCTGACCTCCTTGGAAAATTCGGAGGCAGAAAGTCTTGTTGAGCTGTAAGCAGCCCAGGAGAGGCCTTGGAGGTTCCTCACACAGCTGGGTGCACGTACTTCTCAGGGCTGTGACTGGAAGGAAGCTGGAGTCTGTGGCTTCCTGAAAAAGAGTGGTAGGAAAATGCACAGGAGGGAGGATATGGGTGAGACTGGGTGAGGTGAGACTGAGAGAATGAAGGAAAGAAGAGAGACCTTGGATTTGAAAACATCACGTTGGGCTGTGACTTTTATATCACACGGGAGAAAATTAGTTGGGGAGACTAAAGGGAAAGTTCTTGGAATTGTATAAAATGAAGTCAGAATAAGTAGAGTTCGTTATCTTTGTTTCCAATAATAATCGGGCCAGTTGTCATTCTTGCATTGTAGTCCATCCTTTTACAGTGACCAGTGTCCCTCTGTACAGAGGAGCGTGAGGCGCCCTGATGGGACAGAGAGGGAGCCAAAGAGAAGTGCTCACCTCATGATTGAGAAAATCCTGCTCAGGGACACCAGCCACTGAAGGGAATCAAAAGGAAGGAAGGGAAACGCCCACAAACCCTCCATATTATCTACAGAGTTGTCTTCTAGTATCTGATGTTCGGAGTGGAAAGGTGGGATCAGCTCTAGGGATCCCCAAGGTGACAAAAGTCCCCGCCAGGTTGTCTCTTCCTGCTGACGCCCGAGGCACCCCCGCTGGAGATGCGCTGCTGGCCCTCAGCTCTCTCCTGCCCCCGGGGTCTCTCTTCCACAGTCATGGCTCTACCCTGAACAGGTGTGGGCTGGTCACCGACCTCCGCATCTGGAGAGCCACGCGGAGGCCTTATCAGTGGGGTCCAGGCAGGAAACAGACTCCCATTCAGTTGGTCCACGTGAAGAAATGTTAGTGAAGGGACTTCCTGCAGAGGTGGAGGTAGGGCTAAGGCAGCCCCAGGGTCCGAGGCCCCCAGCAATGGCGAGAGCAGAGAGTTGAAGGGGCGGCAGGAAGTAGTGCTGCTGGGGTCCCGGCAGCACTGGTCCTGAGCAGGGAGTAGAGCTGGAGAGACAGGGCGGGAGGCGCGCAGAGCCAGTGCCCAGCCTGTCCCCCCCACGCCCTCTGACCTGCCTCCCAGGGCCTCGCCCCTCCGGAAGCAGCCAGCAAGGATATTGAGAGAACCAAATCAATATTTGGAATCTGGAGAAAAAAAGGGGTTAGGTAAGTTAGTTATGCGATTACCCTCATTTAGAATCTTGAATGTATCTAGGCGTAGGTCCTTTTCATGGCTTCCCTGTTATACTGATGAAATCTAAATGGGAAAAGACCTTTCTGGGTCGGTGTGGTCATCTGTCTGGAAGAACACTTATTATCTGCCTGGAGGCAGAGAGGCTGTCTGGTGGCTCCGTGGCCACCGGCAGGTGCCTCCCGGGTCGATCGGTCTTGGCTGTGAATCCTGGTGGCCTGAAGCAGGTGGCTGTAGAAGTTAGCTTTATGTAAAGGTAACCTTCATGGAAGTTTACCTTTAGGTAAAGGTTTTTAAGTAACAATGATTTAATTCATCTTGTTCCAGATTCTCAAGATTCTAAATTCTATCTAATTAGAAGCTTTACGTGGGTCTATGGGAAACTTTATGTGGCTCCTACGTGACTGTGATATGGGCATCTCTGTGGGTATGGTGACCGTGCTACTCACGGTCATAGTCCTGGCTGGCACATTTCCCTCAAATTGTAAAAACTGCAGACAGTTTACACAAGGGCTGACAGTGGTCCCTAGTAAGGCTGGGATCTCCTGGACAAAGGTGTGGAGCTACGGGCGTTAGAGAGCACTTAGATTATCCCCTCGTTTTGCATTTGCAGAAACTGACTCTCAGGAAGGGTAAAAAGTTGCCCAAAGTCCCACAGCCAGCAGGCAGCACTTGGTCCGGCCCCTCCTGCCGCCTGGCCCAGGCTCCTCCCTTTGAGGCCATTTCCGACTGCCGGTCATTCTGAATCTCCCGTGGAAGGTGTGACAGGCCAGGAACAAGCAGCTGACATTCACCATATACCAGTGATGTTGACTGTCCTCTGACATACTGACTGCATTAGTAAAAATAGAATGGAGGTACCCAAGCAAAATCCAGCTAAATGGGAACACCATAAACAAAAGGGTAGTGCTCATCTGGCATTTTGTCCCTGTCTGCATAGGCCAACATTTGATCATATCCCACAGTTCCTTCAAGAGACCACCCCTTGGTTCCCACTTCTTCACTTCTGAGGACCTGGCTCCCAGTGTTCATCTCCCAGCAGATCGGCCAGGCTCCCACTTGTTCTAATGAACCTGTGCAGCGTGTCCAAACAGGCCCAGATGATTGACGCTGCACCAGTCGCAGCAGGCGCCCTGGAGGTGGGCCCACTCATATCCTAACGGTACTGGAATGAATAATGGCCAAGAGCAAATGGTGTGGAGACCACCTGAAGTTATTTAAATTTTATAGTCAATCGCCTCATAAATTAGAGATTTGCTTAAGTGGAGTCCTGTAGATGAACTCATAAAATATGCATTTAACACTTTATTTATGGTATAACCATAGCATTGCAAAAAAGTAACCTCAAAATGCATGTGAAAACACCTGCTGTTGGCTTTCTTTCATGGAGAAGAGGGACACTTGACTGTCTGCAAAGAGAAGCTGGAGAATGATGTTGCTGGGCAGTCAGATTGAGGAGGACTAATTTCTTTAAGAAACCCAAGAATTAATAAATTAATGGTTGAGACAGGGAAAAAATTTTTTTAAAAAATCTAGTAGGGAAAATCTCCAGTTTCTGCAATGTAGTGATTTGAAGGAAAGGGCCTATTTGGTTTATCTTTTTCTTCCTATTTCTTTTTTAAAATTTTTATTGAACTTATTGGGGTGACATTGGTTAATAAAATTATATAGGCTTCAGGTGAACAATTCTATTATACATCATCTGTCTATTGTATTGTGTGTTCACCACCACAAACCCAGTCCCCTTCCATCACCATTTATCCCCCCTTTACCAGCTTCTACTCCCCCGCCCAATTGCCATACTGGCGTCTGTGTCTATGAGGTGGTGTTTTTCTTTGCTTAATCCCTTCACCTTTTTCACCCAGCCCCCCACCGCCTCCCCTCTGACAGCCGTCAGTCTGTTCTCTATGAGTCTGTTTCTATTTTGTTAGTTTATTGAAGCTTCTATACTCATTCACTCCATAGCCCACTGTATGTAAAATAATGTGAGCATTTTCTAGGAGCAAACCATAAATAAATGGCTGTCTATTTTAACTTCCTTTAAAAAAAACACCACCACAGATTTATAGAAATATTAATTTGACAACATAAAGCTCAACCTATTTCAACTCAGTGATTTTTAGTAAAATTGACTGAGCTGTCAACCACCACCACAATCCAGTTTTAGCACATTCCCATCACCCCAAAGAGACCCCTCATGCCCATTTGCAGTCCATCTATTTGCACCCTCACCTTGGATAACCATTAATCAGTATATCTCTATATATGAAAGCCTAGGCGACCATTCAACTGTTTGACCGTTCGACCATTCAACCGGTAGCTATGCTGCGCACTGACCACCACAGGGCAGACGCTCAACTCACAGGCATGGAAACATGGAACAGACTGATGAATCTCAGAGGGACGAGGGGAAGGGGGAGGGTGGGAAGGGATTAACCAAATATCTTATATGCATACTAGAGGCCTGGTGCATAGATTCATGCACTGGTGGGTTCCCTCAGCCTGGCCTGCGGGGATCAGGCCAAAACCGGCAGTCCAACATCCCCTGAGTGGTCCCGGATTGAGAGAGGGTGCAGGCCAGCCGAGGGACCCCACCGGTGCACAAATCCATGCACTAGGCCTCTAGTCAGATATAAATGACTGGATAATATTCCTCGTAAGGATACACCTCTGCTTTTTCTGAATCTGCCTGGTAAGTTTGCCCAGCAAGAGATAACTGGGCTGGGCTTGGCTTTGAAGGGGCATCTGGAATAGGAAGGGCCTTCCTCATTTTTAAAACACCTCTTTTCCTCTGTTCTTCAGATTGAATAATTTCTGTTGATTTGTCTCTTCTGTCATATCAATTCTACTATTAAGCCCTTCCAGATATTATTTTTTTACTTCTAAAATTTTCATTTTGTTATTTTTATAGTTTTTATAGTTTCTATTTCTCTGCTGAAAACATTTTCCATTCATTTCAAAGGTATTTGCTTTACGTCATGGACTATAATTGCTGGTTTAAGTCTTTATCTGATCATTACAACACCTGGGTCATCTCAGTATTGTGATCTATCGATCGCCTCATACCTTGAGAACTGGTCATATTGGCTTGCTTTTTTTATCTGTTGCATTTTGGATTGTATAATGATGTGTTGAATATTATGTTTTAAGACTCTGGATCCAGTTTCAATTCTCTGGAAAAGGTTGGCTTTTTTGGTTTTGTTTTGTTTTAAAAAATCTGATTATGTTTAGGCAGCAAGGCTCTCAGGTCAGTTGGGTGAAAGCCTGTTCCCAGCAGCGGAGAGCAGGAAGTTCCCAGAGACAGTGCACAGCGCATGCATGTCCCGCACTCCCCTCTGAGGCCTGGGACACCTGGGCCTGCGGCTTTCACTGTCTGCACTGACTTTCCTTTCAATTATAATCTTTTATCTTTTTAGCCCCAGAAATTTCAAGGAAATTCAACAAAGAAAATCAAATCCAAAAAATTGCATCACCTCAAAGGCCAGAGGGTTATTGCAAGATGTGACGCAAATGGCTTTTATTTCCCAGGTAGATATATTATTTTGTAAGATTGCTTTGTTAAAGGATATGCTATCGGGGAGGGGACCAGCGGTTCTCAAACTGCGCTTTCCCTAGAACAGTGATGGCGAACCTATGACACGCGTGTCAGAGGTGACCGTGAACTCATTTTTTTGGTTGATTTTTCTTTGTTAATGGCATTTAAATATATAAAATAAATATCAAAAATATGTCCTTCTCCTCCTCCTCCCTCTCCTCCTCCTCCTCCTCCTCCTCCTCCTCCTCCTCCTCCTCCTCCTCCTTCTTCTTCTTCTTCTTCTTCTTCTTCTTCTCTCTCTCTCTCTCTCTCTCTCTCCCACACACACACTTCCTCATTAAAAAACACACACATTAACAGCAACTCGAAAAGGCAAAAATCACAGTTTGCTAGACGGAAAACCTCTAAAATTAAGGAAGACAAGAATATGGTGAATGGCCGTGTAGGGTGACACCCAGTGCATTGGGGCAGGTGGTGGGAAGGCTACTGGTGGGCAAAGTGATTGCCTTTTGCAGGAGATGGAATTGACTGGACTGTGACTATCAGAAGGTTCTTACAGCCAGGGATTAAAAATATTTATATATCCAGTCTCCAGCCTGAGAAATTCCCTCTTGGAGCAAAGAGTAAGAACTATTTCTGCATCTCTAGCCAAATGAACTGGCCTACGCTGTACGCTTAGACCATTTCTCCAGTCCTCGAACTGCTGAGCATGGCCAGAGTTTTGCTGAGGGCCTCAATAGGGGTGTGTCCGTTTCCTAGCCTGAATGCAGGAGAGCCCTCAGGCCCAGGTGGGGAGCCCCGTCATACCCAGGAGGATGACTGCCATCACCAAGCTGCCTTCAGGAGCAAAGACCCACAGAACAAAGGCCAGGCCCCTGAAATAGTTCTTCGTGACATGTCAGAACCAGGGGCTGAGGACAGGAAAGCGGGATGTTGGGAAGCCGAAGGTTGGAAGCTGGTCTTGGATCAGGACGTGGAAATGCTGGCAACTCCTTAATTAGATGGAGAAGGAGCCAGAGCAGAGGCCGAGCCCTAGCTCGACAGGCCGCGCAGGGTCCTGCAGGTCGAGGACACAGCCAGAGGTGCCACCGGCGAGGCTGGTTCTACAGTTAGGCCATGGAAGCACTCTAATTGTGGGAGGTGGGCAAAGGCCACCTCTGCAGAGAATGTACACAGAGGAAAAGAGAATGAAGGAACTAAAAGAGATTATAGTAACATACTGAAAAGTTGGGTCCAACCACCTAGGGCAGGTCGGGCATACTGTTGTGTAAAAGGCAGAGAATGAATGGTTTAGACCAGTAATGGAGAACCTATGACATGCATGTCAGAGGTGACACACGAACTCATTTTTTTGGTTGATTTATTTTGGTTAAATGGCATTTAAATATATAAAATAAATATCAAAAATATAAGTCTTTGTTTTACTATGGTTGCAAATATCAAAAAATTTCTATATATGACACAGAACCAGAGTTAAGTTAGGGTTTTTCAAAATGCTGACACGCCGAGCTCAAAAGGTTCGCCATCACTGGTTTAGAATGTGGGCCATGCAGCCTCCGTCACAGCTGCTCACTGTAGGCAAGAAACTGGACAACTGCCTGCTGCTTTCAGACCAGATCCTGCTAAAGCCCCCAAGGCCGGGGCATGAGGAGCCTCCCAGGCTGAGCCCAGTCCTGAACCGAGGAGAGGGTGAGGCATGGAGGGTTGTCTTCAACCAGGAGTGGTCCTGCACTGTTTCCATAACAGAAATTCCTTCAAAAAGTGCTGCTTGTTTTTCTAAAAGAGTAGTCAATGGATGGTAGGCAATATGTGAGTAATGTGTAAAGAAAATTCAAAATCCAGTTGAACATTTAGTTTGATAAGAAAGCACGCACGGTGGAAAGCTGGTTTTCATGTGTGTGTGTTTTGTTTTAAAAAGGTTTCCATTTCTTTGGTTATTTCATACAAAAGACATAGACTCAGGATGAAACTCGGCAGTCTCCTGGCACGTCCAGGGCCTGGGGCTTGGCCAAGGATGCCTGGGAGCGGGCGGGGCCCAATGGGACGTGCACTTTCTGTCTCAGAGCAGAGGTCCTGGCAGCTGCCACTGCCAGGGCGTGTCCTGCTCAGAGCTCCCCTGATACGTATAACCCGCGCATGACGGGAACATGCATTCATCTCGGCTAAGTGACAGCACGTGTGCACCCAGCGTGGCATTTCCTTTCTGGTTGTAACAAGCTCTCTGAGGAGAACGACAAGGCAAGGAAACGTCTGGGTTCCTGTTTTCTCCGTTTTGGTTGTAGATTTTAGGGAAGCTGTGGGATGTGCTCAGCCTCGCGGGCTTTTCATTGATCTAACGTTAATGAGAAGCTGGTGAGGGGAGTTCGCATTTCCTTTTCACTCACAATTGAACAGCACTGGTTTTCCTATCTGAGCTTTACAGAAGGGAGTGTGGCTAAAACAGATACATGAGGGAACCGATGGTAGGGTGTCCAGGAAGAGGGTGTCTGTTTCTGAGATGGTTGCTGGTGACGCTGGGTGAGTGAGCTGCGCATGCTCTGGCCCCAGCTCCGTGGTGTCCAGACCAGAGCATGCCCTTCCCCGCCTGCAGTCTGCACCCCAGGCCCCCCCGGAGGCGTCCCTCGCCATCTGGTGAGTCGTCCAAGAGGCAAAGTGTGACAATTAGCCGACCCACAGGAGGGGCAGCCCAAGGCGATAGGCTTTCCTTGTCCTCCTATCGTATCTTAACTTTGATTCCTTCCAGGGGTCGTGAAGAAGTGCATAAACCCCACCCATGCACTGGTGAACTTCAGGTACGGAGACACCAAGGTGGTGCCTACCTCCTTCATCACGCCTGTGGGGGGCGCCATGCCCTGCCCGCTGCTCCAGGTACCGGCTCCAGCACCTGTTCCCGAACCCTTTCACGTTCCCAGTCCTCTGAGGACAGGCTGCCGTGCTAGGCCCTTCGCTGCGCTCTGGTTGGGCTGGAAGAGGAATGGCCTGTTTTCTATGGTCACTTGCCTGGAGATTTCTTTGTTCATGATCCTGATCTGCTAACTGCCTGGTATATAGCTCAGGACTGCACTGGCCACTTTACAGGCCATAGATGGTCAGGGAAGGGAGTTGCTGAGGCTGTTGGTGCTCTTGAAACTATAACTGCAAACTATATTAAATAGTTTTTCTTAAAAAATATATTTTTATTGATTTCAGAGAGAAAGGGAGAGAGAGATAGAAACATCAATGATAAGAATTGATTGGCTGCCTCCTGCATGCCCCCTACTGAGGATTGAACCCACAACCCAGGCATGTGCCTGACCGGGAATCAGACCATGACCTCCTGGTTCATAGGCCAACGCTCAACCACTGAGCCACACCGGCCGGGCTAAACAGTTTTGAAGCAAGGGCAGAGGTCATGCTTCCTTGACAGCCAGGCCAGAGAGTAGCGAGAAAGCCCCAGAACTGCAGTGCCGTGGGTTTTGGAGAGAGTGGAGGGAAGCACCGAGGGAGCACACTTGCAGGGGCACCTGGTCGTGTGGCCCCTGCCAGACCCAGGCGCACATCAGCGTACTTCCTCCTGGCGGGATCCTGTCCATCTGACAAGTGCCCAGCAGCTGTGTCCCTGCCCAGGACTTCCTGTCCACTGGAAGCGATCTCCATGTCCCTTTACCCACGGAGTCCTCCGTGTGCTCCGAGCACCGCGAGCAGGCCTGTGTTCCTCTCCCCTGGGTCTTCATGTGAGGCCCTGCAGGCCCCTCCCACCTGTCCTGGGAGGATGTTTCCAGACCCCTCCCAGGCCCTGCTGCAGTGGGGCTTCCTCAAGCCAATCACTGCATTCCAGGGTGGCCAATGAGTGCAGGAACTGTGGAACTATTGGCTCTTTCTGAGAAAAAATTATGTATTTGAAATTTAGAACCCTGGGTGTTTTAAAACACGCTTATATCAATACTGTCTACTCTAGAAGGCCTATAAGCCAAGTGTTTACTATGAAGCATGTTCTCATCTACAGGTCGGAGATTATGTATTTGCCAAGATTGTGACACCCAATGGATTTGACTTCTATGTCCCTGCCATTGTCATAGCACTTCCGAATCAGGATGTGGCCGAGGATAAACTCTACACGGTTTTGAAGTGTAACAACCGGAGAGTAAGTAGAACTGCGTCTGGAAAAGGGCTGCGTCGCCAGCAGGAGCCGCTCCCTCGCCCCCTCTCTGCGGGCCGCACTAGCTCTTTCCTGGCCCTGCCAGGTGTCCTGAAGAAATGGTTTCCCGGCTGCATCCCCTCCCCCTGCGGTTTGGATTCTGCCCACTCAAGACACAAAAGCTGCCCTTGCTACTGGAGCCACGGCCTCCCTGCTCCTCCACGGGACGGCCTCCTGCCTGGGAGCTCCCTTGGCTTCTTCAGGGTCCTTCCTGTCCTTACAGCTCTCGCTCTCTCTCTCTCGCTCTCGCTGATGCTGATGCTCAGGATGCTCCTGCCTGATGCTCTCCTGCCGGTCCTCCCAATGGATCTGTCCTAAAAGTTTCAGAAAACATCCTTATCAGTTATGATCTGATGATGTCATTTGCCTGCCTGATGTCCCCCCCCTCCCCACCCCCACACACTTCTCATCAACCTCAAGAAAAAGTGCAGCTTTGGGGATGTGAAGTACAGCACAGGGAACATCGTCAGTAATATTGTAGTAACTCTGTACAGTGCCCGGCGGGGACTGGAAATATCGGGGTCACTCTGTAAAGTGTAGGATTGTCTGCCCACTATGCTGTGCACCTGAAACTACTACAAAATAATAGTAAATGTAAACAGTAACCGAAAATTTTAAAAAGAAGAAAAGAAAAGAAAGGAAGAAAGGGAAAAAAAGGAAAAGAAAAAAAGCGGGGCTTGACCGGCATGTTTCTGGCTGCCCTGTGAGCTGGAACACAGCGGCCTTTCCTGCCCCTGGGCTTCCGCTCCTCCTGGACGGCCTTCCGTCTTCTTTCCACGAAGCAGCTTCTGCCTCATTGTGCCCCCCCTGCCGAGGCCCTGGGGGGGGGGGGTCCCGCCCACTGTCCTCCCTCTTCCCACACCGGCTTCCTTGCCAGCCAGCTCCCACCTCCTTCAGTGCAGGAGCTGTGGCCTGGGCACCTTTGCACCATGACAGCCCCTGGGGAAGAGAAGGTTCTCACAATTGCTTTTCGAATTGTTTGAAGAAATGATGTTTCTAATAGGAATAACTTTGCTTGGATGGACTGCTTACTATGCTTGGAAAAGAGGCTGGTGAGCAAACAGGAGCAAATGGAATCACAGACGCTGACTTTATTAGGCCTTAGTATGCGCCACAGGTGCTGCTCCAAGTGCGTGGCCCGCAGAGGACCGCTGAGAGCCCAGAACACTGTGACGTGGGACCAGTCACCCTGTCTTCGGACAAGGAAACCGAAGCAGAAAGGTCATCACACACGGGCGTAGAACAGGCAGGCACCAGGAGGTCGCTCACAGGCTGCACGCTCGCCCTCTGCGTCTGCCTGCTGCGATGCAGAATGAAACATCCAGTCAATTCTGGATTGAAGGCCGTGAGCAAACAGCAACTGAGCCAGTGGGCCCAGAGGCACTGAATGCAACCTGACAGACACGGGGGAGAAAGGGAGCCTTCTCATCAAGCCAGGAAAGCCTGAGAGAAACGGGCTTTCCTGGGGCTGTTCCACAACAGCACAGGGGCCCCCGCCTGGAAGGCCACCGGCTGGCGCTGCTGGGGGATGTCTCCCAGGCAGGAAAGGAGGAAGCAAATCCAGGGATGACACGTCCCCGGGGTGTGGCATGGTCAGGGCACGGACGCTGAAAACAGTTCTGATGGAGATGCTGGGAGACTCATGGGGCTGACGGTCGGTGCTCATCAAGAGGCGGTGGTGACAGCTTATAAGCCCAGGAAAGAGATGGCCAAGGCCGAAATAAAGATAGGACGGTGGTTATGTGAGAGGATGTGTGTGTGTGCGCGTGTGTGTGTGCACCCACTGCATCGTATGTGGCTGGACTTGGCAAATGATCCAGGGCATGGAGAATGACAGAGAGGACTCAACAATGACTTTTATTCAGCATGTAATTATCAAGTGAGGCTCTGTATCTAAACTGCACCCTTAAGTATCACTCTAAATAGGATAATGGCTAGTCGCTATTACAATGGGCTGAGCTGGAATAAAATTACATCTGAACTGTGGACATCTCTCAGTTACTCTTTTGTATTATTACAGGAATTTTGCCCACGAAATGCACTTATAAAGATCAGCCAGAACAAGTATGCTCTCTCTTGCTCTCATATAAAGTCACCCCCAATTCAGGAGGATCCCAAAGTGTAAGTGGACCCCACTTTTTACTTCCTGAATTTTATTCATATCTTTGCACCTTTAATCAGTTTCTAGGTTGAGAGTCATGATCTCTAGGAATTCGGGAGGAAGCAGAGGTGGGCAACTTATTGCTTAAACTGTGGTTCCATGGTTATTCTTTATTCAGTGTCACACCTTTACCTCCAGGTTATTTGTCTCCCTGGTTCTAATCTCAAATCTAACACTATTTTGCTGACCTTTCAGAAAAGCATTCTGGCTTCTGTCATGAAGATGAAGGAATTATTCTCCTTTTATTTGTAAGGATTCAAATAAAACCCCAGCCCTTGGCAACCACCATCCTACTTTCTGTCTCCATGATTTTGACTACTGTGGGAACCTCACATAAGTGGAGTCATACAGTAGTTGTCCTTTTGTGACTAGCTCCTTTCACTTAGCACAATGCCCTCATGGTTCATCCATGTTGAAGCAAATGCTAGACTTCCTTTCCTTTTTAAGGCTGAACAATGTCCCATTGGATGTGTAAACCATATTTTGTTTACCTCTCTCTCTGTCTCTGAGCACTGGGGTTGCTTTCACCTCATGGCTATTGTGAGTAAAACCGCTATGAACAGGGGAGGCCCTGCTTTCATTCTGTGGGTATATAACCAGAAGTGGAATTGCCGGTCACATGGTAGTTCTACTTTTAACCTTTTGAGGGACTGCCTACTGCTTTCCACAGCAGCTGCTCCATTTTACATTCCCACCAGCAGTGCACAGGGTTCCAGTTTCTCTACGTCCTGGCCAGGACTTGTTATTTTTTAGTTTTATTTATTTTCTTTTCGATAATAACTATCCTAATGGGTATGAAATAGTCAAGCCAGTTTTTTCATCTTTCTTGGAAACTACCTCCAGAGTTTTTGAGCTGATCTTTGAAAAGTATCACATGTGGTAAATCTTGCTCCTTTGAAGAGGGATTTGATCAATGGAATTTTCTGTTTAGAAATAACTAAAAAATTTTCCCATCCTATTAACTTTTCTTGACAATTTCCAAAAGGATCTGAAAGCAGCCATAGTCAAAGTTTTTCAGAATGAAGGCTGGTGGTCAAGGTGGCAGATGCTGATTATGGGAACAAAATATGGTTTAACAAACACCAGGCAGCTGGTGTCTTAACTTACCCTGAGGGCTCTGAAAAAGCCAGTTCTCAAATGGTGTGCCATGCTGGCATGGCTGAATGAAGTCAAGGTATTTGTTCCCAAGACGTCTTCTTTGAAAGACATTTCTGTATAAATAAATTGTTCAGTATATTTTCTCTGTGTTTTTTTGGTACCTTTTGACCAACAAACACCTCTCCATTTTCCCCACCCTGGCAACGACCACTAGATTATGCAGTATTTGTCTTTTTCTAACACATTTCACTTAACAAAATACCCTCAAGTTCCATTCAAGTGGTTGCAAATTGTAAGATTTCTTTCTTTACTGCCGA
>NW_005871258.1:450800-477064 GCF_000147115.1 Myotis lucifugus
ATATATATATATATATATATATATATATATATATATATATATATATATATATCCCATTCATCCATCGATGGACACTTAGGTTGCTCCCATGTCTTGGCTATTGTAAATAATTCTGCCATGAACATAACAGTGCAGATATCTCTTCAAGATAGTGATTTCATTTTCTTTGGACAAATACCCAAGTGGAATTGCTGGGTCATAAGGCAGTTCCATTTTTTTTTTAATACTAACATTTACTATTTATTTATTTATTTATTTATTTATTTATTTATTTATTTAAATTCTCTCCCAGGAATATTTTTCCATTAATTTTTAGAGAGAGTGGAAGAGAGAGGGAAAGAGAAATATCGATGTGAGAGAAACACATTGACTGGTTGCCTCCTACACACACCCCGACCAGGGCCCAGGCCAGGGAGGAGTTTGCAATCGAGGTACATGCCCTTGATGGGAATCGAACCCGGAACCCTTTGGTTCACATTCTGATGCTCTATCCACTGAGCCAAACCGGCTAGGGCATGACAGTTCCATTTTTAATTTTGGGGGATCCTCTATACCAGGGGTCTTCAAACTTTTTAAACAGGGGGCCAGTTCACTGTCCCTCAGACTGTTGGAGGGCCGGACTATAGTTTAAAAAAAACCTATGAACAAATTCCTATGCACACTGCACATATCTTATTTTGAAGTAAAAAAACAAAACGGGAACAAATACAATATTTGTATTTGCATGTGGCCCGCGGGCCGTAGTTTGAGGACCCCTGGTCTATACTGTTTTCCACGGTGGCTGCACCAATTTACATTCCCACCAACAGTGCACCAGGGTTCCCTTTTCTCCACATCCTCGCCCACACCTGTTATCTCTTGGCTTGGATCTCTCTGTAGACACAGCAGCCGTGGAGACCATGGTGACCCTGATTCTGTCTCTCTAGGGAAGATGTGGGCATGAAGAACTCAAGTTTACTTACATGGCCAGTCAGAGAAGCTGGCACCACCAACCTCCGGGAGCTGAGACAGGAGAACCTTAGAAGAAAGAAAAAGAAACCCGCCAAGAGGCTGCCCCTGCAGGAGGCGGTGTGCTCGGATTCAGACGACCCTTCCCATGGCTACAGGTCCCAAGAATCCTACCCCTGGAGACACCCCAAGCCCAAGGTGGGAGGGGGGCGACATTGTTTATCTCCAGAACACCCAGAAATCTCTCAAGAGTAGTGCATGTGAGATCACCCCCCAGTTTCCGGGCCAGTTTAGGTCTCAGTACAGCAAAGGCCCTAATACCTTAAGTAATGCTGACATCACTTCCCCAGAGAAGGGTCAAGGCACAGGGTTTAGGAGTCAGCCAGCAGAGTCATCGCTGCTTCACCTCCACCTGAGCAGCCCCGCCCTGCACTCATAGAGCCTTCCACAGCAACAAAGGGCTGAGGATTGCCACCAGGAGACCTTAAAGCAGTATAGTAGCAGCTTTGGTTAAGAGAGCCAGCGTTCCTCCGGGGCCGCCCAGACCTCAGCCCTGACACTGTGGACCTAGCCCCTCTGCTGAGGTAAGGCTGCCTCCTGCATCCCACCCCGCTGTCCCTGTTTGTAACAAGGTAGACTTCTCTGCCTCCCCCACCGGGATCTCCGACCTATTGGGGCTTATTGGGTTTGACTTTTCCATTTCTTTGTCCTGTTCCTTCTCCTGTCCTCACAAAAATATGCTCAATCTTCTGGAAGACTCTGCACACCCAGAAGTTTAATCTGATAGACTACTGTTGTAGCATTTTCAAAAATTTTAGAAGTTAGTTATAATCCAAGCCTGAAGTCTTGTTTTAAACCGAGTATCTCATATGAATTAGGGATTTTTATCACTTAATATTAGGACTGAAATTAAGACTTAATAACTTGTATGAGAGCTACAAGACTGAACATTTCCTATTTTATTGTTTTTATTGAGCCCTTCCTAATTGTTTTTGTCTGTAGTCTGTTGTAGGTACCTCTAATTGAGCGTGGAACCAGAATAAAAACTTAACATTGGAAACATTACAAAGTTATTGGATTATGAGATATTGCTTTCTTTGAACACATTTTAGCAATAACATATAAAAGTATTCACCCCTATTCATTAATTTCTTCATAAAATTAGTTTTAAATAATTTAAAAAATGAAAAAGCTCATTCAAATCACTTCTAGTCAATAATAGCTTTTGGGCTAGATAACCATAGGATACAGATTATTAATAAGACAAATATTGGATGCTTTTTGCAAAAGCTAAGGCAGCATTCCAATACTCTAAAAATTCACAACATAATTAAAAATGATACTCACATTCCAGAAAGCTAAAAATCACCAAGGTTATGGCAAAGAAATTAAAAGAGGAATCCACTTCCAAAAATGTGTAAGAAAAGGGACATGAGCTCAGCATCAGCCAAAAGTAGGAATGCAATGAGGAAGGAATTAAGGAAATGGTCCGGAACAAGGCAGGGAGTTGTGGGAGGCGTACTGCCACCCAGAGCCTGGAGCTTCTCCCAGGCAGGAAGGTTGTGGAGCCCAGTGGAGAACAGGTGGGGCAGGGAAGAAGCCATTCATTCCATCGCTGTAATCATCATGCCACCTGCAGGCCTGCATGCATCCATGTGGGCCATTGTGCATCCATGTGGGCCTGCGTACGTCCATGTAGGCCTGCCTGAACTCATGTGGGTCAGCAAGCATCCGTGTGGGCCTGCGTACGTCCATGTAGGCCTGCCTGAACTCATGTGGGCCAGCATGCATCCATGTGGGACTGCGTTCATCCATGTGGGACTGCGTTCATCCATGTGGACCTGCGTGCATCCATGTGGGACTGCGTTCATCCATGTGGGCCTGCGTGCATCCATATAGACCTGCATGCATCCATATAGACCTGCATGTACTCATGTGGTCAGTGTGCATCCATGTGGGCTGGTGTGCACTCATGTGGGCCGGCATGCATCCATGTGGGCCTGCATGCGTCCATGTAGACCTGCATGTACTCATGTGGTCAGTGTGCATCCATGTGGGCTGGTGTGCACTAATTTAATTATTCAACAAGCAACTGAGTGCTTGTGTCAGGCTCCAGAGAGACCTCTGACTTCTGAAAGGTGGGCACCTTCTATCTATTCTACCTTTCTTCATCTTCACAGAACTGCAGGGATGAAGGACGATGGGACAAAGACACAGGATAATAGTTTGTTAGTATTACATTACAGAGCATGGTGTACTCAGTGACACTCAGTGATATGCCCAATGTGCTGTCCTTTGTTGATAATGCCCAGCCAATGTGCTGGGGGAAATTGCAATAACAACAGTGTATTTGCACTTCCAGCCAATATTTTTTAAAATATACTTTTATTGATTTTAGAGAAGAAGGGGGAGAGAGATAGAAACATCAGTGATGAGAGAGAATCATTGATTGGCTGCCTCCTGCACATCCCCTACTGGGGATCGAGCCTGCAACCCAGGTATGTGCCCTTGACTGGAATTGAACCTGGGACCCTTCAGTCCGCAGGCCGATGCTCTATCCACTGAGCCAAACCAGCTAGGGCAACTTCCAGCCAATACTGAATAACAAATTGAATCCCCCTCCCCTACCAGAAAGAAATTAGAACCTGATAAAATGTATTTAACAGCTGTTTCCAAAACACTGGGCACAGACAAAGATCTCCGAGAAACAAAGAAGGCAAGAGAGCTGCTAGACCAGTGTTCTCAACCTTCCTAATGCCGCGACCCTATAATACAGTTCCTCATGTTGTGGTGACCCCAGCCATAAAATTATTTTCGTTGCTACTTCATAACTGTAATTTTGCTACTGTTATGAATCGTAATGTAAATATCTGATATGCAGGATGCATTTTCATTGTTACAAATTGAACATAATTAAAGCATAGTGGTTAATCACAAAAATAATATGTAATTATATATGTGTTTTCCGATGGTCTTAGGCGACCCCTGTGAAAGGGTTTTTCGACCCCCAAAGGGGTCGCGACCCACAGGTTGAGAACCGCTGTGCTAGGCTGTGGCTTGTGCATCTGTATGCACTGCCTCAGGTAACTCCTGTTTGATTGTCACTGAACAAATGTGCATCTTTAGCACGTGCCAGAAATAACAAAAGGGGTTCAAGCTGTAAAAATAATCGTAATCGCTATGTGTCCAGATGTGATGGCCACCTTGTATAATTGGCACAGAGCTATGTGGAATGGGTATAGGGTTACTGCCTGAAAGAGAGAAGGCACTCTTATCAGAAGCAAAGGAACAGACGTTCGAGAAGAGACTGGATGACCACTCGAGTGGTGTATAAAGATCCATGCATCAAGTGACCGAGTCGCCAACATTGCCTCTTAAGTTCCTTTTCAACTCCAGGAGTCAGTGGATCAATGACACAGTCCATTATCAGCTCAGAGCATTTCCACATAGATGTACAGTGGTCCTTAAAAAAGGGGAAGGGAGGGAGGAGTTATGGCCAACACAATTAAACAAATGAAATTAATTAGGGAAATGAAATTGAAAAAGAAGTAAAATTATATTTGCATGTGATAAAAGTATACCTCAAAAACCTGAAAGAATCTATGATAGTGCTAATTCATACAATAAAAATAACTCAGAAGGTGGCAGGATAGAAATTTAATATACAGTAATCAATAGCTTTCGTGCACACAAATAATGATAGAGAAAACCTCAACTATAATAGCCACAAATAAAATGTAGTCAATTTTCATTATTCATGGCAGTTCTGTTCTACCAAGTCCTGTCTAACACTGAATTCGGCAAATATTGGATCATGGTCCTCAGGAGAACAGGGTTTGGTCACATCATTTCCACCAATGGATCAATATGTGACCTTTGTTGTGTGTTTCTGTTTAAAGGCACCTTATTTAATCTATTAATATACATATTCATATATATTGTTAACTCATTAACATAGAACTCATGGCCAATAGCACTGTGACTCTTGCCTGCATGAAGCTCATCTAACACGGTCCTTCTTGGTGGCACCTCACAGCCTCTTGGCACAGAACACTAGGTGGCACTTCAACACAACCCGTGAGGCCAGTGAGACAGTGCCGTCCACAGGAAGCACTAAGTAAGCCACTAAAGAAAAGGACAGTTTTTGACACAAAGAGCTGAGAGAAGAAGGCAGAAAGGCGAGTCAATTTTCAACAGTCTGAGCATATGGATATCTGCAAAACACCTTGACTAGTTAAATTTTTTCCTTTTAATATTTATTGAAAGTATTACATAGGTCCTCCTTTTCCCCTCATTAGCCTCTTCCAGCCTGATCCCATCTTTGCCCCCCACCCCAGGCCCTCATCACCCCATTGTCTGTGTCCACGGGTTATGCATACATGTACACAAGTTCATTGGTTGATCTCTTCCCACCCTCCCTCCCCTGCCTTCCCTCTGAGGTTCAACAGTCCGCTCATGCTTCTATGACTGGGTCTATTTTTTATCATCAGTTGATTTGGTTCACTAGATTCTACATATGAGTGAGATCATGTGGTACTTGTCTTTCTCTGACTGGCTTATCTCATTCAGCATAATACTCTCCAGGTCCATCCATTCTGTTGAAATGGTAAGAATCCTTTTTTTTATTGCCATGTAGTATTCCATTGTGTAAATGTACTGTAGTTTTTTTATCCACTCATCTGCTGATGGGCACTTAGACTGTTTCCAAATCTTAGCTATTGTAAATTGTGCTGCTATGAACATAGGGGTGCATATATCCTTTCTGACTGGTGTTTCTGATTTCTTTGGATATATTTCTAGAAGTGGGATGACTGGACCAAATGGGAGTTCCATTTTTAATTTTTTTAGGAAACTCCATACTGTTCTCCACAGTGGCTGCACCAGTCTGCATTCCCACCAGCAGTGTACCAGGGTTCCTTTTTCTCCACATCCTCGCCAGCACTTGTCATTGGTTGATTTGTTGATGGTAGCCATTCTGAGAGATGTGAGCTTAAGAACCAGCTCTGGAGCCAGCCTAGCCAGCTCTGGAGACAGAAGATGTGGTGGCCTCCTCTCCTGCCCCCTGTCCCCCCCCCCTTTTTTGTGGAAATTAAATGAATTGACAAGTGCTTTGCACAGTGTGTGGCAGAGTAAGTGCTGCGAACCTGTTGACTCATTGCCTCCAGGACTCGGGTTTTCCCAGCCTCTCTCTCTAATTAACAAGCAGGGTTCACCCCTGTAGGATTTAAATCTATGAAAAGAGAAAGCCTTAGCTCTCCAAAATCACACAGCTATTGGTCTGTCTGATAGTGATAAAAAATTCTGTGCTATCTTTTTAATAGGCTAGAGCAGGGGTGGGCAAACTTTTTGACTTGAGGGCCACAATGGGTTCTTAAACTGGACCGGAGGGCCGGAACAAAAGCATGGATGGAGTGTTTGTGTGAACTAATATAAATTCAAAGTAAACATCATTACGTAAAAGGGTACGGTCTTTTTTTTTTTTTAGTTTTATTCATTTCAAACGGGCCGGATCCGGCCCGCGGGCCGTAGTTTGCCCACGGCTGGGCTAGAGGCATAACCCAAACCTGTTGAGCTCACCGGGGAACTCAGGGAACATTGCAGGGTAGATCTGGCTAGAAAGATAGTGGGGACCTGACCCCAAAAGGTGGTCATTGGTGGATAGCAAACTGGCCATTTAGTCTTGAGCTAGCTACTCCCCACTCTGGGCCTCCATTTTCTTCTCTCTTCAGTGGGCGGGTTTGAGGAGTGGTCAGGGCCACGAGAGGATCTGCTGCATTCAGTAACTCCTGAGAAACTCCCAGGTTGTCCTCCTCCAACCTCTCCCCCATTCTCCCTCCACCACCAGCACTAGCAGCGGGGGAACCAGGGGCTTACACAACCCCCAGAGAAAGTGAGCTCGCACAGGGCAGGAGAAGATGGCGGAGATCCCGTCTCCAAAGAGCGGGGGAAGCTGGTGTGGGAAGGGGTGGAAGAGAAGTGAAAAGGAGGGAGAGAAATGAGCAAGAAAAGATAAAAGACTGAAACTTAAAAATGGAAGGAATGAAAGAAAAGGAGGAAGAGGCAGAAGAAAAAAGATAAATTCCTTTTGTCAACTGATGGTCCATGATCGTTGGCGCTAACAGGAATCTGCTATTTGGGGTGCGGTGAAGAAGGAACCTCTATTCAGTGCAAAACAGCTCAATTGTGATCCAGCACAGCTGTGACAAGAGCAGGCTGTGCAACAACTCAACTGTAAGAAAGCACAGCTGTGAGAACAGCAGGGGATGTGAAAACAACAGGCTGTGGAACAGCTCAGTTGTGAGAATACAACAAACACAGCACAGCTGTGAGGAAGCCCTGAGGCCAGGCCCCTCTGGCTAGACAGCTCTGCTCTGGCCGGCACTGGCCCGCTCCTCCTTGGTCTGTCTGCACTGGTCTGCCCCACTCTGCTCTGGTGAGACATCCGTTTTCAGCTCAGCCAGGGATGTGCAGTCTCCTAAAGAAAGGTAAAGTGTCCTCTTAGAGCAGTGGTTCTCAACCTGGGCTGCACATTAGAATCACCTGGGGAATCTTTTTAAAATCCTGATTTCTGAGCCTCATCCTCTGGAAATTCTGTTTCTTTGTTACTAATGTTGTGGCCCCACCCCATAACAAAGAAACAGAATTTCCAGAGGATGAGGCCCAGAAATCAGGATTTTAAAAAGATTCCCAGGTGATTCTAATATGCAGCCAAGATTGAGAACCACTGTCTTAGAGCCAGAGGGGAGCTGGCTTATCTATATATATAAAAGTCTAAGTGACCGGCCGACTGACTGACCTACCAGTAGCTATGACGTGCAATGACCACCAGGGGGCAGATGATCAATGCAGGAGCTGCCAAGCTGCAATGACTTGGCAGCAGCGGTTCTCAGGTGACACACCCGGAACCAGAGAGGAGGGAGCCCGATTCCAGGATGTGTCACCTGAGAAGTGCCCCCTCACAATCCAGGACCCCTCAGAGGATGTCAGAGAGTTGGTTTCAGCCCAATCCTTGCAGGTTAGGCTGAGGGACCCCACCGGTGCACAACTCTGTGAACCGGGCCTCTAGTCTATATATATAAAAGGCTAAGCAACTGTCCAACCATCCAACCGGCCAGTAGGTATGATGTGCACTGACCACCAGGGGCCAGATGCCCAATGCAGGAGCTGCCAAGCTGCCGTGACTTTGCAGCAGCAGTTCTCGGGTGACGCACCCCGGAACCAGAAAGGAGGGAACCCGATCCCCGCAGGCCAGGCTTAGGGACCCCACCTGCCAAGGGACCCCGCTCACTCCAAAGATGCCCTTCGAGCTGACGTGCCGCCCCAGGTGTGGGTGGCCAGGGAGGGACCGTGGGAGGTTGGCTCCAGGGCATGTCCTGCCTGTCTCACCCAGTCCCGCCCGGCCAGCCACCTTCTAATTACTTTCCTTTCAATGTGCACAAATCCGTGCACTGGGCCTCTAGTATAGACACAAGTCCCACTCCTGGTCCCTGATTGGTTCATCCTTATGCAAATGAGGACTCCAGATCCTCACAGTTTATTGGTCCAAAGGCATTGTCCTCATTGGACAGAATAGAGCCGCTCTGGTTGGTCAAAACTGTGTATCTCTGATTGGATGGGGAAAGTCTCAGTTCTATTGGCTGGAATAGGATTCCAGGAACTTCTTGATAAGGGCTGCTCAGATGACAGGGACACAGTGCAGGCAGGCAGTTCAATGCAGGCTTCCCCGTAAAGTGCAGTTTGTGTGAGAGGCTCCTGTGGAGAAATGGCTGCTCGGCTCTGGGTTTTTGTTATGTTTATTTGAGCCCAGTTAGCCACTGGGAACCCTTCTTAGTAAATATCTTCTTTCTCAGGGTCCACACTTTCTATAGCCACTTGGAGAAAAATCAGAATTAAATAGAAAAGAAAAATTCAAAAGCTACAGTCCACAAAGGGTCAAATGGAAATAGGAAATACCCTTATCTCCTCTAAAATACGTTATTCATTGCTCTGTGTCACTGCGGATGCGTGTGTTGTGTCCACTCATGGATAAGTGGGATACCCTTGTATGATTTAAACGTCAGATCTTGTGAAGAAAGAGCTGGGTGACATCATTCCAGAGGGTCTGAATCACTTCCCCTGGAAAGCCTTCCTCTGCAGCAACTTCTTGTTGTGACATCAGGGTCAAAACAAACCCTGTTCCCTTCATCAGCAGCTCTCAACACCCTAGTGCACGGGGCCGTATGTAAGTTAGACCTGGTCCCGTGCCCCTGAGAATTTTCATGTCCAGCAATGAGAGAGGCATGATAACCAACATTGGTGGGATGAGAAACAGGTGGCTATAGGGAGAAATGACGGCCTTCCCCACTGAAACCTGAGCATCGCTTTCTCAAGGCACTTGAGCATGCACTGCCCCGTTATCTGTGCTGTGGAGAGAATCCCCCTCCTCCCCAGTTGCATCCCTGGAGCTTGGTGCCCAAAGCTAGGACTCACACATTTAGCAGGTACATGCTGAGCTGCTAATATGCACCAGGCTTTATTCTGGGCACTAGGAGGTATAGCAATAAACAAAGGAGACCAAGACCTCTGTCCTCATGGTGCCTACAGACAATGAAGGTGATAGAAAGCAAATAAATAAAATATACAGTATGTCAGATAGAAATAAGTCCTGTGGAGAAAACTAAAGCAGGAAGGGGAAGACAGAGTGTGTGGGTAGGATGGCATAGAGTCTTGACATTTTGAATAGGGTATTCAGGAAATGCCTTCTTGAGAAAGTAATATATGAGCAAAGACATGAAGGAGGTGGGGGAGGGAGCCGCATGGATAACTATGCCAGACAGAGGGAAGGTCAGGTGCAAAGGCCCTCATTGCTGACCAACGTGCAGCCACCAGAAATAGCCTGAGAGTCCTCTCCTGCTTCAGTGTCATTGCAGCACCTCTGCGTCGCTTCACACCCTGCTCGCTGTAAGGAAGAAATGCTTAAAGTAATTATGCAGAGCAGGTATTAAAATTTGGAGCCCAGAGGAGATGAACTGATGACTGAGATGGCGTGGTTGAAGAATGGGGCGTTGTAGGTAATCCAGTATTCTGTTAGTGGATCTCAGGATAAAAACGAAGTGGGTACCTTTTTTTTTTTTTTTAACAGATGAGGCACTTGTGTCCCACATTAAATTGCTCAAAGATACAGAGCTTTTAAGTGAAATTGTCTAGACTTTATATCAAAATAAGCCCAACTGTATTAAAAAGTTAATTTTAAGAAAAAACATACAAACCATAAAAAAGAGTAGACATCATGTATGTAGTGGAATCATGCATTCTAGGCTTTCAATGAATTGAATGAATCTCAGTGGAAAATGTTTGCAAGTCTCTAGAATAAATATTACCATAACTCAAATAAAAAGGCAGACAGACTGGGGGAAATACTTTCATCGAATATACTAGGGAAAAATCTCTGTGTTGCACAGGAGCTCATGAAAACTGAAGGGAAAACCATCAACTTTCATGTAAATGGGCAAAGGACATGAATAGATGATGAACAAAGAGGAAACACAAGTAATAAACAGACATAAGAAAATGTCTGACTGGTATGCAAATTAAAACTGTAATTGGGTAGAGTTTATGCATGAAATTTTCAAAATAAACTAAAAAGCTGGTGAAGAAGAGATGGTGGGACTGGCAAATTGATGACAATAGAAATTGCTAAAACTTCTCTTGAATTCAGATGTCATATTCCTGAAATAATCCTACTTCTGGGAATATAACCCAAGGAAATAGTTACAGAAAATAGAAAAAGGTTCTATGCATGTGTTTAGAGCAGTCATTTAAAGGATTGAAAAGTGGGAGGTAATTTAAATGTACATTAAACGGTCAGCAATAGTGTAAATCATTCTATTAATTATGTAATCCATTTGCCTATGATGATGGCCAGTAAATAAATGACCTGTCTGTGACCAAAATTTATTAGAAACTAATGAAGCAAGATAGGCTACTTCTCAAGATACAACAATTAAAAGCAGAATAAAAAACTGTATTTATGTGTGAAAGAGAATAACATGGGCATGTGAAGAAAAATAAAAAAGGAACATAAAATGTAGAATTGGTTTATTAAATTGATTTTAAAGTTTATTATTAATACAATATTGCTTATGCAATACTTTTTAAAATGTGGCATTTAAAATGGAAATAAGCCAGGTATGTTGACAAGAGCCGCGCTGCCGCGCTCACCTCTTTTCTACATGGTACATGTCTATTAAGTCAGCATTTTTTCTCATTAGCTTTTCTCCTGTTGTTGTGGAGACACATCCCCCTGAAGCTTCCGTCCTATTGAATGAGGCCTGCTCAGCCCGCTCTCCTCTCCCTGTGCCTGGGCAGCTGAATTAAAGGACCCTAGTGTAGCATTTTACATTTGTTCTGTTACATTTTTCTTGGTCTATACTTCATCCCACCGTGAAAGGCTCTATTGATTTTTTGGCTCCTGACCTACACCCTTTTTTGCCATGTTTCCCGAGTGGATGCTAGTTGGCCATCCTATGCATAGTGAAATATATAGGAGAGTCCACCCTTACCCAAGGCCCTGATTGAAATGTTGGCCGAGCCGTACTGAGCCCCGGGACACGACACATCTATCCAGGAGCCCCTTTGATGACATCATGCTACAATCCACGAAAATAGTCCAGCGAGCAGCACACACGGGCTGGCTTTGACAATGAGCACAAGTTCTTTTGTAGGTGAACCGAGCTTTAGGCTCAGAGAGGAGCTCAGGTGACCCTCCTGGACCAGGCTCTGGCTCGGGTCCATTGTGACAGGGAGCGCGTCTGCCCTCAGTGTTCAGTGTTGGTCCCCTGGGCCCTGGGCCCCTCCGATGCCACCTCTGCCATGGCGTCTGCAGCGTCCACCCTCCTGGTCTCCAGATCATCAGATGTTCTCAGTCTTCCTTACGGACTGTTCACTGGGTTCTTATCTGCACTCTGTATCCTGGAGTCACCTGCATTTTAAAAGAAATCAAAGATTGAAAGTGGAGGGACGGTGGGGTCCCAGGCATTGCGGGTACAAGAGACTGGATGGAATGGGAAGGCCGCGCTAAAAGGGGGGCTCACTAAAAGGGGGACTCCCGGGGACAAGGTAGATTAGGTCCCATGGCACCAAACTCAAGCTCTTAATGATGGTCGGATGGAATTTATAACTCTTCAAATCTCATTTATTTAATTTTCCTTCTATTCTGCCAACTGCCAGGTAGGTGAGGGAAATGGAGGCCGTCGCCTCCATGCCTGTGGAGGAAGCAGCAAAGAGGGCCTGGAAAACTAGGAACGACAGCTTCTCCCCATCCCCTCCTGCCTTCCCCCCAGATGCCTTTGCGCTGACAGAGAATTCCTGCTGGGAACCTGATGCAGCCTTGCTGTTCATGTGAACCTTGCCTACCTCTGCATAAATGTTTTATTTCTCAAAGGCCATTCCCACAAATTGCCTTATCATTTGCCAAGGATCTAGACCCCCTGCAGGAGCTGGCCCAGCCCTCCCCCTTCCTGATAACTGGGCTTATCTGTTCGCATTCCTGCTGCTCATCTGCTAGTCTGGTTTATCGCCTTACAGATTACCTGCTCTTTAACACACTGCACACCATCTGGTCCCAGCAGAAGGGCTAGCTCGCTGGCCACCCACGGCAGTGTGTGTGCGTTTTAACCCTAACCCATAAATGCCAGGCCCACCACATCTGAAATTTGTTTGGGCAAATTTTACATCATTAGAATAGCAAGCATTTGGCTCCTCACCTCAATTTTTTAAATCAAAAAGTATATTTTGCACCAAGAATAAATAAAAAATTATATATTTACACAGTGAAACTAAAAGAACTATAGCTACAATCAACATCAATGAATCTTAATATTGATTGGGGAAAAGCAAGTCCCAGAAGACTCATACAGACCATAATCCCATTTTCTAAACTTTAAAAACAAAACTACATATCACTGGGGAGTCAGTGCCCTAAGACATATCTGTGCATGCTCACGCTGGGCTGCAATCCCTCTGGGATTGGCTGGGATTCACCCTTTATTTCTCCAGCACTGGAACCACAGCGGGGCGGGGTGGGGGTGGGGTGGAACTGTAGTCACCAGGCCCCCTGGTTCCAGCTTCCTCCGCTCCTGATGGCTGGATGCCACCTTTCCCCCCACAGACCCCTCTTCATTTCCTTAGCAAGTCCCACTAAGGCTGAAGCAACCTGGGACTCACCTAGTCCTTCCCCTCCTCTCAGTCTCACCTGCCCCCTCAGAGCGAGAAAGTGGTGCCTTCTCCATAGCTCCCTTCTCTCTGTGGTCTCCCTATTCTGGCATAGGTTCTGGGTTTCGGCAGGTCCCTTTGCTGGGTCTCTTGGTGCCATGGACCTGTTAGGACATCCCACTAACTCATTTGGGGTTGCCAGCGATCCTTGTGTCCTGCGTCTTGACGAAGGGTGGCTGTCCCTTCCCACACTGTCCCATACACACCTGGTTGTGTGAAGCCTGAGCAACAGGTCCGCTGAGGCCACCCCACTCAGTGAGTCTTTTGCCAAATCTGGACCCTCATCCTGGCAGCCCAGAATCTTGCTGCTGGGTGCCTTTTGCAGGCAAATTCACAGATATATTCCCTCCAGGACTTGCTGCTGATTTCTAGTCTAAGTTTGTTTCCACGTTTCAGGAACCAAAACTTTTCAGTGATAGCGACTGCCACACACAGCCTTTCCTGAGAGCCAGCAATGTGCCCGATCCCACACTGGGCGCTCTACCTCATTCATCAGACTCGGTGCACGTCAGCAGTTCATGGTCAGTTTTGTAGCGTCTTGTTCCTCCACCCACACCCCAGATCTTAGAAACAGTCTGTGTTTCAAAAACAAAAATCCAAAGGGATTTCTTATTTTTAGGGTTATGCCTTCAATTGTCTCCTATTAACGACTACTTTCTCCAGAATCAGCTCTGAAATGTTTCTGGGCAACAGATAATAACCATCTGCTTCCAGTCTTCCCCGAGGACAAGCCAACAGGAGACAGCTTTCATTTGTGTCATAAATTACAGGGGCCGCAGGAAACAGCACTTCCTGACAACGAGGCTGTAAACAATTGCGGGGTAGCTGCGAGCCGAGGCTCTCTGGATTAGGGAACCGAAGGGTCTCCATGAGCATGGTCGCAGGAGTTATCTTTTCTCTTGCGTTACATGCATCTCAGGTTTCTCCCAGGAAGCAAAAGGTAAAGCAAGAACTCTCCCCTCCTCCAGCTTCCGGGCTTCGACTTGGTTGTGTTGATCCCTCACCTCCCTTCCTGGGCTCTCCCTCAAGCAGAGCCGCTGGCTCAGAATGATGACTCTAGGTTGCCTTTGGGGGCCGGTTTTCTAGGTTTTGCGGCTCCTCTTTAAGACGTGTGTGTTATTCTAAGTTTTTATTTCTCCGTTGAGTAGTATGCACTTATCCCTTCAACTGCTGCATGAACTTGAAACCTTAATCGGACACTTTGATAGATGTGTTCTGGAAACGCCACGGGAACCTGGAGAAGAGGCTTCCAGATCTTGTCCCAGACAAGAACACTGGACTCCTGCTGGGACCCGCCCCTCCACCCAGAGTCAGGGGGTGGGAGATGCGCGCCCTCGGACACACACCTCCTGCAGGGCAAGTGAGGAATGTGCAGCCTCTGTCCAATAAAGCTACCTTCTCCCAGAACCCTTATGTCCCTTTGGCTTCCACAGAGGGCGGCGACTGCTCTCTGGTTGGTGGGTTTTGATTTTTCGTCCAGGGAGTCGGGTACTGTCTGTTACAATAAAAGGAAACACAAACTCAGCAAGAACACACCACATCCCTCAGAGAGATTTGTGTCCACACGCTCCCCGCGACAGTAACAAGTTTAAGGGGATGGACATCCTCACCGTTAAACTCCAAGCTCCCAGGTCTGCACTGTCTGCTCATCCTCATCCCGTGCGGATGACGCGCTGGTGAACCCTCCCAGGGCGGAGGCTGAGGCTTGCGGTTAGGAGAGAGTCCAGAGTTGCGGGCGGACTTTCCGGCCTCACCCCCTCTTCCCTCTCCCCTCGGAGGGGATGGCGACGTGACCCAGCGACTCCTGCCTCTTCCGGGACCGCCTTAGAGGCTCCAGAGCCTCACCTGACCTTCCCCAGGGAGGCCCCAAGCTCCCTGCTCAGAGCGCAGAGCGGGGTCCTGACCGAGCGGAGGAGCGGGACCAGGCTGCCGCCCACACGCGGAGGGAGCCAGGAGGAGACGCTGCGCAGGGTAGGCGCGCCGCGGGAGCTATAACTTGGGTGGGTAAGGATTTAGGGGTTCCTGAGCTGGGAGTGCTGGGGCGCTGGGACGCAGGTTTGGCCAGCAGAGGGGCTTAAAATATAAAATGCGCGCGGGAGCAGGGTGCGGAGCGGGAGGGTGGCGCTGTCCTCGGTCCCTGGTGCTGAAAAAGGGGGCAGAAAGCAAGGGCCGGCTCCGGCCTCAGCTCTCTCTCTCTCTCTCTCTCTCTCTCTCTCTCTCTCTCTCTCTCACACACACACACACACACACACACACACACACACACACCCCTGTACCCGGAGTACCGGACCAGGACAAGAAGCCGTCCTGCACCCAAGTCTTTCGCACCCTTTTTACTCACCTCCCACAGCGGCTCTGGACCAAGCGGGGCTGAGCCATCGGGCAGGCAGGAGGCGGGAGCTGGGTGGGCTCCCACTGGCGACAGGAAGGGGATCCAGTCACGACGCCGTCCCCGGGACATCTCCCCAAGGCACCCTACACGGAAGGCGGGGGGGGGCGTCCTGGCTTCCCCGCTTTCGGTCGGGGACCTTCCCAGCTTCTCCCACCGTCCGCGCTGCTCTGGGAGGCTGTCCACGGCCCAGAGGAAGCGGGAGCCTGGGGAACCAGCGGACCTGGTCGGGGACTGCCTCCGCTGGCCCCTACCCAGCCTCGGGGATCCAAAGAGACGGGTGGGCTGAGGAGGAGGCGAGGAACTGAAAATCTGGGGGGGGGGAGTCAGCACTCACTGTTTTTTAATGATGAAATCATAACGAGATCTTGGCTTAGTGCTCAGAGCGAGGACCCTCCGATCCCTGCGATCCCCTGAGGGTGATCCTGTCCTGGGCTTTTCTCCCAGCTCAGCCCCATGCCCACTCCTCCCGGGAGCAGAGCCCGCAGGCCCTTGTGCGTGGCCATTCTGGACTGGGGGCCCTCGCACCCTCCCAGCCCACAGCTCCGTGGTGCAAACTCTGGCCGTAAACCCGACAGCCAGAGGGTGGACGCTCCTCACCAAATCTTCCAGAGGCAAAGCTGGTCAGCGGCAGCCCCTGACACCCCAAATCCATGCACAATACCCCCCATCTGAGTTTGGGCTTGCATCCCAGAGTAGGCAGCCCAGCCCCTAACTTTCTCCAAGGACCGCCTGCCAGCTCCTTGCGCCCCTTTTTAAATTTTTAAAAAAAGATATTGTTGCTCATTCATAAAAACAAGCCACAATATCGCTGTCTGGACATGGGTCACACACTCCCTGAGTGAGAAGCCATTGGCGTGGGCCGTGGGAAGCTGGGCAGGGACAGGGAGGTGACGGCTCTCTTGACCAGGTCTCGGGCCACGTCCAGTTCTGAGAGTTCTGCCGGGCAGGGCCCCGCTGGGGTGTCACTGAGCTGTGGGGAGCTCCGTGGGCAGGATGGGGGGGGATGCCCAGCACACACGTTCCCTCTCCAGCCTCTGTCCAGAAGTGGGGTTCCCCTCCAGCATTGATTCCAGTGCTGATTCCGGGAGAAGGTGAAAGGTACACCTCCTGGGTACCATGTCCGCTGCACGTTGAGTTCTCCTGAGTACAAATCTCCAGGTTCAATCCTGTGGAAGGAACAGAATTGAACAGGCACAGTCCGCTCTGGACATGGTATAGTCTGACCACAAGATCTCAGTCTCTTTGGCCAGGACTGCCTGTGCCCCTGGCTGTGATGCGCCTCTTCTTGTGCCTTTCTGTTCTCATTCACTGTCTGTCAGCGGTCCTGCCTCTGGTTAATAATGGGGTTGCCAGAGCGACCAGTATCCCATCGCCCTGGTACCCAGGAGGTAAACAGTTGGAAGCTGCAGAGGCTCCTTGCTAGCTCCCTCAGATCCTGCGGCTGTGGGCTTCTTCGGGCTTCCTGGTGGACTGGGGAGGCATGGCCATGTCCAAGGCTCTCCACCCCCAGTCTCTAGCCTCCCCAGCCACCTACTCAGCTGAAACCCTCTCCAATCCCTACCAACCACTGGGGCCTCTGACTGAAATGGATCAAGCTTTTTTCCTTATCCCCCAATTGCATAAATGGAATCCAGGGAGCAAATGGTTTTCCCTCTGAACTAATTCATGTCCGCCACACATTGAGTTCTCCTGAGTACAAATCACCAGGTGAAACCCTGTGGAAGAAACAGAATTGAACAGACACAGTCCACTCTGGACATGGTGGGGTAGTCAGTGTGGGAGACCAGCCCTCACCCCGGGTAAGCCCGCCTGTGCTCTGGGCTGAAGCAGAGGTGATTACGGTGCCCTGAGAATAGAGAGAGTGGGAGGGACTGACTCCTGATCAGGGGGGGCCTCCCAGGGGAGATCATATTGGAGTTGAACTTGAAGGATGAAAGGAATTTCAACTAACTGGGAGCAAGAAGGGAAAACCTCTCTCTAGGCAGAGAAGCTAGCAGGAGCAAAGACTTATGGATTAGTCAGGAGCAGGTAGGACTAAGATTTCTGTCCAATTGGAGCTACACAGCTGTATCCTCATTAGCATTTTCTCCTACTAATCAGAGCAGCTCCAGTCTGACCAATCAGGACAGTGCTTTTGGGGCCAATCAAATTGTGTAGATTTGGCACCCTTATTTGCATAGGATGGACCAATCAGGGACCAGGGCGGGGACTTCTCTCTGTGTAAGTTAGTTCCCCTCTGACTGGGGGCACTTTCCCTTTCCAGTGAAGCCTGGCTTTTCCAGCTGGAAGCTGAGTGGTCTTGTCTCAGCACCCCTGAGTGGTGAGGGCGGCCTCGCAGCCATGCTGGTCTGTAGCCATGCTGCATGAGCTGTTTGCACTGAATCAAGTCTCCTTCACCACATCTTAAGTTGGCATTGAACTGGCACAGACGACCCTGGGTTAACATGAGGCACTTGGGGGAGCCTGCATCATGGGAGGGGTACACTGGCCAGAACCTGTCCCTTGGCTCTCACCTGTCCTGGGAGGGAGACCGCAATGCAGGAAGCACAGGGTGAGCTTGAGTGAGCAGTCGCTGCCAATAGGTGAGATAAGAACGTTCATGACACACTTGAAGGAAGGGTGAGCAATTTGGTTTAAATGGAGCATCCTGCTTAGGCTGATACGGCCCTGGTTATGAAAAGTCCTGAATGTCACGCTAAGACTCTATGCTGGAGAAAATAGGCAACCGCTGAGAGTCCCTGGGTGACATGATTAAAACTACCTTTCAGAGAGGCCCTGTGTCAGTGAGAGGACCGCACTGCTGAGCACCTCCTGAGAGCCGGCCTCTGGGTGGAGTTCAGAGGTGAGACTGAGACGGGAGGTGAGCAATGGGAATTGTTTCCACAATCCCAGGGAGGGGCAAGGGCCTGAACAAAGATGGGAGCAGAACTCAGGAGGCCTCTTTCGTCCTGCTTTGCAGAACTCTACATTCCCAGTTCTTCTACTGGATGACTTTGAATACATTGTTCAACCATTCTGAGTCTCAGCTTCTCCATGTAAATTACAAGTGATCGTTATAATACCTGCCTGGTTGGATTGTTGGGAGGAGTAATTTATTGGAGTGAATTCCTTTCTTCCAACAGTGCCTGACATAGCAAGTGCTCAAAGGTAGAGATGACCATCTTATTATCCTATATAACAAGAGAGGAATATGCTAATTAGCCATTATGCCCTGAGGCATAACAACCAAGCAAATCACGGATCAGCAGGAGGGTGGGCCAGCGAGGTACAAGCAGAGCTGCAGAGAGTTACAGGAGGGGGCAGGGCAGCAAGCTATGAGGGGGGGAGGAGGAGGGGGAAGAAGGTGAGTGGGGAGGGGTCAAGGGGAGCTACAGGAGGGCGGCAGCGACCTACTGGTTACAAATGGGCTGCAGAGCGCTACAGGGCAGTGCAGGGCAGCAAGCAAGTGGGAGGCGGAGATCTACAGGAGAAGGCAGGGCAACAATCTATGAGGGGGAGCGGAGTGGGGGGGGGCTACAGGAGGGCGGGGCAGCGGGCAGAGAGCTACAGGCAGCAACCTACTGGCCCACGGATTCGTGCGCAGGGCTACTAGTTTTCTACAATGACAGTGGATTCCTTTCATAATCACATCCCCCCAAAAAAAAGTTAATTAAGAGGAAAAAACACACTTTACCTCCTGTGCCTACAGCTAGGCTTGGTGAAACAGGTCCTTGAGGAAGAAAGGGAGAGTGTGTGTGTGTGTGTGTGTGTGTGTGTAGAGTGTGGAGTGGCTGTGGGGAGCAGATGGACTTCTGGGGAGAGCATCTGTAGGGCTGGCTACAGAGATCTGGGTTCTCCAGCTCTAGCAACATCTGGGAAGCAGTTCCATCTTCCTGGAACCTGGCCCGGAGCAGCTGAATCTTATTGCAAAGCCATCGTTCTGAAACTGAGCACACTGAGAGCTGAGGAAGCCAGAGGCCCATTTGTCCTGTGTTACCTCTAGGAGACCAAGACACTTTCCAGGCATGAGACAGTCCGCTGTCTGCGGGTTGGGTAACATAATTGATAACCTGGCTACAATTTCAGTGCATCTCTTTCACTTCAGATCTCTTCCTGTACATGGGACAATGTTAATTTTTATTTTCAGGCAGGAATGGAAAACCCGCATCTGGCACATGCAAGCTTCCCTTTGCCCGTGTTCTAAAAACGCAGGAGGGAGAGCTCAGCTTTTCTAACTCAGACTCCTCCCTGTCTGTTTGGGGCATCCCTGGGGTTGCCTGTATGTACCAGTATCCATCGCTCCACAGAAAAGGGAGGACAAGGACTCTCACCTCCCTGCCCTCAGCACCTGGAAGCTCAGGCCTGAGCACAGCTGGGCATACCCTCGTGGTCTAAGACTGGAGCTGCCCTTTGGGGCCTTTCGTGGGCAAATGCAGGAAGCTTTGATATTTACTGCGCCCAGAAAGTGCCCTTGTTTTCCTAGAGGCAGGGGATTAAGCTTGCAGGCTCTGCAGTTAGATTGTCTGCCATAGTCCCGGCTGTGTGAGCTGTGTACCTCGGTTTGCTCATCTATAAAATAGAGATGATAATAGTACTTATCTCATGGGGTTATTGTGAGGATTAAGTGAGTTAATACATGTAGAACAGTGCTTGGCATAGTGAAAGCCCTCAAAAATGTTGCGGTTATTATTTTATTATTATTATTGTGATATTTAGATGTTTCTCCCCTTTGGTACATTTTTATTTTGTGAGCGCCTTATAGGAGATACTCTAAATTTTGCATTTTAAAAGTGTTTTTATTTTAGATTTAATATTACTTTTATCTTTAGATATTATTCACATGCCATAAAACATTTCAGCTGAACAACATCCTATTATGTAGAAATACCCTTTTGTTCATCAGTCAGTGGACATTTAGGTTGTTTCCACCTGGGGCCATTGTGAATAATGCTGCCATGAACACATGAACACATGTACAGGTTGCTGTGTGGATGTGTGTTTTCATCTCTCTTCGGTATGTACTTAGGAGCAGAATTGCTCGGGCAGGTGGTACATCGATATTTAGCCTTTGGAGGGACTGCGAAACCTTTTTCCAAAGTGGCTGCACAGCTTACATCCCCACTGTGTGCTGGTGGGAAAGTATTCGTCTTCTGGTTTCTAGCACCAGGCATTGACTGGTGCTTTTTTCTTTAATGATTAATTTTTTTATCGATTTTAGAGAGAGGGGAAGGGAGAGAGACAGAGGGAGAGAAACACACACACACACACACACACACACACACACAGAAACATTGATGTGTGATCAGTTGCCTCCCGTATGTGCCCAACCAGGGATTGAACCGGAAACCTAGGTATGTGCCCTGACCTGGAATCAAACCCACGACCCTCCGGTGCACAGGATGATTCCCAACCAGCTGAGCCACTCGCCAGGGCAGCATGGACAGGCTTTATCTATTCCTTTGCTTGGACAAGCTGCTAACATCTCTGACTATCAATGTGGCCATTTTTAAATAAGGATACAAATCATAAATATCTGCCCAGCTGGAGCGGCTCAGCTTGCTGAGCATCAGCCTGTGCATGAAGGGTTGCTGGTTCAATTCCCAGTCAGGGTGCATGCCTGGGTTTTGGGTTTGATCCCCAGTTGGGGAGCAATCTCTCTCTCACACTCTCTCTCTCTCTCTCTCTCACTCTCTCTCTATCTCTCTCTCTCCCCCTCCCTCCCTCCAAGCATGTCCTCGGGTAAATATTTTTTTAAAAATCAAAAATACCTGATTAAGTTATTTTGAGGATTAAATGAAATGAAATATGTACTGGATTTAACATCACATTTGTAAAGATTTTATGAATGTCATGAATTATTAGATTTGTAACAATTTATCTTTATTGTTGAAAGTATTACAGGTGTCTCCTTTTTTTCTGCCATTGACCCCATCCACCCTGCCCCTGCCCCCACCCCTCCCCAGGCCTGTCTCACTATCGTCTGTGTCTATGGGTTATGTATATAAGTTCTTTGGTTAATCTCTTCCCACCCCACCCCCCTCCTCTGAAATTCATCAGTCTGCTGGTGCTTCCATGTCTCTGGATCTATTTTGTTCATCAGTTTATTTTTTATTAGATTGTTATGTTTTGTTTTAAAACAGAATTTGGGGTAGCTATGTCAGATTAAAACAATAAATAAATGAGAAAACCAGAGTCAAGAAAGAGAATGCATTACCCCCAGAGAATGAGGGTTTGAAGCTTTCTGAAATCAGACAGCAGCTTGGCCATTCATTCACTCATTCATTCGCGGGGTCAGCGCTCCACTCTGAGCAGCTCTCCGGGGTGGCAGCGTGTATGGAGGAAAAGACTGTGTTCACGCTTCAGCAGGGAAGCTCAGCCCAGAGATGCCCATCTAGTACAGTGTGGCAGGAACTTTGGGAGGAAGTGGAATACGGACCCCTGGGGAGTAGCCTTCCAGACTATACCGAGCTGAGCTGGGTCTGCAGCTCCTTCCCGTCCTGAGTCCTGATTGTATTTGTTCATGTTCATGTTTCAGCAACCACCTGCGGCAAGAAGATGGCCAAGATTAACACCCAGTATTCCCACCCCAACCCGCCCGGCCCTTGGGTGAGGGCCACAGACAGCGATCTTGATCACCTGGAAAACGGCCTGAGCAGGTAAGACGGGCTTTTTATTTTGCCTGGAAAAGGTCCTCCCCCGGCTGGTCTACGCTGTGGGAGAAGAATGCCTTCGCCTGTGGCCAGCCGCAGGTCAGAGGCTGGGGCTCCTCACGGTGCTCCTTCCAACAACATTGTTCATCTCACTGAAGTCCTTTGGTTCTTGTTTTAGAGATGTGGGAAAATAAGGCTCAAAAATTGCGTAACTTGAGACAGTAACAAAATGAAGATTCAATTCTACTGTAGAAAGGTCTCCAAACTGCCACACTTTCCAGGTGTACATCAAATACTTACCAAACTCTGTGCACCAGCGCTGTCCTGGGCACTGGGGTGCCCTGCCCTCACTTCCAGGGGCAGCTGGGCTCTGCCAGCAAAGCCATCAGCCCATAGTGACAGTCCTACACACGCAGCTGCAGGGGAATCGGGATCAGGAGTTCCACTTCTGGTCCGGTTGCTAACTTACTAGGAAAGTGTGTTTAACATTTCCATGCCTCAGTTTCTTCAACTGCAAGAGGGAGCAGCATTCTTGTCCAAGTTCCTGACATACTATTGAGGAAATGAGACGGTGCCTATTTGGTGCAGGTGGGCTTACATTGTTGTTTCTTTTTTTTTAATATTTTTTTTATTGATTTTTTACAGAGAGGAAAGGAGAGAGATAGAGAGTTAGAAACATCGATGAGAGAGAAACATCGATCAGCTGCCTCCTGCACATCTCCCACTGGGGATGTGCCCGCAACCCAGGTACATGCCCTTGACCGGAATCGAACCTGGGACCTTTCAGTCCGCAGGCCGACGCTCTATCCACTGAGCCAAACCGGTTTCGGCACATTGTTGTTTCTTAAATTCCCAATAAGTTGATTGAGTGGATCCATGAGAAGCTTTATTTCCAACATTTATGTTATTTTTGTCCTACATATATAACACTCAAAACTTCTCCCTCCCATGATAACTGCACATTATCTGACTAGTGGCCCGGTGCATGAATTCGTGCACATTGAAAGGAAAATAATTAGAAGAAATATTTTAATAGATAATATTGGATTTTGTATTCCACAGGGTCCATGTACCATATTTGATTTTACAATTTGAAAAAGTCAAGGAGACTGGTTTTCATTCGGAATTTCTGCCTTAACTATATGGTCAATGTCGTGTTCCATTCATAATTTGGATTCACTATCTAATATCAATAATATGTGAGCTCGAGGCAGTCCGTGTTTCTGAAATTCGATGACATAAATTTTAGCTGTAACTTTGCCAAGTAAATCAAATTTACAGATATCATTTAAAAGAGCATTCAGCTTAATATTAAAAACCCTGGCTACCAAGTCAGGTCTGTTTTCAACTTTTTGCCAGCGTTGTAAATTATTTGTCATATCTGCCCATTTTGGGTTGCACATCATGGTTAGGAATAAATCGGGCTTGCCATACTTCATTACAATTGCCATAGCATCCTGATACTGATATCGCTGCTGCATATTTCTGGGACTACCCTCAAAAGACGATTGGCACATTGTGATTTTCAGATCTAGATGTGAGAGAATCCATCAAACCACTATATTTTTCAACTCTCAGCTTAGATTGGTTTGCTTTAATGAAATTTATCTGATTGGCTTCCGTTTTTGAATATGAATCGACAATATACTGTTGAGTTAATTTTCCTGCATTTAAAATAGGATTGAAGCCCTAACTGGTTTGGCTCAGTGGATAGAGCGTCAGCCTGCGGACTCAAGAGTTCCAGGTTCGATTCCGGTCAAGGGCATGTACCTTGGTTGCGGGCAATACCCAGTGGGGAGTGTGCAGGAGGCAGCTGATCGATGTTTCTCTCTCATCGATGTTTCTAACTCTCTATCCCTTTCCCTTCCTCTCTGTAAAAAATCAATAAAATATATATTTTTTTAAAATAAAATAGGATTGAACATGTCCCGGACGGAGAGATGAAATCCATAATACTGCATTTGTGTGACTTGTGTCCTTACATTTTGTCTAGTATTATTGTCGATTACACTGTCGTCTCTGAGTCTTAATGCAATATCTGTTCCCAGCCTTTTTCACCATGTGGAAAAAGAACAGGATACGTCATTGCATCTAATGTAGGAAACAGGACACTGATTTGTTTCATTTTAGTGGCATTTGGATTATTGGGATCTGGTTTACAGTGAATGAGCAAGTCCCTTTCAAAAGGAAGTTCTCCATCTTTGTTTCTGAATATGACGGCAACCTTGGTTACACGAGGAGAATTATATCTACCCGGGTCACTGTTATGATCATATTTAATCTCCATTGTTACTTCGTGGGAGCAATACCTTTCGCTACTGCTTCAGATTGGGCTTCCTTTCCTACCTCATGTAGCATCTTGTACAATTTTGTTAATTCATTTATTTCATGCATGAGGTTGTTGATGTTGATCACGAGTCTTTCTGAGCAGCCCTGGTTTTCTGGCATTGCTAATCTTTTACTCGTCACTTCGGCTGAGTCTAAAATGTAGAGTTGAGCAAACTTCTGAGAAATACCATCTGAAGGATGTAAAGTTCCAGTACGGTGATAAACTTGTTCATGAATTATAAAACAGTATGGCCCATATCCTGATGGCAATGTGATATTTGCACCCATTGAAGCCAAAGCAAAAGAACTATTTATGGAACAAATATTTTCCATAACATCTTCATTTATCATTAATTTTTAAATATGCCGGGCATTCTGGAAAATTTATATCATTTGGACAAACTTTACCTTTGCTGAAACATTGAGTAGATTTTCCATCAGATGGCTTCTCATCGGAGAAATTTAGTGACATGTAACAGTCATTCCACCACAGCTGTGTTCGAGAATTGCATCCTCACTTACTTCAGTTTCGCTGTGAAGTCAGTTCCTACTAGTATTGGTGGTACTTGTCCATGACAGTTTTTCAGACATATTCTGTCGACGATGCTGCTTTCTTTCAGCTGCAGAGGTACCATTCGGGCCAGCAGGCCAGGGAGGGAATGTGGGAGATTAGCCTGCCTGGAAGGGACCACAGGAGGGCTCCGGGGCGTGTCTGGACCGGCCCGTCTCGCTCCAGCAGCCCCAGCAGCCCCAGCTCACGCCCCCAGCCTCGCAGCCCCACCTGGCACCCCGCCTTGGCCTGGCACCGCCTGCTCACTTGCTCTATCATCCCGCTGTGGTCCCGCTCTCATCAGGGCCCATTGGGCGGGCAGCACCTCCACTGCTGCCAGCACTGCATCACCAACGCCCCCTGGTGGTCAGCACACCTCATAGCGAGCAATCAAACTCCCAGTCTCCTGGTTGAACTCCCGAGGGGACAATTTGCATATTAGGCTTTTATGTAAATGGCCACAAATGCAGTGCCAGTGCCTCGGTCCCCACACCACTGGCTTTGGGCCCTCATCCATCACTTCTCCTCACTCAGGGGTGCATTTGTCTCTTCTCTGTCTGGGTATTTGGTTCCAGCTCCTTAACAGACTCGCTAATAAATGATGGACAACAATATCTAATGACATTGAGGCCCTACTACTGAAAATTTAGGCAGCCCTCGGACTCACCTTTGAGGATTCAGGCAAAGGGAGGAAAATCTCAAAGCACCCCAACAGAGACGTAGTCCCCAACCATTTTAACATACTGGGGCCCCCGGAAATGTGACATTAACTCAGGGGCATCAGAAATCCCCACCCTCCTAACTGCTCCCTCCTAACCCACCTGCTGTCCACACCTGTGTCCCACCACTGGGGACTTACTCCTTTAGGTTAAGGCATCGCCCCTGATTTAAAAGAAAAGAGAACATAATCCAGACAGTTACCTGCTACTAACACGTTGACATGCATTAATAGTTTCCTTCCCACGTCTGAGCTAATAAAGCCCCTCAAGGTGGGCTTCGGACAAGTTTGGGGAGTGGGGAGAACAGGCCCAAGCGTGGGCACACAGTCAGGCTGCCTGGCAGCATCTGGCTCCTGGGATCTTGGGCCCCATGGGGGAAGGACCGAGCTGTCAGGTCAGGGAGAAGCTCGAGGCAGAATGGGACTTCCCCCATCGCTCCCTTCTCC
>NW_005871258.1:477752-480047 GCF_000147115.1 Myotis lucifugus
TTCTGCCTGGAGTCAGTCCTGTGAACACTCGCTGCCGGTCTCCGCAAGGAGTCCCCTCCTGTGGGTCTTCTCTGGTGTCCCCCGCTCTGCCCTCAGAGCCCCAGCTGTTCCGACATCTGGAGCTCACCCTTCCCTGCCTGAGTCCCATCATGCTTTCTCAGCCTGACCACGAGCCACGGCTCACCCAGCCCCACTGGAGGCCTTGCCCAGCTGCTCTTTTGGGGAAAATGCTTGTTGACAGATTACTACAGAACCCCCATGGAATACTGCATAGATTTCAAACACAGAGAGAAAGAATGCTTCTTTCATGAGAGAGCTGTTGTGTTTTATCTCATGGAGGCAGGAGTGGGTTAACAGATGGACGGTTCCGGAACGGGTCACGTGGGCAGGCTAAGTAGCTGTCTCAGATGGTGGATGAAGAAAACTGAATTTATTTAAGGAAAGGGGTGGGGGATGGGATACCCAGAGGGAAGGGCTGAGCCGCACCGGGCCAAGGGGATATGGGGTGGCCGATGGCAGCACAGGAGCTGGCGTTTCATCCTTAGATGCGGTCACTGGCAGATTTGGGGCTGAGGTGGGCTTGGAAGGCGGGTGGATTGCAGGCGTGCGATCAGGTGCCTCAGGACAGTTTCCACTCCTTGTGCGGTCTGACTCCTGGTGTCCGGCAGCTTTTTCCTGGTCTTTGTCTCCTGTGGCGGGAAGCTTACAAATGGCCGTAGGGGTGGTGTTGCCCTACAGCCCTAACAGACATCGCGGTAGAAATTCAAGCCTCGAGAACCAAGTGCAGAGATGCCTGGGGAGGAAAGGCTCCCTGGTCCCTTGAACTTACATCACAGGAGGCTCCCGTTCTTCGTGGCGCACTGGCCCTTCTGCACTTGAGTCTGTGAACAGCACACAACTCAATATGAAATCGCCTTTTTTCTCTTTCCTATTTGAAGACCAGGAAACACACTCCGGGGGGTGAGCGGCCAGCCCACAGAGCTCCTGGTTGGGTGCTGGGCAGGGACGGGCCGAGGCCTCTCGCTCTGCCGCCTCCCCGCCGAGTGGGCGTCCACGGGCCAGGCCACACACCGCAGCGGTCCCTGCGGCCAGCGGCAGGCCTGCTTTGAAACCGGTGGGCTGCGCCCTCCTCACTGGCCCGCGAGCTCTGATGTCATGGGCAGTGGTTCCCCTGCTGCTGACCCAGGAAGCCTGGTCTCGGGATGTCTCCCACGTGATTAACAGGCGCCAGACTCACAGACATGCTGGGCCGACTGCTTGGTGCCGAGACAGAGGGGCTGCTGGTGGGGACAGAACAGCTCCATCCTCGGGGTGCCTCTGATCTGCCAGGTGCACATGCCGCGGCAGCGCTCCGGCCCGCCGTCCCCCTCCCCCCACTGCCAGCTGCTAAGGTCCAGGGGCTGGAGACAGACTCCTTGTCCCCGTCTCCTCCTCCTGGACTGACCTAGTCCCTTGGAGCGTGCCCGCCACCTTCGTAATAAACAGAATATTGGAAGGACAACTGAGGTGTGGCCTCCTACCTGCAGCAGGGCCGGCGGGCCTCTTGTTTGCACAAGGATGCGATGTGAGGTCTCTTATGGGTATTGAGGTGGAATTCGATCACGTGGCTTGGAAATAGCGGCAGGCTGCACAGTGCAGTGGGTGGGTCAGCGCCACGTCTCTCCCACACGCCACAGGGCTCCGTCCTCAGCCATGCCCTCCTCAGCTCCTGCTTTAATGGCACCATGTGTGGACATACAGAGGGCAGCTTCATGGAGTGGATGCCAACAGGCTTTGAAGTGGGATGCAATGATATTCAAATCTCAGCTTTGCCACTTGGCTGTGTGCCCTTGGGGAAATTACCCAACCTCTCTGAACCTTGTTTTCCTCTCATGTAGGGTTGTTCTGTAGATTAAATGATATAATGTATGTGGCTGACTTCAGTAAGCAGTCAATAAATGTCATATGGTTGGTGTTTGTATTTGTGAACGAGATGGAGTTGGGAGGAAAGGCTGATGCCACTGTCTACCAAGGGTCCCAAACATCGAGTGACTCAGATACACGGGAAGTCCCATCCTTCCAACAGATACATTGCACACGCAGCAGCCATGTTACAGGACTTGGGTTTTGGCTGCCAGTTGGTGCTGGGAGCACCAGAAGCTCCGGACCCCTTAGCCTCCGAAGACCTCTGGCTTTGTGCTCCAGCAACAACAGGATGGTCCTTACCTCCCTGCTTGAAAGCCAGAATGCAGGAGCCTGCTTCCCAGAAAGGTTGCCCGTAGGGTAAAAGGACCTTTAATCCTTTTTTATAATTGC